>NC_055696.1:21733185-22052769 GCF_017639745.1 Melanotaenia boesemani | reverse complement strand
AAGCCATTCAAACTTTTCCCGGTGAGAGGTTTCCACTCCACTTTCTCCGTCGTTTTGCACAAACACCTTAATAAGACGAATTGAAGACGAGGTTTATGTTTTGCACTGTTGGCTTTGACAGCTTGAGTGAAGAGGCTGTTCAGGAATTTTAGATCTGAGTGTCCAGTAAAGCTAGAAAAAGCACAAACGTAAATGTAAATTCATGGATGAACTACAGACAAAATCCCATTTTCATCTTGGTGGTGATGCATGGGAAGCTCAGTGGATGACATGCAAAGCAGTTTGCTGGAGGCTCACATCAGTTCTGCATGAAGACAAGTTTCCTTTTTTTCTGTTTGTGTGTGTTTATATATATATTTATTACATTATTGCTTTATAAAAGGACAAAAACCCACCAGAAAGACAGTCGGTTGAAATTTATTTTCTCCACCACACTGAAAGTGGACTGAATGCCACAGGATTTGTTTCACACATTTAGGCCTGCGCTTTATTAAATCTTTGAGAAAAAAATTGTTTTAGTTTTACGCAGACAATATAAATTCAGTAAAAAATGTCAAAGGATCAGTGCAAGGTAGCCCACTGGCTACAGTGTCCTTATGGGTGAATTAAGCTCTTCATCATATTGTAGCCTTGAATCTGGATACATTTGTATTTATTGACACAATCATGATGACACATACGATAAACTACACTAAACCCAAAGAAACTATTTTCATCTCTAAGCTCATAAGCACTTACTTGACTTTGCTGTCTGTAAAAAAAACTAAATCAAAAAATAGTAGCAGCTATACATAAAACACTTGTGTGTTTTATTGGTGCTTTTTTTATTTTGATTTATGCAGATGTATCGGGTGTGAACCCAGCCATCACGTAAAATGATAACTGAGCCAAACACTAAAGTTTACTGCAGTACTTCAATTAAAAGCCTTAAATATCTCCATTATAAAAAAGATAATTACACAGGTCCTGACATAAACACGGAGCATATTAATGACAGATGCTTGCTTAATAAAAACACTGTTTTGCTGAAGAAACATGTGGTTGCACACGTTCACTGTGTTTTCTGTATAAATGTCTGCCGACCTTGATAAATTAATCCCACTGTGCCTGTTTTCTACATCTAGATGGAAAGCAGGTAACTGCATCACTCCAATATACAATGAGTCTACTGTACTGTTAACACAATAGGACTGAATGGTGGTGGGAGTTTATGTACAGACAGAACAAAATGTAAATGTTATGAATGTCTATCAAGAACACAGACAATAGCGCATTTTCTACTTTAATCTCAGAGTTAATGTCATGAGTAATGTACCTTTAATTAGCTTATTATCCTAATAAAATAGGTAATGGAATAGTGTGTGGTGTGAACACTTATTTTACTTTAAGTATAATAAAAGTGAGTGGAGAGAGTCTGCAAAGCTTGTTTAAGTATATTGACACTTGATAGTGAAGAAAGCTACAAAGATCTTATTAAAAGAAACTTCTCATCATTGGCTGTGTTTCCATTACCCCTAGAATTGCATAAAACCTAAATATCGCGATAAAAAAATGATAATGGTAAACGTCTCAATTTCAAAAAACCTCTCAAATATCACCACCAAATTTTTACACTCTCATAAAGTGGTTTTTCAGACGTGTCTAAATAGAAGTAAAAGTGTAACAGAAACACTTTTTACACGTCACTGAACATGACGTAGTGGGTCATGTGACCAGATCACTTCAAATAAAGATGGTGCGGTATGTATGCTCGAAGGAGGAGGAAATCTTTTGAGAAATAATTAAAGAGAAAAATATAACCAAAATATGACGTACATAAATGTAACCGCCATCCATTCATCTGTCCACCCCCATACATACTTTGCCTCTGAACTATTACCTGTTATTTCGTCTACTGATGAGGACAGCGGCAACAGCAGCCAAAATATCTGCTCCAAAATACTCAATGTTTTGTATCTCCATCCTCATCGTGGGGCTAGATTTTACGAGAATTACAGCTTATGCGCTCAACACTGCTCAATGGGAACACATCACACCAGTTTTGAAATCTTTACACTGGCTTCCTGTCAGTCACAGAATAGATTTTAAAACCCTTCTGATTGTTTACAAATCCCAGAATGGTTTAGGCCCAGAATCCATCTATGATATGTTCAGAGAATATAAACCTAGCAGAGCTCTTAGATCCAAAGACTCTGGTCAACTAGTCCAGACCAGAGTCCAGACCAGAGTCCCGACCAGGGTCCAGACTAAACATGGAGAAGCAGCATTTAGCTGTTATGCCGCAAACAAGTGGAACAAACTGCCAGTGGAGATTAAACTTTCCCCAAATGTAGACATTTTTAAATCCAGGTTAAAAACATTTTTCTCATGCGCCTATGCATGAAATCTGAATGTTAACTTTTTTAACTTATCTTGCTTATAATCATTTTAATGTAATTTATTACTTTATTGTGATTATATGTTGATACCTTTTACTATTTCCAAATATCTGTAATGCCTTTCTTTTATGTAAAGCACTTTGAATTGTCCTGTACATGAAATGTGCTATGCAAATAAACTGCCTTGCCTTTGTCAAAATTTAAGAAATATCGCTTTTATTTTGCAAAAAACTAATGAAAATACAGCTACTATTTTCCAAGCAAGAGATGCGTCTTCCAGTTTTTTGTTTTCCACCCAATTTTTCTTTTCCTTTTTATTTCAACTTGCATTGAATTCCTTCACTTTACTGCTGCAGCCTATGACTTCATTAGGCCCTGAAAGTACTTGGTAAAGATCAGAGAGGCGTTGAAAGACTCAATGAGATACATCTGATTGCAAAAAGTTTCATCATTTTGCCATGGTGACACATCCTGCAAATGTTTAGTTACTAGCTCGGAAAACCCAGCATGCCCCACCAATTCATGATCAGCACAGACTCCTGCATCGATCGGGGTGAGGATGGGTTCTGATTTCATTTTAAGTAGGAAAATCTTTATAGTTTTTACAAACCAGTAGCAGTAAACCAGCTGGTTGAGTGGGGTACTCTAGTCCTTTGCCAAGAAAAAAGAAAAACAAATGTTGTGAAATTCAGAAGTTGCCAGTTCGGAGTTAAAATAAAAGCCTAAATTCAAAGTAAATAAGCTAAATCTGGGCTACTAATAAAACACTATGATATAAAAAATGCTACTATAATAGTGAGCTAAAAGCCATTTAACTAAAATCTCTAAACAACCACCCATTCTGTACTATTTTCAGTGCAATGGTAGCAAAGGCACAAACACAATCTTTAGTTCAAACAACAATAAATGTTTGAAGCTCTGATAGCTGCTCACAGAAAAACGAGACAAACAGAAAGTAAACACCATGTTGGGTGACTGCTGATGTCTCTTGTTAACAGAGTTGAATAAACGTCTATGACTTCTTACTTAAACTCTTCAAAGGCTGAAATTTTTATGAAGTTGTTTATTCTTTCTGCATCTCGATTGAGATGCTTTTTTATCCACTGATTAATCTTCTTTTTGTTTGTTTTTTTTTTTTAATACAGCTCTCACTAAAACTGAGCACTGTGAAAGTGCCACATAAAAACAAATATCTTTATTTTAAAAAATCTATTTCTCTAAGGATTAAAAATGTAATGTAATAAATAAATGAGACATGGACATTTCCCAAACGTGCATGTTGTGTCAGAGAGTGCGATGGAGATCTGAGGTGATTTCAGTGCAATAAATAAAAACAGAAGGGGGGATATTTATCATTTCTAAAAGGTCTGGAAGCCACTAGAATTTTTTTTCGGTGTCACAGTAACATATGTTTATTACTAAACACGATGGAACATAGCAGCTTCAGCTTACTATAGAAATGATAAAGTCCCAGTATACTGGAAAAAAGCCATTTAGGTTGTCTTCAGTTTATGTTGATGAATCGACTAAGAGACACTGTAAATAAGTACTTTGCAGCAGTAGCAGAGGTTCTGTTTATCAATCTGCAGCCATCTTAAGGTTGGTAGCAGAAACCTGTGTATATGTTTCTTTATGTATTGCCACAAAAATGAAAACTGGGTGCAGTGATTTATTAAAATAAGTGCATAAATTAAATTATATGGACAGTGCATGAGGTAAAAACAGAGTTTGGAGAAGTCTAACATGAGTGAAAGTCAGCATTGGTACAGAGCCGTTGAATTCTTCACCACAGTCTGAACCCTCTTAGACTTTACGTAGTCTTCAGGAATAGTTCTCCAAGCTTCTTAAAGGACTTTCCAAAGCTCTTCTTTAGAAGTTTGTATCTGTTGTATTGTTGTCTTTCCAGATGATCCCACACTGCTTCAGTAATGTTGAGGTCTGGGTTCTGGGAAGGATCCATCCCTCCATCAGACCTGTTGCCACTGATTTTCAGTCCAATTCTTGTGTCATTTACCTCAGCTTTGCCAAATTCTATAAATCCACTCTCATTTCTTAGTATCTGATCAGTTATGCAAATACAAAGGTACAAATTATGAGTATTTACCTGAACAGCCATTATTAATGTTCTACTTCTTTTTTCCCTAAGGAAGCATTGTTACTAAGAGTTTCCCCTTCTGTATTAGTAAAGTATTCTCATTTCTCCCCATTTCCCTTCCTTAAGAACGGCTTCTTGACAGCTTCCATTTTTCCATGGAGACCATTTCTAATGAGGCGTTAGCCAACAGTAGATGGATCAGCTGAAGGTCCAGATGCATCTCTCAGGTTGTGGTTCAGGTCTTTGCTGGATTTGTTCCTATTTCTTCAGGATCCTATTCTTTCAGATCTGTATAGTTGTTTTTTCCAGCTATATCTTCTTTTTTTCCCTCCACTTGTCCAGTTTCAGTTAAATCTCTTTTTGAAAAGCACACTGCACACAACTAAAATACTTACAACACTGACCGGGTAAAAATACTGTTTTTTGTCTGTCAAACTGTTATCTTTAGTGTTTTTTTTTTTTTTTTTGTGCAGACAAAAATAAAGAAATTGGAACAAATTATATTCTTGTAACAGGCTGCTGGAAATAAAGTTACTAAATATCCAATTTAAACTGGTTTGCTTGCTAAGTTGTCTGTTATGTGTTGACACAGCACTGGTTCGTATAGGGTTGGGAGCTTTCTTTATGCTTGACTAACAGAAAATGCTACATAAACAGAACAAAACACAAAAAAGAAGAACAAGAAAAATGAAAAGGTGCAATGACTGGAATAAAAATGAAAAAAGCAGACAGATATCAAAGGACAAATGTTAAAGTCCATCAGATAGCCTGGAGAAGTATTACTCAGCATTAAATGGCAGATGACAAGAAAGACTGGCTCATTACCTGAAAGCAAAATATAATGAAGTTAAGACTCGTCCTAATTTCCTTGTCATGTTGTTGCAAAATAGTGAATGCAAAGATTTTACCATTCCAACCACATACATGGCAAACTGAGCAACATAAGGAGCAGAAATGTTATGCTGCCAGGGATCATTACTTCGGTTCTGGGGGGGAGACAGGTTGGTGGTCTCAGCATTGGAAAGCTGTCAGACCACAACAGAGAAAACCCCGGCCGGGCTGAGCATGCCTTGGGAACAAGCCATGAAAGAACAGAGTGAAAAGCAAACATCTATTTATTTGTGTCATCCCCTCTTGGGGTGTACAGAGTTACCTCCAACAGAGATGCAGCTCTGGCCTAAACTGTCTACTGTGAGCAGGACATTCCCAGCAGAGCACCTTGGATCAATTCCACGCTCAGGTGAGTTAAACATCAATTGATTTTTGGTCGGAGAATTTCTTTTCCCTTCCTCATCGAAATAGTTGCAAAGAGGAAGGCAGACAGTGATCCTTAAATCAGTACGTTTAATTTTTCTTAAGTCTTGAAGTTCCGGCAAGCTGGAAATTTTATTAAAAAACCTGAGTTAAATGAAATGATTTGACAAGTAAATAACCTTTAACAGTGCAGCAAGGCTTCATCTTCTCACAGCCCAAGAAGGAAAGTTTTATTCTCTCTTCAAATATACCATCACTACACATCTTATGAGGAGTGTTTTGAGAGAAATTATGTCAAAGATTCTGTATAAGAGCTTCACATACACACTTAAATCTACATTTTATATGATCTGTTGATATAATTATGAGTTTTGAGGCCAGTAAATGATCCAATGTCCTGGTTTGACTTTCTTATTCTGCCCTTTAACATTTTGTTTGCATGTGCAAATGTTGGGCACTGCTGCTGCTGATGATGATCACACTGTGACATACATATCTTAGTATTCTCTCTAAGAGACAGGAAGAGCTGGAAGTGACTTAAAAATTAACCACCATCAGCCACAAGAACAATCCTGGAACAGATGTTCTGGCCCCAACAGAACCCAGAAAACAACATCATGTAGACATAATAATGACAGAGCTCAACAAACAATAGTCAGGCTGTTTTCAGGAAGCGCATTTCAAGCAAACCGCTAAGAGGTATTCAACCATTCTTCCAGTAGCTCACCTACTGTATCATCTCTTGATGGGACTGTAGACTCAGGCTCAGCTGATTCCATCAAACTTCCAAAGCCTTCACCTTCAAACAAACTGATGGGAAGCAGGTTTTTAGCTATCATCTTTGACATGAGGTCCGCTGTTTGCTCTACAAGTCTAACACTAAGCTAACACTAAGCTAACACTAAGCTAGCTTTGACCGCTGATTTGTAGATGGACCTCCTGTTGGATGCAGTTTAATGATTGTTCATAATCATGGTAGAATTAAAATGTGCTAGCTTTACCTGGAAGAGGTTGCACTGGACCTCACTTTCATTGATTTCCTAGATAGAATTTTTGCTGGTTGTCATGCTCTTTATGTCTGTTCTCTACTTGGTATCAAATCTCACAGCACGACACACTTTGTATCAGAGCCTGGCAACAGTGAAGTATCCTCCTCTTGTTTCTTTCATCTTGGAAGATGGCAAACAGCTTGGTATCCTGTGCCGATAGTAAGACTTTCCTACTAGTAGCTGGTTAGAAGAAAACAGTGACAGATTGAGATGATGGTCACATAAACTATTTAATTTCTCATAATTAAATGACTATTTGAAAAAAAAAATATGGAATCATTACTCATTCCTAAGGCTGTCTTTGGTTTTATATCTGATTAGACAAGGATTTTAAACTCATTTAGGCTGTCCAGGGTCTTGGGCAGCAACTCCATTATACAGTAGAGTTGGCCAAATGGCAAAAACACCTTGTTTGCCAAGGATTGCCTTTTAAATTAATATACTACACATAAAAAGCAACACATAAAATAGATGTTCTTGAGGTATTTATAACAGCCTAAAACGATGGCTTGATATCAAATTTATGATTAGCTACATTAGGTTCAAATGTTGTATTAAAGTTAAGTGACTGAACAAAAGCAGAGTGAGACAGAGCAGGTTTTTCCTGCAAAAGACGGCAGTCAATGTCAGACATTATTTCATTTCAGTTAAAAACTTTAATATCTCATCTACACATGTTCTTTTTTTTGCTTTTCTTTTATTATCTTTAACTTGTCCTGCAGACATGTACTGTTATGTTGGGTCAAACAGGGATATGCAAAAGAAATGCACATGTTTAATGCCACATGCAGGCAAAGCGTGACAAATTGGCCCAATTTAGTCTGTTTATTAAAAATACAATTGCAGCTGGTCATTGTCATCCATCTTAGATGCAGTGTTGACTGTAAAACCCACCTTAAGGCATGTCTCTTCCAGCCTTAAGACATTAACAAAAGAAGAAAATTATACCAGCATGTTTCCAGATTCCCTGAGAAAATAAATTAATGTGCATGAATGCAGGATTCCCTCTGTGGGCTCCAACTGTGGCACCAAAAAATTCTGTTTAAAGGAAAGACAACTTTTTGTTATTAAAATGACACAATAATAACAATAGATTATTTATGTGAGCTTTAAGGATTAAATATAATAATTTCAAGGAAAATATATTTTTTTAGAAAAAAAGAAATTCATTTTATTTTGAGTAGACTGTATGTTTTATTTATTTACAACACCTTACAACACCTTAAAAATCTGTGTAATCTATAATCCAAATTGTTAAACATCAATTACTTTTTTCTAAAATGTTCATTTTTACATGAAAATATCTTATATTTTGCAAGATATATATTATTGTACGTTACCTAAATAAACAAATATTTTTAATTTGTCTTTTATTTTGTTACAAACCTTAAATCTTAATTAAAGACTAAACAGCAAGTCAGATATTTGTTTGTTTATAAAAGTGTCTTCTTTAAAGAGTGAAAGTGGAATTAGATGCAACTTTTTAAGATTACTGAAAGTATCCAGCTGAAGTAAAAAATGGACCAGCGCAGAGGCCTGGTACCTGTTTCCTGATGAAGGTGCAACCTACTGCAGGGCAGCACTGCAGAAGGTCAAACTCATCCCAGCAGGTGTAAATGCAGAATTAACCCCCTACTAGACTTCATCAGCATCAAAATGAAACAAAAGCCCAAAGTAAGAAAGACCAACAGAGAGGTACAATAAGGACAAAGAATTTGTATCTTTTCTAATATATTGTTTTTGTTTTCTCTCTTTAAATCACTGTCAGTAGAAGCACATGGACTATACCACAGATAGAATTGAATAAATATATTTAATAAATAAATCAACAAGAAAAAAAATAGATACATATAAAAAAATAATATGATAAACAAGTGACAATATATAATAAAAACAGATAAAAATATTAATATTAAAATGTTGTTTATTGTGTTTATTAATTCTTAATTAATTATTAATTCATTCAGTCTCTGCACCGGTTAGTCCATTACGGGTCACAGGTTGGCTGGGGCCTATCCCAGCATTTAACAGGTGAGACCTTAGATTGGTCACCAGTCCAACACAGATAGAGACAAACAACCATTCGCGCACACACTCACTCCTAGGGAGAATTTAGAGTGACTATTTAACCTAACATTCATGTCTTTGGATGGTGGGAGGAAGCCGGAGAACCCGAAGAGAACCTAAGCATACATGGGGAGAACATGCAAACTCTGCACAGAAAGGCCGCCACCCCCTCCAGGTTCGAACCTCCCCCCAGCTGAGGCTCGAACCAGCAACCTTTGTGCTGTGAGGCTGTGATACTAACCACCACACCACCAAGCAGCCCTATAAATAAATTAATTGTTCATTTTTTGTTCATTTTTGCAGTCTGTTGTTTAAAGTGTTTTAAAGTGCTTTACATAAAACATTAAAAGCATTACAGATGATGTAAAGAAAGCATTAAAAACAGTAAACGGAAGCTAAAAATATCAAAAGTCGCGACAGAGTCATAGAATCATAATAAATCACAATAGAATCATAATAAATTATTAATCATAATAAATTAAATATGTGTATTTTATGCTTATGAAGCATGTTTTGTTTATTTAATTTATTTAATTTTTGATGCTATAGCTAAACTCAGCTGCTATAATACATATTCACTAATATGTTTGTTTAACTGAAGTTAAAATGTGAGATAAAAATCACAAAAGATCTATTTCTAGTGTTCTAATTATGCTTAAATGCTATTCCCTGTGTTTGCTCCTATTTTTACGTCTTCATTTTAAAATCACTTATTCTGTACGTAGATGGCTTCAGTTTATTAGGAAAGCTAATACAGAGAACTGAATTTATTATACTTTTAAACCACTTCATAATCTCATCATGCCCCCATTAAGTAGTATTTCCTGCTTTGAAATGTCAATACTGTAAATATTTAATAATAATATATATAATATATGCTGCACCTCATGCCTTTTAAATTGCCCCTCAGGGATAATAAAGTGTTGAAATAAAATATTAGTTGAAATACTGTTGAACAGTTATCCTCAGTAAAACAGTGAAAACATATATTTTTTTCTAAATAATATAAGTATTATTAAATAAAGAATAGTTATAGCTTGTGTTTGAACAACTATAATCTAAAAACTCTGTTTCTTTATTTAAAAACACCAACTCAGGGGCACAGCACCGATGTTTGGCATCTAACATACGCACTCTTCACCTGTTAAACACTTGTGACAGTTTGATATTCAAACTAAGCGCTCCAGTCTGACGGCCCATCCACCTTGTGCAGCAGAGTGCAGCTGACGACAATACTGAGCCAAACTAAAGCAGACTGGAACACGGCTTTAACCTCAAACCTCGCTGTAGCAATCTGCAGTCATAGTGCTGCAGCATGGAAACAGGACACATCAAACTGCACCTTCCCTTGTGCTGCTTAGAGTTTGTAGATCAACATGTCCTTGTCAGCAGATAAAACTAGCAGCGTGAGTAAAGCTCATGAATATAATTATGAGTTCGTGTGAGGTAAAAGAGAATACAGGGAACAATAACCTGCACATCCAGATGATCAGAAAGAGGATCTTGAAAAAGGTGGCCTCTTTTTTTCAAGACGAAAATAGGAATATGGACTTTAGGAGGACTATGAATAAGCCAAATGCTATCTCAAAACATGGGCAAAGAGGTCCAGGTCTACAGATAACTGTTTCTATGTGAACAACAGACTAGACTGGAAATGCAACTCTGAGGCAGAAGAGGGGGCAGAACTTGTCCTCTTAAGGATGTATATGTCATTCAGTGTTTGCAAGAAGATCCTGCATATTGTCGCTATCGGGCACAAACCTCCTATGTCCAAAATTTGTGATATATATATATTTTTCCTTCATAAATCAGTACTATCGGTCACCATTTATGTCTGTCTAAAACCATACAGTTTTATTCATTTCTTGGAAAATAACAGTTTTGGACATAGGAGGTTTGTGCCCAACAGCAGCGATATCTTCTTAAGATCTGTTGAGGAGAGTAAAATCTACTTTGCAGCTCTGTTGGTGCAGCAGCTTTAGAGTCGGTGACTAAAAGAAACCAAACAGACTAATAAAGTGGGTTGGCTCAGTGCTGAGGAATTATCTGTAGGGCTTCTTTTGAGTTTCTGAAGCCGATGGAAACAAGGATGCTGCAACATAATGGACATTTCTTCACACCCTCTGCACAACATAGTGAGTAAAGCGTGTTCAGTCAGAGGCTTCTTCAGTTTGGATGGAGCAGTGAACGGTATAGGAAGCCATTCCTGCCCAAATCGCTGACTGACACAAACAATAATTAATGGTTATTGTTTGTGTATTTAGACAGCACCATAATAAACCTTTTTGGGATTATAAAGCATCACTCAGTATTACTCAGTGTAATACTGAAACACGGAGTTGACAGAATTTTAGTTGCAGTACTACTTTCGGTTTACTTTGGTTAAAGTAAATATACTCTGACACATACAAGAGCCATTCAGATCAAAACTAATGGAACATACTCACTGGCGACTTCATTATGTGCAAGTACTTAGTAACTGAGCATCAGTATAAGGAAGAAAAGGGATTTAAGTGACTTAGAACATAGCATGGTTGTTTTTCTGAATATTCACTGGGACTTTCACACACATCCATCTTTAGGGTTTACAGAGAATGGTCTGAAGAAGAGAAAATATCCAGTGAGCAGCAGTTGTCTGGACCAGAATGTCTGGTTGATGTCAGTGGTCAGAGGAGAATGAGCAAACTGGTTGGAGATGATAGAAAGACAATAGGAAGTCCAATAAGCACTGGTTCCAACCAAGGTATATGCAGAATAGCGTCTCTGAACACACAATTCGTCCAACCTTGAAGCAGATGGATAGATAGAACTTTATTCATCTCCAAAGGTAAATTCAAATTGTCTGGCATTTCAATAAAACACTCACTCTTCTATCTTTCTTAAATTAGTACTTAAAACTAAATAAATAAATAAATGAATTGAACAAGCATGAGTTTAAATCTTAATAAAATCACAACAAATAAAAAAATAAATAAATAATAAGCAATGAACTACACATAAACAAACTTTCCCTGAGATGATGTGTGTACATGTTAAATTCAGGAGATGTTATTAAATAGTCTAATAGCCGTGAGGATAAAAGCTCTCCTAAAATGCGTTGTTCTGCAGCAGACCACACATTTCAGTGAAGAACCGGAAACTGAGCCTACAATTCACACAGATGCACCAAATTTGACAACATAGTTTTGGAAAAACATGTCCTGGTCGGATGAGTCTTGACTTCAGCTGCTATGTACAGATAGTAGGGTCAGAATTTGGCATAAAGAACATGAAAGCATGAATCCATCTTGCCTTGTAACGTAATGGGCTGCTCGGGGTGTAATAGTGAGGGATATATTTTATTTTATTTCATTTATTATTTTTTTTTTTTCTTAAGCCAGTGATGACAAAAGTGCAAGAGTGCTTCTGATTTAATAGCACACACTGTTACCATGTAGGGCACATGTGTCAAACTCAAGGCCTCGGGGCCACATCCAGCCCGTGAAGTCATTATTTTTTACTGATAGAGTGCATTCACCACAATAATACTACAAGTCCCACAATGCTCTACCAGTGCGTTAATCATGGCCCGTGAGCGCGTACTTCACTCATTCTCTAGCAGCCTGACGGAGCTACTCATCTTTGTCAACGACCCCTCTCCCAAAAAAAAAAAATGGAGAAAATGGAAAACAGGAAAAGTGGACTTTGTAAACAGAGTTTATATTTATGGATGTAAAGAACAAAGCTGCGAGTTTTAAAGTTTTTAAGGGAAACTGTAGGTGAAAAAAAAAAATGTTGAATGTGAACCTTTGGCTGTTGTTTGCCTGTAGAAAATGTTTTCCATTGCAATTTACTCTCAAAAGGAAAAATGCATATAGAGCCATAAGAAGTAAATACAACAGATTTGAACACTTTTTTATGTATTTAATGATTAATGTTGTTTTATAGGCAATAACTAACAGGCTTTGTTAGTTCCGGGTGCAATATGTGCAATAAGGTCATTTTAAAAAACTTTTTAATAAACATTGAACCAGTCCGGCCCTCAACTTGTTCCAATTTTTTTCATTTTGGCCTGCTGCGTATTTAGGTTTGACACCCCTGGTGTAGAGAATGATTTATAAAAGGTAAGTTGGCGTGAGTTGACCATCTGCGGTGATTACTGTAAAGTAAATATAATGAAGGTTTTAGCAGAAACAAAAGCAGATTTACAAAAAAATGGGTTTGTTTTACCGATAATTAAAGTCAGGTGCCAGAGTAGTCTACCATCTGGCCATTTGTTTTTATAGAAATTGGTGGGGGGAAAAAATATAATTTCCCCATGTGAAAATGGGGCATTTCATAGATCCAAATCATATATACTTTAGGCTTTGCAATTACCAACAATTTCTGCACCACCAAAACAAGTCTCATCCATCAGCAGCGTCTACAGAGGCAAAGATTAATCACTGAGGAAGAAAAATGAGCCCCACATTTCCACATTCTCCGTTACAGAATGTGTACTCTATTCTTGGACAAGTCTAAATTAACGGACAAATGAGCCTAATTTATTCATATTAAGTGTGTCTAAGCGTGGGAGGGGGAGGACTTGCCATATGGCAGTTGGGTAAATGTGACATGAAGTGCAGAGACACTGTACACACAGTCATGTTCAAGTACAGAGGCAGACACTCACCTGGTTGGTTCCCTCTGACAACATGAATGTGCTTCATTTACTTTGAAAAGCAAGTGCTTGCACTGGCTGTGATGTATAATGCATATATGTAAGTGTGTGCTTAATTTTCTTTTTTTTTATCATATTGCCTAAAATTTAAGAATATTGATTTGCTTTACAGATACTGAGATTTTATGTTAAGTCAACATATGTGCAAATTTGTTCTGAATACACACACACACACACAAACACACACACAGACACAGACATATAGATATATATATAGTCACTCATGAATGCTTAAGTTGCATATTTAGAAACTAATAAATATACAGACTTGATTGTTAATATTTCTATCAATACTAAATTAATCTACAGCTACACTAACAAAAAGACTTAGGTGGTACCCTTAAAGGTACTGTTATTGTACCCTCGATAGTAGTAGTTTTTTGTGCACTAGTAGTTTGTACCTTTTAAAGAGCATTGAGTCTCTGGTGGTCACCGTGTATCCTAATTTGAAAGCAGAAAAAATCTGTATCATTCTACAGGTCAAAAAGTAGATCAGACATTTTATTTCTCTATCAGACACATTCACATGCCAAGAAACGCATCAGAGCTTCAGTATCTTGGCCAAGGACATTTTGACATGTTGTCTGGGAAAAACTGGGCTGAAACCACCAACCTTCTGACTGGCATATGGCTGCTCTTCCCACTGAGCTACAGTCAAGATGTGGATACAAATGCAGACTTTTGAATGAAATAGAATTGTAAAGCCTTCAAAACAATGAGTAAACCTTCTTCTTTAACTATTTCTTTTTTTTTTAACCAACACACACTCTTAATATTGCACGCTGACATTTAGAGGAAACTGTAAATCATTAACCTCAATATTTTGTCCAAATTGTGACATCCGCCTAACTCCACTGTCCTAACATTGTGATTACCTATGTATTATTATTTCTGAAAACATTTAAATATGACTTAAGTATTTAAGCTATGAGGCTAACGATATATATGTACCATTTAGTACTTATGAACATAAATGTAAAGGTCCAGTAAAGGGTAGATTTAAGCCCCGTTTCTAGCAACAGGTCTGCGTCAGTACACATTTGTTTGTTATGCCACAAGGAAAAAGTAGAACATTGATCTTTCTGTTGGCGCCCCAATCCCATCGATTCAACCCTAAAGGGTATAGCACACTACACTCTGGTGATTGGTAGAAAAAAATCACAGTGTGACTCAAAAATAAAAACAAAGCGGGAACAACATTGTGTTTGAATATATTTTTGCTAGATCCCTTGGTGGAAACGGGGCTAGAGTTACCTTGAGGTCCATATATACGCCATATTGTGTACAAACATCCAGATTGTACTTTAAGGTACATAAATGTATTCCTACTCCCCTTTTTACTTGAAAAAGATGGGTAGCAAGTCTGGATACAAGCCTAAACACTGGTATTAATCATTTATACTAGTATATTATTCAGTTTTATCTCTACCACAGATTCTCTCCACCATCTTTATTCATACTAACTCAAGATTTAAACCATCTCTGACCTCTGCAGGAGGGAACCTCAAAAGTTGGCATTACTTGACTTGAATGAAATTAGAAAGAAAATTCCAGACCAATAACTGTCATAGGTGATCTAGTTATATCTGCTCTGTGTACTTTTCAGGTAAGAAAAAAGAACACGAGAAACTGCTTTTAGAGGAACCCTAATTTTACTTAATAGGCTGCTATTAATTTAGAGATTAATGCAAGATTTTTTCCAACATGTGTGCACATCCATGCCTTTAGCTGTTAAGGCTGTGCCAGAATGCCTGGCAGGGTATACAAACTTCAGATTTGTGCAAACAGTTCTTGAAGATTTCTGAAGGTGTTTAAGGACACACTCATACCAATCTTTTGGATTCAAATCCTAGTCCGTTTGCTCGGAAAGTCCACTTTTTGAGGGGTATTGTGATTGTGCAAACAAATGCTGATTTGAATCAAAGAAGCGGACATGGTCCGCTTACAAACGCAGGTCTTGCTCCTTTCAAAAGGACCAAATACATTAAGTGGACTACAAAACAAAATGCATTATGGGTTCAGCGCATGGTATCATAGGTAAACACAACCTAAACATACATGCCTGTAGGGTGAAAGGCTGCTCTGGGTCAAAGAGATGACTCACGATCAGATGTGGAAGAATTCTAATCAACCCAAGACCGCTAGGATCTGATGCAGCTGCACATTTATCTCTTATGTACTAGAAACCAATGTTTTTTTGCATTGAGTAAAAGATGAAGAGTTTTCTTCTTCATTGTGTGTCTCGTCTTCTCTTTCAGTACAAATCCCACAATGATTTAGGCCCGACACTTTTAAATCCAGGTTAAAATAATTTCTTTGCTAATGCGCCTATGCATGAAATCTGCACAGTAACCTTTTAATTTATCTTGCATTTAATCATTTTAATGTAATTTATGGTTTTATTGTGATTCTTGCTATGTGTTGCTGCCTTTTACTATTTCTTAATATCTGCAATGCTTTTGTTTTATGTAAAGCACTTTGAGTTGTCCTGTACATGAAATGTGCTATACAAATAAACTGCCTTGCCTTGCCTTCAGTAAATTTTGGTGCAGTGCTGCCTCTGGCGAAGGGTGGAACATGCTATTTAAAAGGTAGAATATTGCACCCCCAAACTGAACCAAATCCCCAATCAAACAGAGTCTAGCAGACTTTGTTGGTGTGAATGTACCCTCAAAGCTTCTTCTTTTTTTTTTTTTTTTTTAACACTTTTTCATTCATTTTTAGTCTAATCCTTGTACCTGATCATTTTGCTAAAAAATAAAAACAAAAACAACAAAACACAATATTGACCCATGACTCATTGAGTATAACACTTTTGCCTGTTCAGTCAAGCCCTCAAATGCTGCAACATGTCAAACACTCAACTCAGAAGTGTGCAGTGCACAAACAGACACAGGAAGCTAAGAGCCTGTGAGTTCAGGACATGCAGAACATTAACAGACTTTGTCATCTGCTCTGCTTCCCTGTTGTCTCCATGAGATATGCCCACTCACTCTCTCTTCAGCTTCGACCTTGACAAATCTTCCACTCTCACAAGTAAATGAGCAAGAGTGTGAGTGGACGTGTGTGTGTGTGTGAAAATTAATTTCCTCGTACATTACGCCAGCGAGTTCGATGGCAAAAGAAGAAAAGCACTCCTCGCATAATTTGCCAGGAGAATCTGCCTTCGTTGTTATCTGTGATTGGAAAGGAGGATCACATGGCACTCGTTAGAAGATAGATTGCTCCGATGAAGTCACAGTGGCAGCCCTGCCGGTTGTTTAAAGGGCCATTCGAATGCAATCTGAGGAATTTCAGCCTGGATTTATGCATCCCCTGATGCTGAGGCTCCTCACTTCCAAGCTATGGTAAATGGGAAAGAATTATAGTGCCAGGAAGCAGACGTCCCCTTCTCACTCTTCTAGCTAATGTGGACCTGAGCGAGCAGCCGAGCTTGTGCATTTCATTAACACTCTGCAGCACTTCACTTGCAGGTTTGACTCCCATTAACACTGACATTAGAGGAGCTCGGTTTGTGTCATGTTGAGGCCAGATGTGTCCCCTTAACAGAGAAAACAGACAAAGGGACATTTATTTGTTGAGATTGATCCCATTTGTTGTGCCACTTGTAGTTATTAAAAAAAACAAACAAAAAAAAAAACTGCTCAGTGCTCACTTCAATGTGGACTTAAAAATGAACATGGGATGCCAAATAATAATATTTATCATAGTACAAACATTAGTTTTATGACAGTATCTGGCTTGCCAAGCTAAGATGGGCAGTAATCCAAAGCAACTTACTGGAGGATCGTTATTGGTTTTGGAATTTGTTGCATGAGTTAGAAACTGTTTAAGTCCAGTAAGTACCCAGGTTCAATGGGATGCAAATTCAGCCAAGAGCAAGGTCAAGCACAAACAGAGCTATAGTAAAAAGTGCCTTTGGGCATCTTTTAAATCGGTACATAGCAGCAGCATCCTTGTGTGAATTTGCTCTCCTGCAGTGCTCACTTGAGAAACACTCAACCAAAACAGTGATAAAAAGACAGCAATCATAGCTTCCAACAAAGAAAATCACTTTCAGTGTTCACAGAAGTTTACAATAAACAAATACTAAAAGGGCAGGAAGGACCAAAAACAGGATTTTTAGAAAATCTGGCCTTGAGTCACCATCTGACATCAAATGTTGCACAAAGCACACCTGATGACACAACACCTCAGAAAAATGCCAAGTGATATTTTCTTCAAAGCATATATGTCTGTTCACTTTTCCACTGGTGACTGCCCTGAAAAACAAACAAACAAAAAAAAGATCTCCTAATTAAAGGAAACAATTGGGCTCAGCAAGAGGTGTTGTCAAGTTCCCTGCAAAACAGAAAGGTACAGGAGCAAAAGCTCCACCAGAGCAAAAAGGGGCTAAAGGCATCTCTATCAATGGAAAGATGAAAGAAACTGGTATTTTATTGTCCACCCCTCTATTATAACTATGACGATCTTGCACAGAAAAAGTTAGAAATGGTGGTATGTCTTCCAACATTCTCTCACACAGTCCACATCATTACAGTACAAAGCATACTCAAACGAAAAACTTAATTTCTTTACTCTGCATATAGCGGGACAAGGATGGTGGTGGAACTCCAACTGTAACTCAACTCAACAGGGTATATAACTACACTGCTTCTGGTGTGAGTCTGCTGCATGTTTACCATGCATCACCCCCAACCAGTCAAACTAGATGGATTAGATTAAAAGGGAGCTTTGCCTCTCTGTGGCCTTCTGCACACTAAGGATAGTTGATTGAAGAGAAGATTCAAAATGATCCACTGATTTCTTTACTTGGCAGCTGTTACATACGCCAAGACAGAGGTTGTGTTTTTGGCAGCGTTGGTTTGTCTGTCTGTTAGCAACATAATTTAAAAAGTTATGAACAGATTTGAATTAAATGCTCAGAAATGGAATAATATTCCAGAAATTAGATTTTAGGGATGATCTGGATTATCACATGGATCCAGAAATTTTTTTTTAAAGCATTTTTTACTATGGGGAGATTGGGATAATTTTGCCATTAGAGCCTCTAATTCTAACTAAAAAATATTGCCCACAATCAGATAAAGAAAGAAAGAAAGAAAGAAAGAAAGAAAGAAAGAAAGAAAGAAAGAAAGAAAGAAAGAAAGAACCGCACGAATAAAGGGTCACAGGTAAGAGTACAGAACTCAGTCTTTTCTATATATTTCATAATACATAACCATCTACATAGTGGTATTTGCATTGCTTGTTTATTTGCACTTTTACAAACCTCTACTTTCCCTGGGGATCATATTGCAATTTGCATAAATCGGCTGAAGAAAGGCACCAGGTTTAACACCTTCATGTTCATATTTGCTCCTGGCCCAGTGAAATGCCCGCAATTTATATAAAGTAAAAATTGAAGATGTATTTGGGCATAACTACATTAAAAAAAATGTTAAATAGCTCATTTTTATTCATATCAAATTCAAAACTACATGACTTAGGCTTGGAAACATAGCTCTTCATTACATGGAAGATGACCCTAAGAAACCTCACCAGCACTGCATCTCATCTTATTTGTCATATCATTTGTTAGTTTGATACCCCCATACTGATGTTAAAGAAGACAGTAAACAAAAGACAATATTTTTCAATCTTTCCTTAAGACACCAAGCAGTCCACCTCCAACCATCCTTATTATCAGCGAGAAACTGAGAATGTAATACATTTCACACTTGCAGAAGTTTGAGAAATACCAGCTCTGTTTGACTTGGCATCACTGAGGAGTTGTGTATGCACTGTAATACTGTTTCAAGAAGCCAAAATGTGCTCAGAACTGAATTCAGATGTCCACACTATTAAAGGCTTTGCTTGCAAATCACACAAGATGGAATGAAAATGATGCCTGCTGGAGTGAGACCATAAAATGACATCCTGCAGCACTCTGCAATCACTCCATCTCCTCCAAAAACACAATGTCAGTGCAAAGCTTTGAGAGGGACCCCTGCTGAGAAACCAATGCCTTGTGCTCCACTGTATTTTACTCTGAAGAGGCAAACATAAGCACACTAAAAGGCTGTCATCATTTCTTTATGAGCCGTGAATTTAGGTACATTTATGACCCTAAAATTCTGCCCCTCGCCCCAGTTAAGATGATTGACTTATAGATGTGGAAACCTTTCATAAATCCCATACCTACCTTTTAAATCTCAATAATATGTCCTGACAGATATATTAACTAAAAAAAAGAAGCATTGAATGCCTGTTTGTCGCAGAATTTGAGTATTAGATTTTTATCCGAATGTCTGTATAAAAATGTAGTCATCATTCCAGTCGATGAAAAAATCTAAAGCCATCCAATGCTACAAATCAAATTAGATGACAGTAATTAATCACATTTCATGGTTGTTGCAAATAAAGAGTCTCTAAAAAGCATGCTCTCTGCTAATATTGATTACAGGAAAATGTTTTTCTCTACACCTTTTGCTTTCCAGAGATTACAACATAGTTTTGGGTCTGTGCTGGCTCATTTTCCCTCATGAACACCAAGCTTAAAGTATTATGGCGTATTAATTAAGCTGATAAAACAATATGACGGCATGCACTAAATGCATATCCCTGAACTTCATTATAAACTCTGCCACAGCCATTCTAATCAAAGATTTACTGATGCTTCATTCTGGGAAGCTTCCTAAGGGGCTCAGTGTAATTGTACCATCAACTGCACTAAGCCATCCAACCCAGAGTTTCTCTCTACCACATGGGGAGCATTCCAAGCTCAGCTCAGATAAGGGCAAGCCCCTTTGTGAATGAAGCTGAAAAAACACTGATCTAGAAACTGCTAAGGGGGACGAGCTGCAGCTGGGCGGTTTAATCTCAACACAAGTGTGAGCTAAATCAGAGTAAAACAAATATTGCTCATAAACACATCATGCTTATTGTTTTGTGGTTAATTATTATGACAACTCATTTAAATGAGAAATGAAAAGGACTAATCTTCTAAAGCAAGAAAATAAACAAACACTGAATCCACGTCACTTTCTGCTCCCTTCAGAAAAGGACTGGAAACGTGACTGCAATGTGTCTACATCTCCGACATGAATGCAAATGAACAATTCTGCAAAGCCTGAGGTGCTTCTGTTGAGTACCTGGTAGAGCATGCACACCCTACAGAGGATGACATCCCTGCTGCATACTCTGATAGGTAGCCAAAAAACTGTGCAAAAGTATTGCGGCATACTTTATTTCTTTATGTTTTTTTTGTGAAGAAATGAGGAATGACTCCTTGGCCTCTTCCATAGAGGATCTCTGCTTGTAATCTTTGAAAGACTTACAAAAAGTCTTGAAAAATATTGCTGAAAACCACAAGAAGGTTTTCTTTGGGTATTGGCTGTATTTTTTTTTTTACTGATTTTTAGTCCAGTCCTTTTACCTGACCATTTTCAAAATAATTTGTTTATTGCCACTTAACGCTGACCTAGAAATCATCCAAACACAAATAACACTTTGAACTAAAGGGAGTTGTATTGGCATTGGCATCAACAATACTAGTCCTTTATTTACTTGGTATGTGATCAATAAACAATCTTGCAGTTTTGCACACCCCTACTAACAACGATGCCGACGTTAAAGGACACATGAAAGTATGACAGCATTGAGGTTTGAAACGGATGTTTTCAGGGGAGATTGCTTTTTAGGGGAGGTGAACTCCCTTGGATTTCCCCGTAATTTTAACCATAGTCTCCAGGGAACAGAAATCCTTTGCTTACCCTTAAGGAAGGGAAATAGGGAGAAAAAGGTTGAAGTATGTCAAGTTATACAAGAACTGTACTGAAAGTCAGACCAAATTTAGAATTTCAAATGTACTAGAGTTGTAAAAAACTCTGCTTTTACTATATATATTAAAGTCACCGGCACACCATTTGTGTGTTATCATGTTTTGATAAATTGCTGGACTTTTTTCATGTTTTATTGAAAACATAAAAAAATAAGGATTAGCTCAGGATGTCTGCACAGTGCTGTAAGTCGTTCTGTTTTGACTTACTTTAAAATGTGCTTGCTGCAGTTGCATGAAAAGTTGGAAGTGCTTCTAAATGGTGATGGGGGAAATTATCCAATATTTTACATAATTTCTGACATATTGCAAAGAATTATGGTTGAAACTGGAGAAAGCTAACAGCTATGTGTGTCTTCAACCACTGGGTTTAGCCAATCAAATGACAGGAGCAGAGTCTGTGGGCAAATTCTCAAAAGTCAGTCAAGGGAAGAGTGAAAACATGTTTTACCCAGAAAAGTCTTTGCACTATCATTAATGAAGGACCCTTCAGTCAGGAGGGTTGCAGAATATGAGAGTGCATATTGTCTTTAAATCAGGCTGGAGTTAAATTGTGAAAACGGCATTAAATAAAAGAGATTTTTGTGGTTGTGTTTTTTTTTTTAACTATTTCAAAACCCAGTAATGGTTGGTCTTTACACCAACCCTAATATGACCAAATTTTGGGGTAAGCCATGTGTGATCCACTATCAAAATTTGATTAAGGCCATTTAGTTTTTAAACAGTAAGTTAAATCAGAATGACTGATTACCTTTTGTTTCTTTTAGTCAATGAGTGTATATTCATTCGGAAAATGCTAACAAGCTGCTGACAGTATGTAAAACAGTAGTGGCCTTTTCAATTATTTCAGAGTAAATAGATGCAATTTCATTCATTCCTTTATTCATTTATGCATTCAGTGCGACATTAGCGGTTAGTGTGCGGCTCTTGGGAAGATATATTACTGTAGAGGTGCATATTTTCAGCTAAGCTGCTGCATTTTAAAGTCTAAAGCACTGGAACATGTTCTCGGTTTAACCCTTTAAACCCTGTGCTCATTTTCTAAGCCTTTGCTTGAAGGTTGTATACCGATAATTGAGTATTTCTCTGTAACTAAAAAGTATATCTGAAAACTTTTAGAGTCATGTAAAGGAAAAACTTGAGAGAGTTGTAAGTAAATGAAAATGGCACATAGCACAAATGAAAAACATTTTAGTCTTGCCTAAAAATGGCAAACACTTTCAGGATGAATATGAATATTCCTTTAGAATGATGCGCTAAACACCTATAAACCATTGTACAATATGGAAACATAATCACTATGAATGCTGACTTTTATAAAGTAAAGCAGAACTAAATTTGAGAGGTTTTAGTGCAGGCAGTTCAGTCGAGATCTCCAAATTGGCTGTTTTTGGCACAGTTTGGCCCACTGTTTTCAGCATTCTCCAGTTGGGGACCTCAGGTTTTAAATGGGTAATTCAGCAGTTGCCATTGCTCTTAATTCAAAACAGGCTGCAATGTCATCAAATAACAAATAAGTTACACTCAACCCAGAACAAGCTACCAATGCTAAGCAAATTCTGACTCTAGCTCCATTTATAAACAAAAAGCAGACATTGTCTTCTAGCACAATAACTCAAACAAGTAGCTAAAGATAAAACTTATAAATCATGGTAAACAATAAACACAGACATCGCTTACAGGTGAAATGTTGCTTTTCTTGTGAATCTGTATTCACCCCTATCAGCCTGTGAAGCTAAATCAGTGTAAGCTGCTATTTAACTGCCGTTTGTCCCTTTCTGTCCATTTAATTATCTGTCATTGATTTGTGTTGAGTGGCAGAGGTTTATGTGACTCTTTTCCACCTATAATTTCACCATGTTTCCACCTAAAACAGAAGAAGAAATGTAGCTCTGTCAAAACACAGAGAGCTGCTTTTTAAAAAGATTTCCAAGTAGAGTTAGCATGCCCTGTGAGCCACAGCGTGCCCCAAACATAGGGTAAACAATTCTAAACCCATCAAGTTAGCTTTACTAATGATAGGTCTTTAGCAGGGAAAACATTTTTAATTAATGATTTTATCACTGAGCACTACCTTGATTTTATGTTGTTAACTGAAACTTGGTTAAACCGAAATAACAGTGCAGCCACTCTTATCGAATCAACCCCCCCAACTTTAGTTTTATCATTGAGGTCAGACTGAGTAAGAGAGGAGGGGGGTTGCAGTTTTATTTAATGAATAATTTCAGCAACAGTTTAAAAGTTTAAAAGCAATTATCTCTTGGAAGTTTTCCTCTTTTAACACCTGCCCTGTCAGGGGGTTCAGTCAATGAGCTTGTCACTAGTGTTAGTGCTAAAATGTTAAATATTATGGATGCCATTGCTCCTATTAAGGCGAAGGCTGTCTCTGGAAGGAACAAGTCTCCATGGAGAAATTCCACACTGGTCAAAAACGAAAAATGAGAGTGTAGGACAGCCAAGGGCAGATGGTAAAAAACAGATCTACAGATTCATTATGACATGTATAAAGAGAAACTTCACTCTTATAATTTACAAGTTAGGAATGCAAGCAAGTATTATTTCTCTGACATTAATAGCAAAACCTATCATAATGCTTGGGCCTTATTCACTGCTGTCGAGAGGATAACAAACCGTCCTGTGTCAGTAGCACCTGAACTTTGTTCCACCAAGGCCTGCAATGAGTTTGCCAAATGTTTCACAGAAAAAATCCAGAATATCAGACAAGCAGCTGGTTCATCAACAGCAGGTTCAAGAGACATACTGTGTCCAATGAAAACCAGTTTTAACAACATGACACAGTTTAATGTCAGCTGAACTCCTCTGTTTTGGACATCCTGCCCTCAGGTTTTGTCAAAAAGGTCTCAAAGACTCTGGCGCCAGATCTGTTACAGATTGTGAACTTGTCTTTAATTTACGGTATCTTTCAAGAACTTCTAAAAACAGCTGTAATCAAGTCTCTGCTAAAAAGGGACGATCTAGACAAGACAAAAATTACAAACTACAGGCCAATCTCAAATCGTCATTTTCTAAGTAGGATCATCAAAAAAGCCGTTTTTCATCAGCTAAATGACTTTTTAATGCAAAACAACTGCTATATCTTCCAGTCAGATTTTAGACAGCACCACAGCACTGAGACTGCTCTGACCACAGTCATTAATGACGTGTGAATACAGACGATGGAAAAATGTCAGTCTTAGTATTACTGAACCTCGGCTGCATTTGATACAGTCAACCACAATATATTGCTTAAAAGACTGGAGAACTGGGTTGGCCTCTCTGGCACTGCACTGGTTAAAATCTTATTTAGAGAACAGAAAGTACTTTGTGTCAATAGGTACCTTTACAAATGAGCAGACAAAAATTACATGTGGAGTTCCCCAAGGTTCCATCCTGCGGCCTCGTTTGTTTAACATCTACATGCCCTGATTGGCACAGGTCATAAAGAAAAAATTAGTTACCATAGCTATGCAGATGACACGCAAATATATATCACGATGTCACCAGGAGACCGAGGCCCCATACAGTCTCTTGGTAAAAGCATTAAGGAGATTAATTACTGAATGTAGCTGAACTTTCTTTAGTTAGACAGAAACTTAGATTATTGGAACTCCTGCACGTTTGTTATCTAGATAAGTACGCCGGTTTATGTTCACTCTTTTGTTTGTGTAATCTTGGTTTTGTTTAACCGGCAGGTTTTGAGTTTAGGCATTAGTGATAACATTTTGTTTTTCAGCAGTTTCACAAACCCCAACACTGGTTTGTGTTTGCCACCTATTAGTTTCATCTCTATTTTTGCTCACAACAATAAAAACAGGTTTATTTAACTTTAAAACCTGTCCACCGCTTGCTTTTTTGTTACGCCCTCCCACACCCCAAAGTGGGACGTAACAGGTCTATACACCTAAAAACCACCAACCAGGCCAGAAATCTGGGTGTATTGATGGACTCAGACCTAAAATGTGAAAAACACATTAAGAGTATCATAAAGTCAGCCTACTATCACCTTAAGAATATATCAAGGGTAAAAGATCTTGTATCTCAGCAAGACCTGGAAAAACTAGTCCCTGCTTTCCTCTTTAGTCCCAGAAAGCCTCAGATCACCTGAAACGCTCAGTTTATTTAAATCCAAATTAAAGACCCACCGGCTCTCTGCTGCTTTTCAATAGTTTTTATTTAGAAGTCCAAATTTGCATGTGTTTCTTTTAAGCTTGATCATGTTTTAATACTGTTTTTAATCCAGTGTTCTGTCTTTTTTTCTCTTGTTTTTAATATTAAATTATGCTTCTTGTATTCTGTAAAGCACTTTGAATCACCCTGTCATTGAATTGTATTATACAGATAAACTTGCCTTAACTGCCATGATGCACTCTAAAAAATAATTGTACATTTAAGGGTCATTCTCTCCCACTGTGGAGGTTTATTTTGATTTCCACTAAACTCACCCTGGACTGATGCATACTGCCAATTATTTTCATTAGCAAAAGCCGGGCGGTGTGTGCATGGCACCATGCCCTCTTGATTGGATATCCTGTTAAGATTAAGTTATTGGATTGCTGGAGATTTGTCAATGCTTTCCATTGCCCAGAAAATTACATGTAATTTCCATCTTGGTTTTCTGATGGAAGATTTGCAATTTCCAAGAAAATGAAGCATTAGCCTATCAGCATGAGGATATCATATACTTACTGCACAGTAAGTTGGCAAGCTGTTTTGACAATGCTAACAGATTATCAGCCCTTTACATCAAACAGCTCAATAATTAGAAAAATGTATTACTCTCAGACCTGGGCAGATTTGTTGTCGGTGGAGTCTCTAAACCCCTGGATGAGGTCTGATGAGCATGTAGATATGATTGTGCAACCAACAGTAAACAACAGTTTAGATTTTAAGAGAAAATACCTACCTATTACTGTGTGTTTTTTTCAACTCAGTTATTAGAATGGTATGTTTAGAACACTCATAGTACGCCAGGAATTGGCCTTTCTGTACTAGTTAAACTGGCACATTTAAAAAGCTTTCCTGATCCCACTTTAATGTTGTTTCACTTAGTCTGAGTCTGTGCAGTCCTGGATTAAGCTGCTTGTGGTGATAAAAATCCAGAAGGGGGTCAAAAACAACATTAAACTATTGTGAATCCAAAGTTAAAACCATGGCAAAAAAATCAAAAATCAAAATAAGTCTTAAAAAACTGTAGTAACTATAAAAAGTTGTTATTTCCACAAATTGTGTTAAACTATGTAATTATTGAAAGTAAAAACTATAGAAAAAAGCAGCTGGGCAGAAATTAGTTCTTAACAACTTCAGGTAAGTCACTTTATCTATTCCATACTTATATACTTATATATTATACTATGACATCATTTCCATTAAATTATACCTGCCTTTAAAGATTTGGTGTATGAAACTGAAGCTGGCATTAAAAGAGGGAAAGGCAGAAATCAGAAGAGAGCAATTTGATACTGGTGGTGGACCACCAAGACAAAACTACTGATGAATCACTCAAAGGATTCAAACCCAAGTTCTCCAGACCCAAGCCCACCTCTGTAACCACTAGACTACCACTCCTCTAATGGCACAATTCCTGTGTTGCAGCTGTGTCATGTGGTTTCTTTTCTCTTTTGAGATGGGAGTTTCTGGTAGTCCAGTTTTTGGCTTTGGTTCTTTAGGTTTGGTTTGGACTTTATTTTATTTGTTTTGTTTTTTTTTACATTAAACTTCTTTTGCTGCTTGTTGGTGGTCCTATATGCTATGGTCTCTTTTGTATCAAGCTGAGTTTTCATTCAGAGAAACAACTGTAAACAGAAAGATGACAGGAATCTGTATTACTGAGACAGAATTATACCATAAATTATTTTATTTCAGCTCATTTGAGATCTTGGGGCTTTGTACATCTACAGTCCTCCTGCAGCCTTTGTTGCAGTAAGTCCTTCATGCAGTTATTTGAAAAAACATCCCAAAGAAGTCCAAAACAAGTACATTTCATAAAAACATTTATTAACGTTTATTGTGGTTCGCTCTGTCATGGCTAAGAGTCCCTCCTGTGCACAAGTTCAGTTTTCTTTGTTGAATTCTAATCACTTGTTAAAGATAAGGCAGCAGCAGCGACCAGTACAGCTGCACAACTGATGGAACTGGAGTTTAAATCTAATTAATTAATCCTTGAAGGTAATGAGTCATACGGCTGAGTGGCAGACTCTTGTAACATAGATGATTGTGTTACAAGGTGATAATAATGTAGAGTATAATTGCTGGTAATTTACAAGATTTTTTTCTTTAACACTTTGTCATCAATTCACATAATATGAAGCCCTATCAACAAATAAATCCCATGAAACATACATACCATAAAATTCTGTTCAACAAACTAGGGAAAGCCCCTCATGCAAAATAAGAATATAAATTAGGACCTTAATTAAATATTTGATTATGAGTCAATTAGTTGAGTGAAGTGGTACAGGGCTATGGAAGCTGCCTTTCATGCTGCAGGTGATATAATAAAGCCCCTCTCCTAATGCAGCAGTCTGTAAACTGTGCATCTTCCAAGTAATTTTTTCATTCTCTAATGAGCCCTTTCAAAAAGCAATGACAAGTTTTCATAACTTGTACTACTCCAGACGTTCCAGAAAATGAGTCATTTGTTCATTTGTCCACTTATCTGATATGTGGTAGGGCCTAGTGGGTGCACACTGTCAGATGGTAACACCCCATTTCCCTAAGACAATGCTCGGAAGCTCTTATGTAACATGATTGGAATCCTACTACATGAATCCAAAATGTGCAAACTGTAGCTCCACCTCATGTAGCTCTCTGCAACTATATAACCATGTATTTAATTTGTTTTCAGATCTGAACTTTTTCTGTTAGGCCCCCTTTTCATTGACAAAAATAATATCAAGCCCTCCAAATCCCACTATCACATGCACCCCAATGCTTACAGAAAAATGAACAATGAAATGTGCCACAAAATGGTCTTTTGTTTATAAGCTGCTACTTCATTAATTATAGTTTAAACAATGTCAGTGGCAGAAGGAATGATCAATTCCCCTGATAGTGTGAGGCATTCAAGCCACAAAACTGCAAACTACTTCAGGTAAGTTGAACATTTCACAACACAGATTTAGTAATTTAGTACTGTGTTTTAGTAAAATAACTGCTATTTAAAGCAGTAAAGTCATTTATTTCTAAAGTTATTTGTGTTCAGGCTAAGAAGGTCCCAAGTGGGGTTGTAACTTATTTGGCTTCATACTGTCAGATTCTGATATTTTCAGACAATCAACGAACTGTGGTCTCTCTTGATCACCCATGTTTTCTCCTTCTTTTTATTCAGTTTTAGTTTTTAATTTTTTTTTTCATTCTTTTTTTTGTTTTTGTTTTTTGTTTTGGTAGTTGAAATGTCTGTTGTTAATTCATCATTTTTTTGCCCATTGGTACTTTCACAAATGTGTCCATATTTTACTGGCAGTGCAAAACCTATAGGTTTCATTTAGCCTTGCAGTAACAAACTAACCATAGGCTTTTGTTTGGGTGGAGTTCAGTCTCTTTTAGGACAAGGATTTAACATGTCTTCAAATCAAAACCTCTATCTGTACTATACTTTATGGTTTTGTAATTAAACAGGTAAAATTATCATTTCTTTTGAAGAAAGAAAATAAGTTCACAGTTTCTTGTGGACTTTTTATTCATGTTATGTAATTTTATGTATTTTTTGCTCCAGCAACCATGAGCTAAGGGGATTGCAATACAATGTACTAATTTATTCAAATACACTTGACACAAAATGCTTATTTAGAGAATCACATGGGCCCAAGGCAAACAATCCAAGAGTATGTTAGATAAGTCATCACAACCACAATGATGTCAATGAAAAAAATGTCACAAATGCAAACAGATGTGTGTTTGGGAGATGCGTGTGGAAGATGGATGCTGGTTGGAGGGGCTCCCCGTGAAATATTGCCAAGGGCCCCAAGAGCCTCTGGGATCACCTCTGATTACTTAGTTCACCACATAATGGTGATGAAAAAATATGGACAGACAGACAGGAGCAGCAAACAAAACAAAAAAAGACATGCAAGACCACATGTCTGCATTTGTTAGGTTTATGAAAGCTGAGGGTTCCTCTTTCCTCAAAGGGTGCAGGTCTCCAACAAAATACTGCAAAAGGTTTTCCAGCTGCGGCTGGAGATGAAGACAACAGAGCTGCTGCTACTGTACGCCGTTACTTAGTTTTAGCTGGTAGTGAATCTGCTTTAGTACAACGTTGACAAGTCTTTAGATTGTTTGTAGCGTCATTTAGTTCACATACCTTGGAAGGCGAGCCGGGTGCTTTATTTCAATATGCTGTTTCAGGTTTGCCGTTGACGTTGTTGATGTCCGGAGTTGCTTCTTGACACCCGGCAGGCAAAGTTTACCCAAATAGGCACTGACCTTTTCAGAAAATTATTTTAAGTGATTATTATTTGATGATGCATGCGCTGAGCGGCTCTGTGGTGGCTGGTGTTGCCAGAACTGGCGTTTTTCTCTGATATATTCAGGCCTGTTCATGATGTGTTTTAGCCAAGAATTTGCCTGGAAGACTCCATGGAAATCTGGCACTCTTTTGAACAAATTACTAACTGTACAGCACTAACTCTATGTATTGTTGTCTTTTATGTATCTCCTTAATCGTTCTAAAGCCACATCTCACACACCATAATTATACAATTTTGAGATAGGAATGGAATGCCGTATAATGTCAAAGGCCTCCTTTAAATCAATAAAAACACTGACTGAATATTTTTTTATATTTTAGTTATTCTGTTATTTTCAATAACGCCATGGTTGTGGACCTGTTGTTTCGAAAACCATACTGACTCTTACTTAGCAGGTTCTTATTGTCTATAAACTTTTCTAATTTCTTGGAAAACAGTTTCTCAAGTACTTTTGAAAACTGTCCATAATTATTGAATTCTTATTTATCACCTGCTTTAAAAGTGGAATGACCTTTGCTGTTTCAATCCTCACAGGTAAAGCCCCTGTGCAACAGGGATCCAAGTAAAACACCTAAACACAGCCGACTAGCTTGGTTAGTTAAAGCAGAGAAAGGGTATAAAATGATCTAAAAGAACAGGCTAAGCTAGGGGTGGGATGAACCAGAAGACGGCTGACTGAGAAATATTATTTCTAATATAAATTACTTTTCCAGTGAAGAAAGAAAGAACATTTTCACAGTTAATGTCTGGTAAGATGGGAACAGCAGGTGAAGCAGGGAAACAACATGACTGTGTTAAATAGCACCTTGGGGTTACCCCTGCTTTTAGCAACCAGGTTGGAGAAGTAGGCCCTCACTTCTCTAACAGAATTATTAAAAGGTGTCAAAAGATCTTTAAAATAAATTAAATGCACCTGTTATTGACTTTTCAACAAGAATGCTTTAAAGAGCGGATCAGTGTCATTAATCCACAGCGAGGATTTTAAAACATAAACTAATCTTGTTTTAAAAGGGCAGATTTAAAAAAGAAAGGCAATAGCTATTAAAATGATTAGTAAAGATATTTGCGTCACTAGAGGGACATAACAGAGGAGTTTAAGCGAGAGTTGACCCCACAGCGAGCAGATGACTCATGCAGCCAGAGATAACAATAACGATTCATGTACTTCTTCATTTAAAAAAAATTCAAGTGTATTTTTATTTTATGCTCATTGTTTATTTATTTACCCAGTCATTCACAATTACAGCTGACAGTAAAATAGACGAGTGAAAAATTATTCAACAATATCACTTTAACTTGTTTTAACATGTAATAGGTTCACACTCCAGGAACAGCTTTGTTCCTGCCGCTGCTTTGTGCACGTTTTAGTCTTTTACATAAATATTTTCTGATTGATTAATTAATTACAGTTTGACTTCTTCTTTGTCCTTTTATCTTATGTTAACTTATTGTGATCAAGCTTTTATAATAGCCTTTTTAATGGTTTAATGTTTTTTTTAAAGTGTTTTGAAAGTTATTTTATTGTTTTTCTGGTCTTTCATGCACTTACTCCCAAGCCTCAGTGGAGTACTTTCTGTTTGTGTGCATTTTGGATTGTCTTTCTGTGTTTGGTTTTATTTCTGGTTTAATAGGTTTTTGTTTGTTTGTTTTCATTGTTGCTGTTTGCAATGGATGGCCCTCCAATTTTACTGCAGAACAAACAGCAAATTTTCAGTTATTAATTAAGTTACTTTGACATTTAGCAGATGAGAAATACCACATATTGACAATTTAATGCAATTAACATTTTAAGCATGTCAGAGCTTGTTGTATCAATATTATTTATAGCCCAGAAAGTGCAGTATACTTACCAAATGTTGAGCCTTTTTGTGGAATTGCAGATTAGTTTATTTTTATTTATTTTTTGCATAAATTATTCTTCATAAATCTAACTAAAATTGCTAAAACATATGCCAGATTTATTTAGATTTTTCCCTAATAATCTGTTTAGCAACAGTAATTTTTGTTCTTGTAATTTATTTGTTAGTGCATTTCTTTTCTAATACCATATTTGATATTACACACTAAAACTAAAATATATATTCTTGTCCTCAGTGTTAAACACTGTTTTCAAAAAAGGCTAAATGTGTTAAAACTAGATGCTGAAAGTATTCTGTTCTATTATACAGTCATTTATCAAACGCTTTATCCAAAGCGACTTACATTTGAGAGTAAGAACAACACAAACAAGAATTCCAACAAGATGGAACATCATAATTAAGTGATAGTCAGACTGCTGTGAGTCCAGCTGGACCGAGGTGCTGTCATGTAGTGCTAGAGGCAGTGATGAGTGCACGCAGCTTATTCAGTACTGAGTTGAGCCAAAGAGCTGGACAAATCTTTCTAACTCATTCCGACAAGTAGAAGTGTTGAGCTAAGTGTGGAAATGTTCCGTAAACAACTGAGTCTTTAGTTTGCTCATAAAAGTGGATAAGGACTCTGCGGATCGGACAGAGTTCAGTAGATCGTTCCACCGCTGGGGACGTTGTGGTGGGAGTACTAGGCGTCTTTCACTGGCAGAGTGAAACTGAAACTAAAGCTCTGGATTAAGGATTGAAGGTAGACAGGAGCCGTTTAGGGTATTGTTTTGTAAGCCAGAAGCAGCACTTTGAATTTGATGCACTCTGCAACTGGAAGTGAGTGAAGATTGATTAACAGCGAAGTGACATGAACTCTTTTGGGCTGGTTGAAGACCAGACATGCCAGTGCATTCTGAATCATTTGCAGAGGTTTAACTGAACATGCAGGCAGGCCTGCCAGTAAGGAGTTGCAGTAGTCAATGCGTGAAATGACCTGAGCCTGGACCAGAAGCTGTGCCATGTGTTCTGTCAGGTAGGGTCTAATCCTCCTGATGTTGTAGAGAGCAAATCGGCAAGACCGAGCAACGAGGCAACATGGTCCTTAAAGGTCAGCTGGTTGTCTACCATGACACCAAGATTCCTGGTAGAAGACGTAGGCACAAGGGTGATAGAGTCAAGCTGCACGCTTATCTGTGGCGGTAAGGAAGGATTGGCTGGAAAGACAATAAGCTTGGTCTTGGACAAATTTAGCTGGAGGTGGCGATCCTTCATCCGTGCTGAGGGATCAGCAAGGCATGCTGATATCCGCATTGAGACAGTTGTGTCATCAGGTGGGAAGGAAAAGAAAATCTGAGTGTCATCTGCATAACAATGGTAGGAGAAACCATAAGAGCTAATGACTGCACCGAATGAGGAGGTGTATAGTGAAAAGAGAAGAGGGGCACGCACTAAGCCCTGAGGCACCCCTGGCATCAGCCCATGTGATCTGGACACTACTCCCTGCCAAGATACTCTAAAGGATCTTCCTGTGAGGTAGGACATAAACCACGAGAGGACAGACCCTGATATGCCAACCCCGAGAGTATGGGGAAGAGGATCTGATGGTTGATCTTGTCAAAGGCAGCGTCCTGCAGTATAAGGATTTAGGATTGACCAGCAGATCTGGCAAGCTGTAGGGAATCAGCAACTGACAGGAGAGCAGTTTCAGGGGAGTGGCCTTGTCTAAATCTAGACTAATATGGATTGAACAGGGTGTTGTCTTTGAGAACTGTGAGACCTGAAGAAGGCACACTCTAGTAGTTTAGACATGAACGGAAGCAGTGAGATTGGCCAGTAGTTGAAACTGTTTTTTCAAAATATCCTAGATAGGAATTAAACTTATAACGTCTTCATGTCCGTACAGTTTAAAAAGTTTTTGTGTCTCAGTTTGTGGAACAGATGGAGTCAAATGTGCATATGTATTTGTAAATAAGCATAGATTATGGTTAGTTTACTGGGTTTACACATATACACACACACACACACACACACACACACACACACATATATATATATATATATTAGTGCTGGGCACTTTAATGCATTAATTGCACGTTAACACTTAATTAACGGCGTTCATTTTTTTTTTGTTTGTTGTGTGTTTTGTTTTTTTTGTTTTTTTTGCTGGCCGCTAGCTTTAATCACAGAAACATGACGTCCATGTCTCCCTGCCCTGCTGCAGTGGTGCGTCTAATGTAATCACGAGAGAGTGGGTTTATCAAAATGAAGAGACGTGTTCTGTCTGGACCTTAAGAAAGAAGAAAAAGAACCAACAATTCTCTTTGACTGTCAAAACTCATACAGATGGACAGAACGTCGTGATTTTTGGACGGGAAACTTTTTATTTATTATTGTTTTTTTAATAAATGCAGTTTTAATTTAGGCAAGACAGCAAAGGTAAGACATGTTTTCTGACTTTTACAAATGTAAAGCATAAATCGGGTCTTCTTCTGCTTATGGTTTGGTGAAACTTCCAGCTGTGGAATCTGTGAGATGTGAGCTTTCAGTAGGGGAGCCGTTTGTCCATGTTCATGCCGTCAGGTGGACATGGGGAGACATCATCTCTGACTTTTTACCTTTTAGTTAGTAAATCCTAATCATTTCATATTTGATTTTATAAATATATATATGAATAAATATTTTAATTGTTGCTGTTTAAAGAGAAAACTGCTGCTAAATCTGTTTGTGTTTAGTGCAGGGGTCTGCACCCTTTCCAATCCAAAGAGCCATTTTTCCCTCAGCCAGCTAAATAAAACATCTTTAGAGATGCAAATGTTACGAGACCTTTTGGAAAAGGCAACTTTATATATATATATATATATATATATATATATATATATATATATATATATATATATATATATTAATAAAGAGCAACCATAGGATATTTGTTATTTTTGAAGAACCACATTTTTATTTCCATTTTTAGGTTTTAAAATAAAGAAAAACATAAAACCTTTATATAAAGAGGATAAACAGACTTTATTCTAACGGATGCAGATATTTTATGGAAAATTATGTAAAAGAAAAAAAAAGTCCCTGGTTTCCAACCTAATGACAAAAAAGATAGATTTAAAAAATATTTTAGCCACGTATTTAGAGACAATGTGGAAGGTCCAGAGAGCCACTTGCGGCTCCAGAGTCGCAGGTTGAACACCCCTGATGTAGTGTTTGTAAACCTAAATTTACTGCATTTTCTTTATAAAGCCATAGGCCTTCTTTTAAAGGAAAGAGACAGTTTGCGCATAACAATGCGATTAATCTTGATTAATTGCAGCATGCGATTAATTGTGATTAAAAATTTTAATTGTTGCCCAGCACTATTATACACACAAATATTTGTTAACAAATAAATTAAAGAACTTATAAAAGTTTGCTCTATATTATAATATATATTGGGCAAAACTGTTATTGTCTTAAAATAATCTGAGGACTAAGATTGCTGGATAAAATGCCAATTTTATATTGGAATTCTAAGCTTATGAGAAATAATGTTTGGTTTTCTTTTTCAAGAAATATCTTTTGAAAGTCATTTTTGTTTAATATATATATATATATATATATATATATATATATATATATATATATATATATATATATATATATGTTACGTCCCGTTATAGGGGTACGAGTGGGACGCAACACAAGAGACAAAAGCAGACAGTTGTGAAGGTGGAAAACATCATTTTATTGTGGAGGGAATAAAACAAAGGGGTAAAACAGGAAGTTAACTGAAATCCGAGTGTTGGGGTTAGCGGGACTGCTGAAAGAAACAAACAAAACATTAAAAGTAGCAAACCATAGACAAAGAACCACCAAGTAAACCATCTCAAATGAAACAAACAAAAGGGTGCCCTCAACTTGGTTAGATAACCTACTAGCAAAAGGCAGCAGTCCCATTAAACTAAGTGCGAACAAAAACACATGACCTAACTAGCTCAACACAAACACACCCGAACTTCAACTCAAAAGAACTAAAGGACTAAAGGGCAGAGCACACACAAATGGGTAACGTTGCTTAAAACCTAGCCTGCGCCTTAAATGTTCCCCACAGGGAAACACAGAGGTAAGCCAAACCTTCGATGACTATTTTACCGTCCCCGACTAGGGACAACAATCCGGTAGGAGTCATCCTGCTACATACGCTCAAATAGTCCAGCAAACAAAAGGCTACCTATTAGCACAGCTGGCACACAACCAGCAACACCCCCATACGTCTGCCCAGATGGTCTGAGGTGAGGGGAAACAGCACCCTCCAAAAGTGAGGGGAGGCAGCCCACATGGCCCAGCCTCTCCCTCCAAAAGTGAGGGGAGGCAGCCCACACGGCCCAGCCTCTCCCTCCAAATGTGAGGGGAAGCCACCCGCATGGCCCGGCCTCTCCCTCCAGAATGATCCCTGCAGCTGTCCTTTATTTCATGGACTTCTGAGCTGCAAGGTGATTGGCAGGTTGTAGAGCCAATCAGCAGGAAGGAGATTGATGGACATCTGAACTAGCCAGTCCGAGGAGACATCAGGGCCCAGCCTTTTCACGCTGAACGAGCCCCAGCTGTCGGCAATGATCACCAGTTGTCTCACGTTCCTAGGGACGTAACAATACATATATATAACATCTTCCTATGCCAGTATTTTCTTTTACTTCAGAAGCTCTCAATACAAAATAGATAATTCAGATATTTCACACAAACTCTTACATATACAGTGCTACACATGCACACACACACACACACACACACACACAACATACACTCAACTCATTAAAAGTCTATACGGAGAGAAGAGAAGCCTAACTTTGTTATACTGTGATCAGCTCAGAAATTGTCAGCACTTTTGCAGTAAACTTGTATCAGCTGTGGCTTGCTTTTCACTTCTCCTCTGAGCTAAATTGATCCATTAGTGTAACCAATTGGTCGGAGAATGCAGTCATTCATCGCTCTGGGCTGTGCCTCTTTTTCAAGGCCTGAAAAAGCAACAAAATAAACATCACTCCACACTCTAAGGACCACGCTAACTCATTCTGGCACCTTGTATTTTCTCTTGCATATAAGTGTTAAAACTGCTGCACCTAATTCTGTCAAGCACGTCTGGGCAAAGCTGAGGGCAAATTTACCTTGAGTTGGATCCTGTAAGCAAGAAAACACTTTTTTCTGCAGATGCATTGTATTAGCTTAATATCCAGCATAATGCATCACTGAAGAGGCGCTGGAGTGCAGCTTGTGAGAAGAAGTTTTCATTGAAAAGAATGAAGGCTGCATATTTTAGTCAAATCTTTAACTGCTTCAACAACAAAGATAAAATAAAACAAAATGCACACAAATGTATGAAAAAGTCAGTAACTCAGAAACAGGGAAGATCAGTCAGTTAGAGTGATATACATTACAGGAATTGGATCAAATAAGAATAAACAGTACAGTCTGAAGAATGCAAGAAGCACAAAAGACACTATGTAATGATGTGCTGTAATGGTTTCACAACATTTATATCTTGATGAAATATGGAAGTAAGTGGCAATATAAATAATTATTTACTTGAAACATGCAAATGTATATTTTTGAGTGAAATATAATACAACCTGTGCTTGCTGCTCTCTATAAAAGAATACTTGTAAGGTTAGGGTAAGGAGGAATGGTGATACCATCATGGTTTTGCAGTAATTACGAAGTATAATTAAGATCAATATATAAGACGTATGAAAGAAATATCACAAAGAAATGTGCAAGTACAGGTATATTCATCTGTGTTGAATATCAATTAGAGGAATTATATGCACATGTATGTACAGTATATATATGAATAACATGCATAATGAATATGTGCATGTTAAGCAACCGACTAGTATGCACAGCTATAGAAGTGGAATGCAGCCTTTGTTAAAAAAAAAAAAAAAAAAAAAAAACATATTCAAGTATTTATATTAAAAATCATATTGCCATCAAAATTTTCAACAATTATGATGAATTATTTCCTAACTGCAGGTATTCAATCATGGGACTTTTTGAGGTTTACATCCTTCCAATGAACAAAGTGGTGGTAAAGCAAGTCAAAATGGCAAATGTGCAACATTTGCATGTGAGTTCATGCAGAAAATAATATGGGAAGGAAAAAAGGTTATACCTGTGTCATATTTGATTTTCAAGTTGCTTAGAAACTTTTGTTATTCCAGATCTTGTCACTGCAGTGGTTGACAAGGTTTAGTTAATGTTCTCCTAACTTCTTAGTGCAGAAAATATCAATTTAGTGTCAATGTTTAAAGCAGGGGTCCCCAATCCTGGTCCTCAAGGCCCACTATCCTGCAGGTCTTAGATGTCTCCCTGCTCCAACATACCTGATTCAAATTAATGGAATCATTAGCAGACTTGTGCAGAGCTTGTCAGAGAGCTGTTTAATTTGAATCAGGTGTGTTGGAGCAGGGAGACATCTAAGACCTGCAGCATAGTGGGCCTTGAGGACCAGGGTTGGGGACATCTTGATTAGAGGATGTATAACTTGCATAAAATGGGTAAGATACCTTTGTTTTCTTTCACTCTTTGGAATTATAGAATCAAAACCTGTTGCTAGTCTCCTAATGAAGCATCTCATTGGGGTAAAACCACACGAAACACATACAGCTCTACAGCTGAATGCCTCTTTTCACTTTCATAACACTGTAATATGTGTTACAGAATGTATGTTCTTCTTTCACCCACTTCCACAACACTTTTGACTATTACCGCCCACACTTGTCACGTCTTTATTTTCTACCCACTCCCGCAAACATCTGAACCTTTCTTACAATGGTTCCATTGATTTGTGCGCCTTTGCTTACCATCTGTTTAATGTGATTGACATGTTCACAACAGAATAATTTGTCCAGATGTGGGATGTCACTTGCTTTGCTGCATTCTTCCGTAAAGCCCTGGGTTGATGCTCTGCTTGAGTTAATTTGTTTCCTCAAATTCTGTGTCTAAAGCTAACTAATTGCAGGTTAACCTGTGATTGCCCAGCCCTAACCTAAGCAATACTAAAGGATTATGCTCTAGCAATATTTTGGAGGCATCTTCATGTTCCTGTAAAGGCAAATCACTGTATCCAAGACCTCAAACTGCTGTTGTTATTGTTTTTAAGTACAATCTCAAGTGAGGTTCCAGGGGAGATATACCAATACTACACAGTGACTTTGGCTGGGGATTGGTTGGTCAGATAGAGTACCACCAGGGGGTGTAAATATGTCTGCAAATCTATTTTTTTAATAAAGTCTTTGGAGACAAGCAGGTTACATATTTTGTGAACAGCTAATGAATACATGAAAATGTTTATCAATCACGAGTACAAAATGATATACTTACAAACTTTTTTTCCACACTACAGACAGGTGATCCTGCCCATATTGACGGGATATTAATAAAACTGCAATGGGAAGTGAAACATCAAAACATCAAGTCATAAGTTGAACCATGAAAGGCTTGAAGAAACTTTCTGTTCATATTATCAACCCGAGGAGTAAATGTTTGCCTTTGGTAGCGGTTTACACCCCGCCTAATGCTACTGCTGATACCACATATGATGCCATTAGGTCAGTAGCTGCGTACATTAAACCTGTTGCATTGAAATTGGTTGTGCAAGGAAGAACACTGCACAAGCACCTCAGTGTAATCAACACTACGCACACTTGTGTAACTCATGTTGATACTTATGCCACTATGTCGGTGGTTCTTGTGTAGCCAATAGCATGCTCATGTATGGGGTCAATCAGTGTTCAATATACTGATATATTAACATTTCTCTATGTTTATTGTATTATGTGTCACTTGCAAATTGCTTATCTTTGGGCCTCCCTGTGTTGCGTGTGACACTGAGAAGAAACTGTAACCTTTGGTGAATGAAGGGTGATTGTGTCAGCTGTGCACTGGGTACTATGTGAAACTGAATTGCCTTTTAGGGATAAACAATGTTGTCTGAATTGAACTGAACTGAACCCTGTACATCATATACTTGCCAAACAACAATGTTGTTTTTCTGTTAGGAGTCTCTTTTATCTCCTCTGCAATAAGTACCAGCTTTACCTGCCTTCTACATACCCAGTAATAGAAAATATGCTAATCAGACAATAATTTAGTACAGGGTTACTGACGACCCAAGACTTAAGTCTTGTGTTGTTGCAAACTATTTATGCTCTTGGTGTTGAACAATGACAATAATCAAGTGTTTTGAGTATATGCTTACCTTCATCACAGCTTTAATAAAAAAATAAAAAAATCTAATACTTCTATGATACTGGTAAAGAGTTCAGTTTGTCCTTGACTCTCATATAGTCAGTTTCAAGGTAATCTTATTAAGCTACTCTATATTCTCTGTTTCAGTCTGAGCAATTTGTCCTCTGAGCTGTACTATGGTGTTCCAAAAAAGCAGACTGCATTGATCCGGATTCATGTCAGGTTAGACATCTCTCATCTCTCATTCAGTGATGTTTAATAAAGCATTTGACAAAAGGAAAATGTTCTAGCATCCATTAATTTGTGGGTGTTATTTAATTCAAATTTAAATGTTTGAGGTTTATGCTGTACTTGTAGAAAGCCTTCTTGTGTTGTTTTCTTTTGGGGTGTTTATAATTTTGATAAGGTAAATATATTTTAAAAAGAAAAAATATAGAGGATTTTAAACTTCATACTTTTTCCCTCAGTTTCACAAACTATTTGAAATTGAAAAGCTGGTTTGAATGCTGTCTCCCTCTTCATGCTGTATAAAAGGCTGCCTCAGACGCTGTCAAATTTGTAAGGTAATAGAACACCGGATAATCCAAGTAGTTGGCCGCTTTTGGCAGTGTTGCATTTTAAATCGAAGGCAAAACTACTGTTCACTTGTCACGGATCATTGATGTAAAAGATTATGAAAGCACCAGAGACAGCCTGAGAACAAATTTCAGCCCTGACATGTCTGGTCTGGACTAGATCCAACTTTTAATAAAAATATAGAGGTACATTTAATTATATTTGTTGTTCTAGAAACTACGAAGAACTACTACGATCGCTTCTCTCTTTTGCTCCCCAGAGTTTCACCTCTTACTGGGGGAATTTTCCATCTATGCTTCCTTTGCTGGGTTTTGTAAAGCCCTAGCATATCTTATCTAAAATGATCTTTCCCCATAGCAAAGGTGACAGTTAACTCCACTATCCTCTGCAACTGGCCTTTATTACATAAATATGCAACTATTAAAATATGTAAATATTACATATGGATGCACCTTATTCCTTAACTCTGTCTGCTTTGATTTGATTACTCACTACTAGTCTTTGATATTACCATCGATTGATCCACATAATGGGTGGGGCAAGGTAATTTCAGCAGTTACTGCATTTATAACATCACATGGACACTGTATTGGACTCAGGTCAGCGGTTGCCATGTCAAGATAGCTGAAAAAATGGCAATAGAGCACGTTGTCCAATAACTGGAAGGATGGTGTTTGGAATCCTGCTTCATCTCCTCTGTCTTTGTCTTCATGGCCAATGTCCTTGAGCATCACCAACACTGAAGGTGGTGGTTGGCAAGGATTGGATGTGCCAGGGCACCTGTGGCTACTTGTAGCCTTACCATCATTCTTGATGAGTATGAATGTGGTGTGAATGAATAATGGATTTACTTTGAAACACTTTGGATGCTATGAAAAGTGCTTTATAAATTTAATCCATAATTATTATAAAAAACTTGGCTGATTTTTCAACTTTTTTTTTCTGCATATTGCTGGTGGAGATTTGGACCACTGTGTTGTCGTGATGGCATATGTAAAAACTCTTCGATTGCCAGTTATAGTCTTGACAAGATGGTGTTTTCAGAAATCTGCAATGAGAACTAGAGCCAATTCAGACATTAGCCTTCAATTCTAACAGTTTATGAAAAGCAGTGAATTTATCAGAAGCAATAATTTCCTGCAATTGCACATTTAATGTGGCAAGTCCTCATCTTCTGTTTCCTCAAAATCACTCTCTTCCTGATCCCCTGGTCTTGTCAATAAATTGCCACAGTAATCCGTTGAGCTGTAGACCACACAAGCCAAGGTCGTTTAGAACTGGGGTTCTTAGCCTTTTTCACACCTTTCTAATACAAAGTGGTCTGGGGCCCATTCAAATATTAACATGGTTTTGGTTTGATTGATCTAACTTTTAGTTAAATTTGTATTTAAAAACTAAACCAAATCCACTGCAGTTTAACATCTAAAACCTTGTAAAATATGAAACGATGAAAAATATCTAAGAAAGAAAAAAGTCATGATAGATTCATGACATTTATATGTCATGAACAAATTTAAAAGCTTGAGTACTTATAGACAAAATCTACTAAATATTAGGTTTTACTACAGCAACAGAAGGATGGACTTGGAAAAACTAATGGAAAAAGACAGACATTTAATCAATAAAATGATGCAGTGATAAAATACATTTAAATTAATTAAAGGTTTAAATTAAATAAATAAAAGTGGAAAAAAGTATAGTTTATCTAGATATTTAAATAGCATTTCTGTAAATTATTTATTTATTAAACTTTTATATGTTTTCTTTTTTTATTTGTCAGACATGACAGGCATTTTCTGCATCTGTAGCTCTTTCTTTCTTTTTCTCATTGTCTTTCTTTCTTTCTTTCTTTGTACTACATATTTCACTGGTTTTCCCATAAGGGTTGGATGATTGGCTGCTAGATGCTGATTTTGTGTTGAAGGCTTTAGAGCTTAAGTGATGGCTAGCTTTAGCTAACACTCCATACAGATCTCTCTGCTTTGCCTTCATACCTCTGTTTAAAAAACTGTACTTAATTAATTCATTGTTCTTATGCAATATTTTGCCTTTTAGGAGGAGTTGGCACCTTTTTTTCCTCCTTTTTTGTTGTTTTAAATGCATTGTCATAACTTTCACTACAGCCTAACAGTTAGCTAAGTGTCTTCCTCTGCTTATTGGAGTTTACTGAACTGACACAAAACCACCACCAAGTGGTAGGAAGCTGCACTGAAACCAAGCTTATCATGGATTGCAGCGATATCTCTTGTGTCCTCAGCTGAAAAATTACACAGTCCCACGGCCCTCACGGCCCACAGGCGCAAATTTGAAAGTATTTTTGGCTCTCTAGGTGGCGCTCCAGGCCCAAACATGGGTCACAGCTCCATGGTCAAGAATCACTGGTTTAGAAAGCAATCACAAGATGAAGGATGATGCTATCCGGTTTAATTTTTCTGTCAAAATAGCACAGGTCCCTATGCCTTAATACCAAAATAGGTTACTTAGTAGAGTAAAAACTGGTGAAAATACTATTTAAAACCTTGGGTAATACATTGGACTACATGGGACATGCACACATGATTAGAAGTAGACAGTAGGGCCTGCGAGGGACTTCCGCTTCTGGTAGTATAATGTAAGAAGACAAACTACCTAAAAAAAACTCCTTTAATGGTATCAAAGGGGACAAAAATTAAGAAGAGCTGATGAAAACACAACAGGGTGGGAAAAGTAAAAAGTGTACAAAGATGAAAGAGGCGCGTGAAGAGGTTTGAGGGCCACAGCTGGAGGTAAACCCGGAGAGTAGCCAGCCACAGCAAGGCGAGCTGGACTTACTGGGCGAGATACGCTCCCTCAGACAAGAACATAAACAAGCAGCGATGGAGTACAAGCAAGGAATAACGAGTGGAAAAAAGTATTAAAGAGATTATTAATCAAATGTCCGCGGTGGAAACATGAATGACTGAGTTGGAGGAACAAGTGGGACATACTGAAGAACGGGAAGAACGGGTGACCTTAAATAAAATTTTGCTTGAATATGGGAATATTTCAGGTTATGTAAACAATGAATCAAAGTCAGTAGCTATGGTTATTTCAGGGAAATGTCCATCAGACATAAAAGAAAAAGTGAAATTTAAATGGACAGAAGAGGGATTTAGATACTTGGGCATTACTATAACACTAAAACCATAACATCTATTTGCATCTAATTATATAAAGGTAATAGATGAAATTGGTAAAGATTTGATAAGATGGGATATACTCCTCCTGACATTAATGGGACAAATAGAAGTGATAAGGATGAATGTTTTACCAAGGTTATTGTTTTTGTTTCAGTATCTTTTATTCTGCTCTCAAAAGAAACTTTTACGAAAATAAACAAAATTATATCAAAATTTATTTGGAGACACAAAAAACCAAGAATAACGTATACATTACTTTAAAGCCCTAAAGAAAAGGGTGATTTAAATCTACCAAATATAAAGAAATATTATTGGGCATCACATTTAAAAGCTCTAAAAGTATGGCTAGATAAAGATGATGAGACTGGATTGAAGGAAATGGAACAAAATTCATGCCCTAAGATACCATTAGAAACATTGCCATTTGTAACAAAGAAAACTTAAAACAATTTAAAAATTACAAATGAATGGGTTAAAGGAACATTGAATATATGGGAAACAGTTAGAAGAAAATTAAATATGTCTACTTCAATTTGTAGGGCCACTAGAATAGCCTTAAACCCAGACTTTACACCTTCAATGGAAGGGGGATTCCAGAAATGGAAAGAGAAGGGATTAATATACATTGGACAGCTTTTTGAAAATGAAAATATGAAATCTTTTGAACAATAAAAAAAATAACTTAATTTAACTGTACAAGATTTTTATAAATTTCTACAAATAAGAATATATTTGGCCAAGCAAAGAGAATGGGAATACATTTGTAAAAGACCAAACTCTTTGGAAGAACTACTAATGACAAATTCAGGTACCAATAAAAGTTCATTTCAAAAATGTATAAAACCATGCAGATGAAAGTAGATAACAGTTGGGATATAAAAGATAAATGGGAGAAAGAGAGCGATATAAAGATCTTGGGAGAGAGTTGGGAGGAATCCTGTAAAACTGGACATACAATGTTGCATAGTGTTTCATGGTGAGAGTTTGAATGGAAATCTAAAATGTGATACTTCATTGTCCCAACTAATACATCAAAAGACAGTAAAATGTCTGACAAGTGCTGGAGAGGTTGTGGCCAATCAGGAGACTATACACATATATTTTGGGATTGTCCCATAATCAAAGAATATTGGGGTAAGGAGAAAGATTGAAAACATGTGTAAGGAAAAACAAAATGCAGACATTCTTATTGGGAATTATACCAAAAACTGTGTTAACCAAAAATAAGAAAATAATTCAAATACTGATTACAATTGCAAAAAAATTAATAACAGTCTCTTGGCTAAAACCACAATCCCCTAGCAAAAATCTTTGGTGGGAAAGGGTGAAATATGTGATTTGAATGGAAAAAATAACAGCAAAATTACAGTTTAAAGATAAAACATTTCAAGAAACATGGACACCGGTACTTCAGGAAATAGAAAAACTACAACTACCCTAGAGCTTACATATATATGTATATATTTAATTGTTTGGATATGTAGGTATATGGGTGTATGTATGGGTCACTTTGCCATGGGATTCAATAGGAAAGTGACCCCAAACTTTTGAATGGTAGTGTATATATATATATATATATATATACCCTTTCTGGGTTAAAAAAAATTTATATTTTTCTGGGGGGGGGGAGTCATGGTGTCTCTGATTTTGAGAGTGTCATTTGTTGTTTATGTAAATAAATGTTGTGTTATGAAAATAAAAAAATAAAAATAAAAAAGAAGACCTGAGACAAACAAAATAAGACCTTGGTTTTTATCCATGACTACCTTTGTTTAGAGACAGATGATGAGCTATGATGGAGACTTTAGATTTTTAAAAACCGAATTCAGTTTAAACACAAAACTCTAACTTCAAAAGAAAAGATTGGCACTGAGGAAAAAAAAGAAAGAAAACAAAAAACCTACTGACTCCAATAAGAGTTTTACCAAAAAATAAATTATTGATTTTTTATGCTTTTCAAAAAAAGAGCTTGTTTTTTTTTCTTTTTTAATCTGATTTGATCTGTCTTTTCAATAACAATTGCCAGATTTTATTCTTTCCTTCACATAACTTTGTTGTTGACAGTTGCTTTTTAGAGACAGGAATTTTAGCTTTCACTTCTTTGCTGAGGAAAGCACTGTTCTCCAAAACAGAGAGCATAGCACCACCCAAGGTTCACTTTGAAGCAACTCCCAAAACATTCTTACAACAATGGCTCCCATAACTTCACCTCAAACTTCTTTTGAAACCATTTGTTCATTTGTACATTTATTTTTCTGTGAGCTTGGGTAGGCCTTGAATTAATTCATGAGGTGTTGGACCGTGAGGCTGCCAAATATTCTGCGCTGAAACTATCCAGAGAACAGAAGCCATAGAAGGGTTGGACACCGTGACACTTAGCTAGGAATTATGAGTTAGCATTAATTAGCATCAGCGCTTATTCTGAGATCTCAGTTTAATCAAACTCTTTAGAATTATTTGAGTTATTTTTTTAAGTAAAACCATTAATTTTCAGTCATTTTAATTCACTTCCGTTTTGTTTTGAGTCTTTTTTATGTAAATATCAAAAGTTATGTCCTGTGACCAGGGTGCTCTTTTTTTAATAGCACTGTCTTAAAGCGAGAGGAAAACACAGAAGACAATTAAGGCTTTATTGATCCTATACTCAAAGAGGAAATTCTGGCTTTATTTTTGATGAAGGCCTGCCAGATGACCGTAAAGGCCCATTTATGCTTATCTCCTTCCATAAACAGGTATATCTGTTAACCTGTCATTGCTCAAATAGTTCCATGTGTCCTTTACATTGGCATAGTTGTTAGGCAATACATCCAACAGAGGGAAGGGCAGAGTTTAGAGCTCACCTCTGAGTTTCAACATCAGTTTTAGTCAATATTAAACATAATGACAGAGGATGAGATCATGGTAATGCACACTGTCAGAAAGAGGCATAAAGAGGCAGCACAGTGTCAGGTGGTCTGTGCAGTCATTAAGTACATTGCAGCTTCTTTTTCTTTGTTCCTTTCACCAGCCTCATGTAAGCTATACTGTTCTACATTGTCCCAGTGATTTCCATGATAATACTTTATTTGCTTTGTCAGAGAATGGATCTGAAAGAACCCCAAAAACGTTCCAAAGCACACATGTAAACGATATAGAAGATGGATGAAAACCTCTGTATCTGTCTTTTGCATAAAGTATATATGGGCCTTCATACTAATTCAACAGTCCTATCTGCAATACAGTATTTTAACAGCCTGGGGAGGTTTATGGCATGTGCCCAAATAAAAGGATTGACACCTACTATCCATACAGTAGTAGCGGTTTAAAAGTTCCCATCCAAGCTGAAAGCCAGCCGAATACCTGCCGGCTTCCAGCCCAGTTCCATTCCAGTTCCAGCCAGCTGCCTTCCAACTTCCAGCCGCCAGAGAGGCCCCCTCCTTCTCCTGGGAGTGTCGATGTTTTAATCAAACTCCACCCATTCCTTGTAATATAGGGTAGACCCAGAAGATGGCGCTTCTCTCACAGACTTCTCATCGCCCGTAGTCTGTCAGATTTTATCTGAATTTACACTGACCGGCAGAGGCGCCACTCAAAGCACCTCTGATGGCCAGTCACAATTCATAAAAATGCATAAAACTTAATACATAATCATCGTTTGACGTGGAATGTGAAATTGTAACATGCTTGTGCGCTGCCAATTGTTTTATTCAGAAATGAATGCTAGTAGGTTAATAAAACCTTTCAAATACTGGATCACAGCCCCTAGCTCTATTCTCAATAGGATGTATTTATCATACTGATTAATCTTTTAATATTAGCATTATTAACATAGACAAATCAGATTTGGATCAAGCAACACAGAATCTGTTTGAGGTAGCTAGGAAGGGTTATTTTATTCTCATATTATTTATTTCACATCCATAAGAAGACAGGGCGACAGATAAAAGCCCCACGCAGGATCGGAGATAATTTCTTCCACTTCAATGTGTCTAATCGCGGGGGGACATCCAACACTCGCTGTGCTGCGACTTCCTGCTCGCCGGGAATCCCGATTACGTCACCCCTCCAGGTGGGCTATTCCCCGACACGCTCTGATTACCATTCCAAAAGGTACTGTATGCAGCCCCCAACTTGAACATGCGCCTTCTTCAACATTCGCACTTGCTCCAGAAAATTACCATCTCTTAGGCTCCTCCACCACCACTTTGACTGTGGATTGATACGTAAATGAGCCGCAATGAGGCAGCTGAACAAGTGACCCAGTTTTGTGATTGTTGCACATTGGGTAAGAGTGGTAGTCAAACGAGTCCAGTTTGTGTTGTCATGCTACCAGAAATTCAGTATGGCTAGTCGGTCCTAATGCAGTGAATTTCCATGTTAATGTTGCCAAATTCAATAGCATAGCAAGAGATGAAAAAAGAAACAACGATATTTCTTCAACATGTTAACCAAAATATTTACCTCTTAAAGCATAAACCAAGTATTTACAACAAGCAGTGTGCTTTTTAACGTTAACGTGTGCCATAGCCTACTGCACCGCTGTTCCTCCTTCCAAGTCTTCTTTTTTATTATATTGTTGTTTTATCATCTGAATATACTACAACAACACAGAGAAAATATATGAAAGTTTATTTTACGCTGGTATTTGCGCAGCAGAGTTTTCTGCCGCCGGATTTGTAGTCCAGGAACGGAGAACACAGCTGCTGCCAGGAAAGGTGGATTACATTTTGTTAAAGCACAGCAATCTCCGAGTAGCCTATTATAAATACCCTCTCAGTGGCAAAATAAAACACACTGGTCTGGTTTAGTCTTCACTCTGAAATGGTTCAGTCAGAGGAATATAAAGCTGTTTTAAAAATGTTGAGCAAGCTTAAAATAAACATTCATAGGCTATCTATGTGTTTTAGATTAACACAATGATAAAACAACAATAGGCTATAATAATGGAAAAGAAGCGGTGCAGCATGGCAATGATGCGTTAATGGCTCAGGTCGCGGGTTAAACATCAGTCTGGTTCGGATTTAAATGGAATAAATACATTGGTGACGAGTCAGGTTCGGGAGTCATTCTAACGGGTTAGAGCAGGTATGCGTAGCAAAACGGAACCGTGCAGGACTCTGCTCTAAGCAGTTCGGACTTGGTTGACCTGGAACCATTTGACAATAAAATCTGGAGCCATCCTGCAACGCGCTCGCTTAGGCGTCCAGTTAAACCGTGTTTATTCAACCAGTCCCTACTTCATTGCATTCATTCTTTCCTCATAGCCTACGTGCACATTTTTTTCAAGATTGTTTATGTCAGTTTTGTTTTGGAAAATGAAAAAGGAGTCTTTGCGCAGAACTTATAACATTATTCTAATCTTACCACTTGCCTATTTTATTATTGTGTATTTTTGTAATAACATGTAAATTCACTGCATAGGAACCAACTAGTCTACTGAATTTTGTGTGACAACACTAACAGAACTGTTTTGACAATGCAACAATTACAAAACTGCGGCTCATTTACTTATCAATCCATAGTCAAAGTGGTGGTGGAGGAGCCTTGGAGATGGTAATTTTATGGAGCAAGTGCGAATGTTGAGGAATTTAGCCTTTGTTCAAGTTGTGGGCTGCATACCTTTCAGAATGATAATAAACAGAACAAGACACACCAAACCAGGAGCTAAGACCACGAAGTTCAGCATCATGCTTATCTATCTTTGGCGTTTTTACACCAACATTTTTATACACTGGATAATGATAATAATTATCGATTAAAGTCACGGATAAAACTGCTGTTGTTAAAACACACCCATCTCTTACAAAATCTAAAATGTAAAACAAAAAAAACAACAAACAAAAAATCTGGATCACTGTAGAAATATCTTTATTCATTGCTGATCATCTGGCCATTGAAGCGTTTTTATTTGGAATTGGGAACAAATATTTTCCACCCTGTTATATTCTGTTCCACTCTGTTATGTTCCATTCCACCCTGTTAGTAAGGTGTTTTTTAATTCTTTTTTTTTTTACTAAAAACATTGAGGACTGTGAACCTTGTTGCACCATATTAGGAAGTGAGGAACATTAAATTGATTTTGCTTTTCTGTTCCCAGGTCAAAAGGAATGTAATTATCTCTCATTTGAAATACTTGATTATGCTTTCCTTTTGGCCTTTGTGGAAACAGAAACGTGATAATCTCTCACTTGAAAGCAAGCTGGGCGTACAATAGTGTGATGACGATGAAAACTCACATGACCAATGCTCAATAAAGGGTACATGAAAATGTGAGAAATGGTCAAAAGCACAAATACCGTTTGTGGTGAGTGAAACTATACAGCACAGTCCACAAGGCTCTTTTCAAGCACACTCCTCCCCCCAAGGAGTATGCTTGAACAGCTAACGGCAGGTAATGGCTGTGTTTACAAATGTAAAGGTGCTAATTGTTGGCCATTGAATTGTTAATTTCAAACCGGGCAGCCTTTTGGTTGTACTCTGGGCATGGTAGAGGGATAAGAAATCTCTGGGTTTTCTAGTGTTAAACACTGGAAGCGTCGCCAGCGGTCTTTTGATGACCGCCAGTCACGCTACCATGCTTATAGTGTATTAAAAACTAAACGGCTGAACCTGGTATTTTAGGACTTTTATTATATAGTTGTTGTCTATAGTTTTACCTGCTTACTTGTTTGGAAAAGTAAACACATCAATATTTACGAGCAGTTTAGCACGTCTAAACTTCCACAGAGCCGCTCAGGGAGACTCTTTCTCAGCCAAACTGTCGTATATCACGGCTATGGAGTTGTAATAAATGGCCGCCCTACTCTGCTTCTGATTGGCTGTAAGATCACAAACCCTGTGTGATGATAGGCTGCTGGTTCCTGTCATTCCTACCAGCCTTTGCGCATGTGCCTGCTTCAGACAGCGGGCAGGCAGCTGTCCCACCGCTGAGACACAGTTGTATGACGTTTTATCACGTTTTATCACTAGATCGCTATGAATAAAATCCAGGGACACTTCATTTCACAGTATAAACCATTTATTTACTTATCTACTTAGGATAATAGCACTTTGAGGCCTAATTCAGAATATAGGTTGGGCTGGGTCCGGACTTTTGTGATCCCTGCTTTACACATTATCAGTATTATGTTATTTTTACCTGCCGTTATTACGTTATGATTTTGTCAATATTCAGTTATGCAGCAGCTGTATCAACCCCCACTGTGAATAACTTACGTTGCAGTCAAATGACCGCTGGCAGCGCTCCTCGGGATGTTTAGAAAGCTCGCTGCTAGTGACATTCACCACTTAGCCGACTTGAGGAGGTTGTGCTTTGCCTCATAACACCATTAGCTACACATGTCGGCTTTTTTGATACATTTATTTGACGCCATTTTCAAATCAAATCATTTTTTAAATGTTGGCAAAAATGCAACAAATGAGCGACACAGCTCATTATAAACTGTTTAGAGAGCAGCAAGATCAAATCACTGCTCCTCCCCGTGGACAAAAGAGGGATTGCAGCTGTTTTTTCACTTGGGCTGCTTAGGGGCAGAGCCTCGCTGACGACGTCATTGCGGGGGATTACATTACCCCCACAGACCTGTGAAGGATCGGCCAAGGATCAGTCAAGGACCAGTCAAGGACCAGTCAAGAACCAGTCAAGGACCCATCATGGAAACAGGGGAACTTTTAAACCGCTACTACTGTAGCAGAACTGCAAACAAGGGAGACCCAAGTACTTTGTATGTGGCAATGTGAGCTTTGATGGTTGTGTGCTAGTGCGAGGTGTCAGGCTATTCTTTGTTTGTTCCCTCATGTAGCTGAAAGTCTGGCTCTTTTTGAAGATTTGCCTTTTTCAGTTGACAAATGCCTCTATCCAATGTCCTTTCTTTTTCCTTTTTCTTCTACTTTTAATGTTAAATTATGCTTCTTGTATTCTGTAAAACACTTTGAATCACCCTATCATTAAATTGTGGTATACAAATCCGTTTTCAGACTACCTTAGCTTTGATGAATATTGGTAAACAACTTTTTTGTTGTTTGTTTCATAAAATGTCTATTTTTAATGCTTTTTTTAATTAAAAAAGTATTGTTACAATTTAATATTTTAATCAAACCTTTAAATGAAATGAACATAGAAAAAAAAAAAAAAAATCAAATAAATAAAAGCCAACGTCGGAACATTATGAAACTTTAGATTAATTTAGGGATAAAAGATAGGGAAAAAAGGAAATGAGATGCAAAAAAACTTTCAGATTTATAAAAGAGTGCACACACATATCCCACATCTGTTTCTGTTTATCAATCAGAATCTACTCTAAAGTTAGTGCATGTGAGGGAGCCCCTTGCCACGCCCACATGGTGGCTTTAAAAGGTCAGGTGTAAGCCTGTAATAAATATTCATCACATCACATTATAGCACAGGAGGGGAAAAGAGGGAAGAAGTGGATTTTTTTGGAATGTGAGACTGAGATATTTATAGACTATGTTGAAAAACGTAAAAAGGTTTTATTTGGTGGGCATAGCGTGGGCATTACCAGTGTCAGAAAGGCAGAGGAGGACAGCAGGTGGGAGATGCTGTCAACACTGTGTCAGAAGGCAAGACACGCCAGAGTCATTGGATGGTGCGGCTGGCTATCTCAGTTGGCAGGGCATCCATCTCCCATGCAGCAGAGCAAAGTTCAAGTCTAACATATTAACACCTTCCAGTTGGGGCCGTTGGCCCCACTACAGCCCATGATAAATTGTTTTGGAGAAAAGCATCTGCTATATGACAGTAATGATGCTGGTAATTTAATAATTTGTTTAAATTTATAAAAAATAAATATGTACAGATACACCTGAGATTGGCTGCAGTTTATTTAATGTTAAATAATAATTCTTTATAGTTCCTGGGTGTTCCAGCTGGGTCGGCAGTGCTGCATCTATGGTTGGAGAGGGTGAGGCTAGAGACTCCACGCAGCACCGCAGGTGCAGAGGGACACAATCACTGCTATTAATGAGGTGGCTAAGAAGTTGCGGGAAATAGATACTGTCTGGACAGCATTATGTATGAATATATCAATAAAAGAAAATCCACCTTTTGTGTTTCATAAGCGTTACATCACTCCATGCTCCAGCTTCCAGTCTGCGTCCCACTCTGCATTCTTGCATTTTCTTTTACTGATTGGTACTTGTTGGTAGCAGACTGTCCACCTTTTTTAGCTGAGTGTATTTTATGACATGTAAGTTTTGTTTCACAATGACAGAACATATTTTAGTGGTTAAGGTTCTTAATAATATCATCTTCCTTTCTCTTGTAAATCCTGTTTTGTTTCTGAGCATGTACTCTTAGGAGTTTTAATATCGAATGTGCCTCTTTATTAATTTTTACAAACAGCTTTAATATATAACATATGGTGTGAAAAAAGTAGTATTTCTCACCTTTCACGTCATTGCCTTGATTTTTCGTTTCTGTACCATTGGTGTCACAGTTTCCTGTTTTTCCCAGCAAGTTTGGCTTTTATTCATCCCAGAAGTTGACTATAATTTGGAGTATGCTGGTTTTTGTGTCTAAGCCAGCTTTATAAATGAGGCCCGTGGTCAGTACACTAGACTTCCTGTCCTGAGGATCTGCCCTCTTCCTTTCTTTACATAATGGTATAATCATAGTCTTTCCTTGCATGTGATTGGCCACATTTTTTTTTTTTTCTTTATGTTCAAATAAACTTAATTTAACAATAATAGCATTAACAAGTATACAACAAGTATACAACACAAGGGAGTATGAGGTATACAACATTATGAACAAAATTACATTAAGATTACCTGGGGTGAAGAGAAAAAGATTAAAAAAGAAAAAAAAAATTATAAAAGCAAATAAAGAGATTTACATATATAAATGGTTTTCAAAGCCTTCTTGTTATTTGAGTCTGATATTGACTTGATATACTTTTTTATGTCTTCAAAGTAATAAGTGAAAAATGGCACTTTACAAGTAAATTTACATTTATGTATGAAAAATTTTGCTAACAAAATTAAAAGGTTTATAAAAAAGAAATATTTGTCATCCTTTTTGGGAATATTATAGAAACAGAACAACACATTTTCCCATTGCAGTGAAAAGTTCTTAAAAAGATGATCAATGATGAATCTGCTGAATTCTTGCATTTGACGTGTTTACTGTGGTAATGCCGACTAGTTTCTTTCCACCAGGTCCCCATAGCTATTGTTTGTCTCAGACCAGCAGCTATGTTCCGCCTGGTGTGATCTGGAAAAAAATAGTCTGGAGACATTTTGTTTTCACGTTGAAATCCACGTCAATAAAATGTAGTGCGACATTTCTATATGGCTCTGGTGCGGCTTTACCACAGGTCCGTAGCGGTGGCGAAACACCGGACTGTCGCCACGTCTTTTACAACACCTTCACTACACTCATCATACAGGGCAGAGAAAGACACTCCACTAAAATGGTGTTGAGCGGTGATGCCGTTTGTCCAACGTGTTGATGAGTTTCTTAAATCCCGGATTGTTCACTGTGTTAACTGAGAAAAAAGTTCTGTTTGTTTATAACGTTTGTCTCTCTGTGACTCTGGGAGCTGGTGTATTATTTAGTTGCGACTCACAAAAGTTGAACATTTTTCTATTTTTTTTTTTGTGTTGCGTCACAAGCCCCCGTGTGCACGTCTGCGTGCACGAACGCAACATTTTACATGCACGACTGTCGCCTGTCGCTTGGCTGGAGGAGGGCAGCGATTTTCGCTTCCGAGCACAAGTTTACATAGAAAATGATGGGGAAGGAGCGGCGCCGCCTCCCGTGTGTCCAGGGGTCTGCAACTCGTTCTGAATTAAACTAAATCGGTCGGGGCTGTGGGAGGAGTCTGCAGCAAAGCACTGCAATGACAGCTGCACTTGATTTGAAAACAGCACAAATCGAAGGACAAAAAAAAATCGGACCATTTCATTTTTATGATTGTTGAAAACTACTAATTGCGATTAAAATTTGATTAATTGCCCAGCCCTAACCTGAAGGTATGGCATTAAGTACAAATGAAAATTCTTTGGGGCTGACCGTAAAGTTATAAAGTGACAGGAACTCATTGTACGTGAGAAGTTGTCCGTCGTTGTTAATCAACTGACCCACCAGTATAATCCCATTCTTAACCCAGTTTTCAATAAAAAGTGATGTATTTCTAAATAAGATGTCTCTGTTGTTCCAGATGAGGTATTTATGCGGTGAAAAATTATGCTTATAAATCAGGGACCATGCTAAAAGGACCTGCTTATGGAAGTAAGAAAACTTCACAGGAAGTTTGTCAACATTATAATTGCAATTCAAAATAAAGTTAAAGCCAACAAAACGAGAGAAAATGAAATGTGGTATAAAGTTCCAGATAGAAGAAGGATTTTTTAGAAAATGTTTGGCCCAAGTAATTTTAAATGTGTTATTTAAAGTGGTGAAGTCTAGAAAGTTAAGCCCACCTGATTCATAATTATTAATTACAATAGCTTTCCTTATGTAATGAGTTCGGTTTTTCCATATAAAGTTAAATAGCATACGCTCAATGTCTTTATTAATTTTTTTATCAACATGTAGAGAGAAAGCAGCATATGTTAGACGGGATTTATAGCTTTTTAAATGAGGTCCGTGGTCTGTACACTAGACTTCCTTTCCTGAGGATCTGCCCTCTTCCTTTCTTTACATAATGGTATAATCATAGTCTTTCCTTGCATGTGATTGTCCACATGGTGTGCCCATTAAAATAAAGTCCTGGCCCTGTTGAAGATCCAGTTTTTCCAAATGGGAGTCGGCTTTTCGTTCACTGCAAAGAATCGGCTCTTAGAGCCGGGTTGTTCTTAAGCAACACATCTAGTACACCATGGAGAGGAAAGGAATGGGATGAAGTGGCTCCAAAACAAATAGACACCCAGTCAGCCATGTCACAGTAATTGGAAAAGCTTGAATAAAGGTAACTGGACCTCTTTTTCTTTAAAATGTTTTCAGCTTTAATGGTAAAATTTGTGTTATTGTACAACCTTCCAGTTGAATAACACATTTCACATAAATTTAATTAAAAATGAAACTGTGTCAGCTTCAGAGAAACAAGTACAAGAAAAATGGACTTTTGACCTTTTGCCTCAGCTCAACATACAATAGCAGGAAGCCTAAATTGATTAATGGGGTTTGAGTTTATATTTATTAGTTTGAACATATTTGATTCACTTCTGTTTTTTTTTTTTTTTTGTTTGCTTTTTTTTTACACATAAAATAATATTATTCTAGTTTGCCACTGTTGTCTTGCAAATTCTGCAATCTCTCATTATACACCCTGATCAAACAGGCTTTATAAAGGGCAGATATTCCACTGTTAACATGCGGAGACTAATTAATATAACAGATTATTCTACCATCAATAACCTGGAAACAATAATAGTTTCTTTAGATGCAGAGAAAGCTTTTGATCGTGTTAACTGGAAATATTTACTAGCTACTCTAAACAGATTCGGCTTTGGCCCATCTTTCATTAACTGGATTAAAATCTTATACAGTTCTCCTAATGCGAGTGTTAGAACAAACGACCAGACCTCTCCAAGTTTTAATCTACAAAGGGGTACCAGACAAGGTTGTCCACTATCTCCCTCACTTTTTGCTATATTTATTAAACCGCTAGCCGCTGCAATTAGACAAAATAAAGCTATTAAAGGCATTCAGTCAAAAAATATATTTCATAAAATAAGTCTTTATGCTGGTGACGTTTTACTATTCCTCCAGAACTCACAAACCTCTCTATCTGAAACAATCTCACTAATTAATAAATTCTCATCACTGTCGGACTACTCCGTTAACTGGTCTAAGAGTACAGTTCTACCCATCAACTGTAGCTTTCAAAATCTACCCAGCATCACCTTAAAATCAGGTAACATTAGATACCTGGGTGTAAATATTCCCTCCAGGCTCTCAGAACTAACAAAACTTAATCACACTCACCTTCTTAAGACTATAGAAGATGATCTTGCTCGCTGGAAATCTCTACCCATTTCACTCATGGGGAGAGTCGCCACCATAAAAATGATGGTTCTACCCAAAATCAACTATTTGTTTTCTATGATTCCTATGAAACCCCCCTCTACCTGGTTTAAATCGCTAGAATCACACATCTCCCGATTTCTCTGGAAAAATAAACCACCCCGGATCAGTTTAAAAACTTTACAGAAGCCGAAAGATAGAGGAGGATTAGACTTGCCTAACTTTCAACATTACTTCCTAGCTAATAGATTGCAATATGTCCTAAAATGGCTCAAACCTAGTCCACTAGATGACATGTGGATAGACATAGAACAAACATTTTGTGACAATTTGGAAATTTCTGATCTTCCTTTTTTCAGCTTAAGTATAAAAAAGCAAAAGTGCTTTAAAAGTGTCAACATCAGCACTTCTCTGACAGCCTGGTGGGAATTTCTCAATGAAACCAACTCCTCAATAATACCATGTAAACTCACACCCATCTGGAACAATCCTGATATTCTACTAAACAAAAATATGCTAAACTTTAACCAATGGATTAACCAAGGAATTAAATACTTTGAACATATTATCCATAATAGAAACATGTTATCTTTTAATACACTCTCATCACAATATGGGATTAACAGCAACAGATTCTTAGAATATCAACAGCTCAAAACCGTAATACACACAAAATTCCCCCTTCACCGAACAGATCTGGAACTTCCTCCAATAGTAGCAGATTTTATGGACCTCTGTACCCCCAAATTACTTTCAAAAATATACAGATTAATGTTAAAAATAGATGACTCAAATTCCCTACCTACTTCAAAATGGGAGATAGATTTATCCATCAATCCTAGTCAACCATTTTGGTTACAAATATGTCTTAATGCCTTTAATATGACAGACAGCCCAAATTTACAACTCATACAATACAAAGTCCTCCATAGAACGCATTATACAGGACAAAGGATGTTCAAGATTGGTCTTAATCACTCCGATATCTGCACACAGTGCACAGGTAACACAGCAGATGATTACTTACACGCTTTATGGCTTTGTGCACCTGTCCAGAAGTTCTGGAATAAGGTCTGTGAGGATTTATCAACATGGGTTAGATGTAACATTCCTGCATGTCCAAAACTTTGTTTACTGGGTGACCTAAGTGACATTAATATAGACACTAACAAAGCACATATGGTCCTCACGGCCTTATGTATCGCAAAGAAAACTATTCTAGTGAACTGGAAGTCTAAAAACAATCTAAATATTAACCAGTACAGAAATCTCCTGTTGGATCACATCAGTCTAGAGTCTGTATCGGCATCCATTAAACACCAATCAGTTAACTCTCAGTCTTCCTGGACCCCGCTGATTAGTCACATCACGTAGTGGGAAGGGGTGCTGGGGTCTAGTCGTTCTGTGGGGGTCAGGGGTGGGGCTGGCTGGGGGGCCTTGGGGGTCCATCGGCCCTGGCCGTTTCTCTGGGTCGGTGGTCGGGGGGCCATTGAGTAGGGGACGGTGTGGCTGACTGGCTCCGGGGCCTTGGGGCCTGGGGGCTGGTGCTCACTGGGGGCGGGCCGGGGGGCGACTGGGGGTCCGGGGCGGTTGGGGGGCTGGCCTGGGGCTGGGCGGCCGGGTTGCTGGGGTGGGGGCCGGGCGGGGGGCGGGTGCCCCGGGGTCTGGGGGCTGCCTCCCTCCAGCTCGGTGGGCCCTTCCTGGGCCTCGGGGGGGCTTGGTCGCCCTGGGCATGCCATCGGGGTCGGGCTGATCCGATGCCGGGCAGGTACCCTTGGGATTACAATGTGTCCGTTGGGTCTAAGGGAGGGGTAGGGGGAAGGGGGGCGGCGGGAGTCCTGGTGGGCAGTGGGGATGGAGTCTGCTCTCCTTCTTGCTCTCTCCCCTCCCGCCGGGGGCTCCTTCGGGGAGGATGGGGGCGCTGTGCCTTGGACCCGACCAGGATGCGTGTGTGCGGCCTGGGGTTCTCTGGTCCCCTGGTGTGGTGGCGTGGGCTGCCGTGGGTGGGTGGGCGTCCGGGGCGCTCGTGCGCTGGGCTCTTGGCGGGGCCGGGCCTTTGCCCCTCTTCCCTCGGGTGGTCTTGGGGGGGGCGGGGGCGCCTACAGCGGCCAGCTGGGGAGTTGGCTGCCTGGGACGGGGATCTCTCTCCCAGTTGTGCCCCTCCCCGAGCCCCTCTCCTCCCCCGCCACCCCACATCACACACACTACACATAGGGCACTGTGGGGCAGGTGGAGGCGGTGGGTTTGGCTGGGGGGTCCCCATTGCGGGATCCCCCGGTGGACCCCTGTGACTGCCCGCCCCACTAGATTTTAATCACAACCTAGACATCAATATACATTTAGGGCCTCGGGGGGATGGGCACATGGGCTATGGGTGGGCGGAAAGGAGCCACCGAGGTGGCCCTTCCTCCATCCCCTCCCTTTGTGACCTCTCTCCCCCCGATTTTATTTACATGTTAGACACTACCACATTTAACAGTACTGCACTACACACATAACACACACTCACACACACTGAGGGAGTCCTGAGGGGGTCCTGCTGCCTGGCAGCAGTGGGACCCATCACCATCTCATGGCTCCTTCCAGTTTTTAATTGCATTATAAATAGCCCATACTCATGCACACACAACTCAGGCTGGGGGGCAGGGGGGCCGGGGTCTTCCTATGCCCTCGTGTCCCGGGATGCACTCGGGGCTGCGGGGGGGTGGAGGTTCGGTGCCTGCCTGGAGTCCTGTGTGGGGTGCTGCTGGGCACCATCTGCCCTGGGGGCTGCCCTCGGTGCCGCATCGGGGGGCTGGTGAGACCCCAGGGAGAATGTATGTGGTTGTGTGGGTGTGTGTATGTGGAGAGGGTCGGGTCTGGGGCGGGGGGACCTGCGGACATGTTCTTGTCCCTGGGGTGCCTAGCCTTGGTGTTGGGTTGGCGTGGCCCACGGTGGTTTTGCCTGGGGCGGTCGGGCCCCGTCGGTTCCTGGGTGGGGCTTTGCTGGGGGGAAAGGGTGGCCCTTGGGCCTGTGGGGCGCCTGCCCTCCGTGTGGCCCGCGCCGCAGCGCCCGGCGCCCGCTGGGCCTGCTCGCCATTGCCCTGGGCTGCCCGGTGCCCCTGCCCCGTCGCGCCGGGGGTTCAGGTCTGCGGACCCCTCTGCTCTGGTCCGGGTGGGCCGCTGCTCTGTCTGCTTTGGCTGTCCCGGGCTTGGTACTCTGTGGATCTGCTTGGCCTTTGGGGCCTCGGGCTCCCCCCGTCCCCCGCTGATGCTTCGGGGTGCGGCGTGATCGCAGCCCCCTTGCGGGTACACATTTCCTCCCTGTTGCATGGCCACACATGCATATTAACACGTGCATGCTCACAAACGTGCTCGTCTCTCCATCTGCTTCTCACTAGATGTAGCTGATGTTTGTGTGTTGGTACGTTCATCTGCAGGTACGTTTGATGACTATTGTAATTTTTTATATTATCACCATTCTATCTTTCTTTCGGTATCATGTAGTACTGTGGTAGTTTATGTTGTTGTTTTTTTTTTTTGTGATATGTTCTGGGCAGCATAGACAACTGTTATTTCCACATTTTAATCCTGTCCTTTTCTCCCTTTTTTTTTTTCTCTCTCTCTCTCTTCCTCTATCTCCCTGTCAGGTTCGGCACTGACATATAAGACTAAAGAAAATGAGATTACAATAAAAATAATAAAAATATCAAGGGCAGCCATGTATATAACATGTCTCCCTTGGTAGAGCAAATCTGTCAAGCAAAATATGGCACACAGACCACCGTTCTGTATGTTAGGATGCTGGACAGGACAGGGTAAAAAAAAAAAAAATAAAAAATTCTGCAATCTGAATAGAGCCTTTATGGACATGCACACTTTGGATTATCATGCCAAAAAAGACTTTATTCAGTTCTTCACTTTGATCTTTGCTGAATCAGGCAGCTGCAAATATTTAGAGCAGGAATTTGCAACGTTTACTTGCCTATTTCAGCTGCTATGGCAGCAATCATCCAGCTGCAGACTTTCATTTTGCTACATTCACACCCTTCCTCCCTGACATTTTGTGTGATTTCAGCAGAAAATATGAACTTTCACCGCATCATGTTTTACTTGGCTGAACCATACCTATTGTATTCCATTAAAGCTGATGTATCCATTTCCTAGCTCAGCCCCAGGTGAGTTACACAGGGCTGTTATTGAAGCCGATGTGCTGAAACACATGGCTGACTCCTCATTACATTAGAGACATATTTGTGTAGTGAGTGTAGGGATGACTCTACAGGTATGCCTTGTATTTTACACTGAGTGACAGCACAGGGGTACATACATTATATGCTAATGTGACATTATCCACAGCTACTCTGTTTAAAAAAAAAAAAAAAAAAAAAAAAATCACACTCACACATCCAGAGAAGGGTGGAGAGGTGATGAAACTGTTACTGATTAATTTTTCTGTCTGCCTCTACCAGTGACATTCTGTCAGGCAAAAACACATATTTTTGTTCTATGTAATTACTTAATCAGTCACTCTCTACTCTAAAAACCCAAACTGTCTACAGCTCATACTCTCTTGTGTTGTCTTTTAAAACATAAGCAGTAGGTTTTTTGTAACAGATAGTCATGATAATAATAAAGATAATACATAATCTGTTGTTAATATTATAATGTGTAAAATAAACAATATATGTTTTAAGACAGGATGAAATAAGATAATACTTTATTCATCTCATAGACGAATGCAAAAGCAGAGAAGAAAAAAATTATTAATCTTGTGTTACCTGTCAACATTACTTAATGCTAATTAGCATATCAATACAAATAGTAAATGGACTTGTACTTATATAGCCCTTTTCCAGTCAGACCACTCAATGGTTTACACTATCTGTCACATTCACACACACACACACACACACACTCGTACCCCGATAGGCACATCGGGAGGAAAATGGGGTTAAGTGTCTTGCTCAATGAGAGAGCATGTTTCAGTAAAGCTTGTAACACAGGTAGACTCCGACCTACAACTTCTACCGCCTCATTCCCTTGTTTTCTCAGGCACAATTGCATGATGTGGATGATATCGGTGTTGCAGAAAGAAAGAAAAGAAATTATTATGTGAAATGTGATTTAGAGAGGGTGTTTTGCTTTGATGATTCAACTGACTTAATATATATATAATTTTTTTTCCAACCTACCTCTTGTGTTTTGTGCAGCTCAACTTAGGGCTGGGCGATTAATCAAATGTTAATCTCAGTTACAATCTGGGTTTTCAACAATCATAAAAATGAAATGATCCGATTTTTTGCTCCTTCTCAGTTTACTCTTGTGCTGTTTTTTGTTTGTTTGTAAATCGAGCACCACTGGCGTTGCAGCGCTCTGCTGCGGACTCCTCCCACAGCCCCAACTGCTTTGGTGTCGCAAACACCTCTCAAGATAGACTGAAAAGTTGCGACTAAATAATCCACCAGCCCTCAGAGACACAAAGAGATAACAAATGTTATACATAAACATAACTTTTTTTTCTCACCAAAGACCAGTGGTCAATTAACACAGTGAACAACCCGGGATTTAAGAAACTCATCAACACTTGGGACAATTGGTATCCCTGCTATGTTGTCACCATTTTAATGGAGTGTCTCTCCCTGCCCTGTATGATGAATGTCATGAGGGTATTGTGAAGGACGTGGCTACAGTCCATTGTTTCACCACCACTACGGACATGTAGTCAAGCCGCATATGCTACATGCTACATTTTATTGACGTGGATTTCAAGGTGAAAACAAAATGTCTCCAGACTATTTTTTCCAGATCACACCGGGCAGAACTGGTCTGAGACAAACAATAGCTACGTGGGACCTGGTTGCAAAGAAAATAGTCTGTATTACCACAGACACTGGCTGGCTCTCTCTCTGTCTATCTCTCTTGCGAGATAGATAGACAGACAGACAGACAGACAGACAGACAGACAGACAGACAGACAGATAGATAGATAGATAGATAGATAGATAGATAGATAGATAGATAGATAGATAGATAGATAGATAGATAGATAGATAGACAGACAGAGACAGACAGACAGACAGATCGATAGATAGTAGCATTTACAATGGGACAGGTGTGTCACAACACATTTGGATGGCAGACTATATGTGCAGTTTTAATGCCTAGACTATTTAGACAACAAATTAGCTCTAAGTATTTTCAGCGTATAGTAATTTATTCATATTGTTCTTACTTGCCTGTAGATGAGTTTCATCCCCTCTGTACCTTTACATTTGGAATTTCGTGCATGAGCAAAATTAGCCATCTAAGTTTAAGTACAAAACTCTACAACAGGATATTAGCCTTCCTCAAAAAGACCTCAGAGAGTTAAGAGAGGTAAGACAGCTAAGACCCTCATCATCATGTGGATTACAAGCAGTGATGAAACTAAAAAATCAACTAAATCAGAGAGCTGATCAGCTTTTAGATAGAAATAAGAAGATGAAGATACACCACCCTGCTTTACATTAGTGGAGCTGAGGTGGGGCAGGAGATCAGTTTTAGGGTCTCTCTTTGTGAATAAGCATATAGAGAAACTGATCACACATTTCCACTGGTAACAACAACATTTCCTCTGGAACTAAAATGACTAAATTCCAATGTAAACTGTATGATAGCAACTAGGTTGGGTTAAATGCAAAGAAAGAATTTCTGTTGGACTAATAAAGGATGATGATGATGATGATGATTGTTATTATTATTATTATTATAACCTCTAGATGCCTTCAATTTGTACCAATTGAAGGCATCTAAGATAGAAACATCATAAACTGATATTAGATGCACACGGTACAAGGTGGCAGGTGATTTAACCTGCCCAAAACATAATCTGTACCCACCACAATCAGAGATATCCATGAGATATAGGTGCATCCTGCTTTGTATTTGCACTTCTGAAACAACAAACAGGGTTTATTACATTTGAATAAGAGTCATTCTCAAACCTGAGCCTATCGAGACGTTTTATGGCTGGTAATTATCTCTGCATGGACTTCATAGCTGCTGCTTCTGCTCTGCTTCATCTTTCCAATGATAACTCTCTAATAATTTCCCAAAATTAACCACTGCTAGGCCAGATTACCATTAAGGCATTGAAATTACCATTAAAATTAATACAATTTATTCCCTATTTTGTCCTATACCGTCTCAAGGTAAAACTAATCTGCCTTTGTACAGCAGCTTTATAAATGCCTTTGACTTGTATAGAATTCCTTCTTGATGTGTGTGTGTGAGAGAGTGAGTGACACACTTGGTTTGACTGTTGTGCTGCATTTCCACTGAAAGGGCTGCTCAGTATTCATGTCTTTTTTTTCATGTATTATGTTTTTCTTTTTCCATTGGCCATCCCAGAGTCAATTCCACTCTTAGATCTTGTCTTTCACAGAGCTGTGAGCACATGTGCAGCACTGTTGCTCTAAATGGAGTGTCTGTCGCAGGTAGAGACACCTTGGCAATGCATTTGTGAAATGGACACATGTTTGAAAGAATCAGACCGAGACTTCTGCTGGATGATTTACCACAGTTGGCAATTTGGCAAGAATTCACTCAATTAATTTCTACTCATTATACCAACAAATCATTTCAACAGCATTGCCTTCCACATTAGCTTAATGACAATCCCAATGGAGCATAATGTATTAGAAAGGAATTATTATATTATTATTATATTATCATGTACTCAAATAGTCTTCTTATTGCTTGTTACTATGGGGATTTTCATCTTTATATCCATATTTAATCATGAAGCAAAAATTTCATGTTAGGACCTCTGGAAACCACATCTACTGCTTTGGTAAGAGCAATGAAGCCTGGGCTACAATGCTTCCTTTGTGTTCTGCAGCAGAGGCTTCTGAGTCATGCCTCAATCGTGTTGTGATGCTGATATAAAGCAAAACAAAGTGCTCTCATTGTGTGGCCAGCGGCAGAGCCAACGCAACCTCTTTGTCGGGGGAGGTCATAATGCCTCAGAGAAAACAGAAGCACACCAATATGAGAGGCTGATAAAAGACAGAAAACAGAAACGCCTAACAGAAGTGAAACAGTGATATGTTTTCCATGGCAGACATATTCTGTTTCTCCGTAGATTTAAAATTCAAACATTTCGGAGTCTGCTAGCATAGCATTGCATTGGATTTTCCATTTGAGAACACTGCTGTTTGTATACAAGCCATTTCCAAAAATAATTAAGATGTTATGTGAAGCATAAATAAAGAAAAGGGCAATGTACTAATATGCAACTCCTTTGACCTCTTGGTGGTGATGAGTACTACTGGCGTTGGCTGTTCTCAGATCTTAACAGCTTATAGAACCACAAGGTGCAAACATTACTTCACATAAAGGAATGAATTCACATTATCCTGCATTCATAATAGTAAAGCTACAAATCCTTACATGCTGGACCAGTAGATCAAAACAAGAAAAAACTCAATTTGCAAAAGTGCAGAAATTCATTAACTGAAATCCATTTGATGGGAAATAATGAGGAGACCACAAGCAAACTATCCCTCTGTCTCAAATGACCAAGCTGAGGAGAGTTATCAAGAGCTTGAATCAGTGGTTGGGTAATGACCAAATACTTGGGAGACTTGTCTCCACATGCCCTCACAAGACAAACTCGAATCCTCCATTAATTGCATTGATTGGTAGCTTATATTCAATTTGAACTTGATTATGCTGTATGACACACTGCAGTGGTGGGGGACAGTAAAATAGCAAATACAGGGGCTTCACCTCAGAGCCTATGGGTATTGACTGAGAGATGACTTTGGAAGCACATGCACTCAGTGGTTGGCAATTATAGGAAAGTAATTAGAAGAGGTCAAGGCTCAAAATAAAGGAGTCTAGTTTTGAATATTGCAGTGATCCATTATTCCATACTAATTATTTAAAAACGAATGCCACTTTGGACTGCACCTTTATTAAAGCCAAGATAGTCTGGGTTCGAATCTGTGGGAATTCCAAAAAGTTTTGCACCTTCCTTTGGATTTGGTTTGCTTTTGCACACCACTTTATTCAAGCGGACCAAACCACTTGGACAGCAAAAAGCAGCTGCAACATGTCCTTGCTAGGAGTGATATTCCCCAAAACAACCACCGACCAAGAAGAAAGTACAAAATCTGGCAAAATTGCTTGTGCACTAGAAGTAAACAATGGAGCCACAATAAATTTATACAGTCTTGAGGTTTCTTTTTTACTTTAGTGTTCAAGTCTCATGCAGTTATACAAGAAGCTGTCCAGTGCAAGCAGCAGAAGAGGCAGTCAGATATCCAGCATGGTGTACTGAGACATATCTTCACACATAACTTCCTTTCTTTGGTTCACCGGATGGTCAGTTTGCTTTCACATTGTAAGCGAACCACATCTGGGGGAAAACTGGAAACTGGAAAACTGCCACTGCGTGGCTGATTAATGTAGCGTTTGTTTACAATCTATTTTATGCTAACGTAAATGAGCGCATGAAATTAGCGCTAGCATTGCAAAGCATAGCAACTTACTGTGTGTGTGTGAATCATCTTCGCTCGTCATCATGATGTTTGCTAACGCTATGTTCTCCGTCCTTCATAGACTTTATATAAAAGTGTGTCCTCTCACAAACTGGCAACCTCGTGAAACTCTCCGAGGGGGAGGGGGGAAGAACGCTCTCCGTGTTTTTCTCTTTCAACTGCAGTTCTGATTTGAAGCACTAGGTGTCAATGCTACTTATTTTGCCTTTAAAGTTCTGCTGATGGTCTATAAAGCTCTGAATGATGTAGGACCAAAATACATCAGTGACCTCTTGACCTAGTATGAACCTACCAGAACCCTCAGGTTGTCTGGATGCAGTTTCTGCTCAGTTCCCAGAGTCAGAACCAGACATCCAGGTTATCCATGGTTCCAGGTTAAAGACCCACCTGTTCTCTGCTGCATTTCAGTAGTTTTAACTTAGAAGTCCAAATCTGCAGCTGGTTCTTTTAAGCTTAAATTTCTAAACTTAAATCATGTTTCAATACTGTTTTATCCAATGTTCTTTTTCCTTTTTTTTTTAATGTTATAAAACACAAAATGATGCTTCTTCTATTCTGTAAAGCACTTTGAATCACCCTTTTGATGAATTGTGCTACAAATAAACTTGCCTTGCCATATGTGCGCCACAGCATGTGGTTGTATGTGGTTGCACGTGGTTTTGGAACATTTTCATGTGATCATGTGAAGTACATGTGGACCACATTTTCATGCCAATGTGAACCACGTGGTCTACAAGTGTTTCACCTTTAGTTTACATGTGCTAAACATGTTTTTAATATGGTTGATACACATGGTTTACATGTGGTTCACATGTTACACATGGTGTTTTTGTTTTTCACATGTGGTCCACATGTGGAATGTGTGGTCACATTTGTTCACATGAACAACATGTGATCATTTGTGGTTTGCATGTGTTTTTCTGTGAGGGTGTCTGGTAAACAAAGTGGCTAAAAGTTTAAATTAGCTTAACTCACACGCTGTTGTCCACTTCTTAACTTAGCAATTGTAACCTTGGAGAATCAGACAAGGAACAGCAACAGCTCCATGAGTTTTAATTTACCCTCAACATAGTGGAAGCTACCAGAGAAAGACTCTAAGCAACTAAAGTGATTTACAAATATCTAACAAAGTGATCCCAGCAAATGCTGAGATGCTTCTTGCAATGCGAATAAAACCTTCCTCAAACCACTTTTTTCAACCTCTTTTTGTAAAATCCCTTGCTCTCCCTCATTCGTGGCTTCACTGGGGACCCCAAAGTAACCTCAAACAATTTCATAATTTAAACAAATGGAACAACTGAAAACAATTCAAATATTTTCAAGCAATCCAGAACACATTCTCCACACACTCTGGTCTACAATGAATTAGGCTGTCCCCCACTTTTACACAGGTAATGAGGCAGATGTGACATCACCATTTTTATGGCTGCAGTGATAAAGACACATTAGAGGAGTTATGAAATCATTTACAGTACAGTACACAGAGCAAATGTTTAGAAAATGCTATACTTTTTTGTTTAACCTTGAATCTCCTCATTTTTATAACACACAAAAGAATATATATCCTGCAAGTGTTCAATGCCTCATCTGAATGCACAAGTTGCACAACATAAAAGTCAGGCAACTGATTATTTAGACTATTTTGCACCTTTTCTTCTTCAGTCTTCACTGAATCACAACAAAAAAGCAGATTCGCTGCATGATCTGCACAGCAGCTGTTTTGAGCCATAAAGGAAAAAATGCTTGAATTTCATCACATATCTCCAAATAACCCCAATTTTGCAATCAAAATGTGCCAAAAAAAAAAAAAAAAAAAAAAACTGTCTATAACATTCTGCCATTTGATTTGCAGCCAGTTTGTTAACTGGGAAAAACAATAGACTGCATCAGTATGAAGGCTGAGTACTGTACCAGAGCACGGTGAGATGTTGAATGTGACACCCCAAGGCAGTCCACTTTCAATCAGCTTGAACAATTTGTTTCACTTACCTAGAGAGAGAGTGAGAAAAGAGAAATAACAAACAATTATATCATTCATTCAGAGAGTATGCTGCTTTAGCTCAAGGAGTGGATTCATTTATTGGTGCTCTACGTTCTTCTCTGCCACTGACTGGCCAAAGGGGACGTACAATTTGATTAAAGTGAAATATCATTCAGAATGTGGTGGTATGTGACACACCGCTATTTGAATCTGAATAAATGAAGCTACAGTACTCTGCATGGCAGTTCAGCTGCTTGAGAATGCAACATAGCATGCAGAAGAATGTATTCTTCCGCACCTCTGTCAAGGTCATGAATTCATTTATTTGCGATAAAACCATAGGTACACATATCATTAAATGAATTTAAAGCAATTGTGATCTATAACTGTCTTATTAAAAGAATGATAGCAGAAATGTTAAAGCCGTAGGAAGCAAAGCAGCAATGCCTTTTCGGTCAGGAAACATTGGAAATTTTTTTATTATCATACAGCCTGTAGGGGCATCCTCAGAGCTAACACTCAATGAGGTGCCAGGAAGGGAACTTGGTTCATCTAACACATTGCTCCTGGATTATGTTGGGTCACTACACCCTACTGAAACAACACTTTACTGAAGAACCTAAGTTAAATGTCACTTCAGAGTTGAGTTCAGGGCCAGGGTTGTCCAAGTTCAGTCCTTGAGGGCCACTGCCCTACAGGTTTTAGCTTTTCTCTACTCTTACACACCTAATCAAATTAAATTGTTCTCCTCAATAATTTGTCCTAAATTCTATACAAGCCTGTTAATGAGCAAATAATATGAGTAAACTGAATGAAAGTTCGGAAACACCTAAAACCTGCAGGGAAATGGCCTTTAAGGAATCTACTCTAGAGTCGTAACATGTGTGAGAGCCTTGTACTGCATGGGCCTGATCTGCTAAACGTTTGCATGTATATAAACATGTGCAAACTTGGTGGCACATGCATTAACATGTTGCAGTTGATCTACTAACCAGGCGCACCGAGGATTGCGTCTGTTCAATGGACAAAATAATGCCCGCAATCCATTTAGTGTGTTAGCCCTAGATGAATATGCAATATGAGCATCTCTGCCAGAAAGCACAAAATATTAAGAGGAGCAGATGCAAATAGATCAATGTGGCACACACAATGTGATTTACCAAACATGAAACTGATTGCACTGGCTAATTTAGCATCTATATTTAGCACTCTGAAAAGGAACTGGCACAACTTTACGCACAAATAGCTGCAGGTATTGTTGCAAGGAGGAGGCTAGACGGATCAAAGGTGATGGAGAGACCACATCTTTTCTGATTGTGTAAATATTTTTACACAATCACAAAAGGCAAAGATTACTGAAACGTGGCTGTGTTGCTGTGTTGAGTGCTATGTTACGCAGGATGGGCTGTTGCTGCTGCGCTCTGGGTCTGCTGGCATTCAGAGCCCTCACCACCGCCTGTACCCCATCTTCCATCCCTCTCTTAAGGGCAATACTGACCATCATCAGCCCAGATACGGCACTGACCAGAAGCGTGTGCATAATAAACAGTGTCACAGGAGGCATGTTTATTAGATCAATATGTCTTGGGCTTTTATTTCATCAATAAAAACTATTGTTTTATCTCTGCAGTCAGCTCTAGTTCGTCATGCCTGGGATTTGCTAAATATTGGTCAGAGGCATCTCCTATGCCGGCCCCCACCTGTCTTATTATAAGCAATTTGTTTTAGAACTTCATCCTATATCTCGTCACCTCCTCTTAACCTCATCTGGTGTTCATGGGGTTTTACCAACTGCATTTACTGTTTAGCAAATACTCTTCCATGTTGAAGTGATTCTGGTGAAGTTTAGATGTCTTTGGCAGAGCTCAGCAATATTTTTATTTGCCTTATCTACTAGAATCAGTATCTCCATCGGGTTGAATTTCATTTTGTGTTTGTGACCTTCCTGCTCTGCTTCTAAACTCTCCATGGCAACACCACAACACAGGCTAAATCCTCATTTAAATACTGCTGTTTGTGCCTGTTATCAATGACACCAACATTCTTGGTTGATCACACGCAAATCATAAACAACACTGCAATCTATTTGTGTGTGCACACAATTTAGCGCTCTGTATCAGGGATCTTAGTAAATCAGGCCCTATGTGTGGTGTGGTAAGGGTGTCTTTTTCTGAACTATTGTGGGAACTGACTTCTGTGATTGGCTAACTGGCACTATTCATTCAGATTTGAAACACCTGGAGCCTTAGGATATAAAGCTCCAGCATTTCAGGCAATTCTCTCTGCTCTCTGTGACCAGGGGCCTTATTTATCAAACTGTGTGTAGCAAAGCAGACAACAGGTGGAGTCTGCTGCACAAAAAGCATATGCTGCGCACTTCTACTTTCAGATTTATCAAAGCGTGCGCACGCACATCCTACACCTGTTTCCATCATAAATCAAAATCAACTCTAATGCGAGCACACGTGAGGGAACAACTTCCCACGCCCACATGGTGGCTATAAATGGTCAGGTGGACGCCTGTAATACATATTCATCACATTATTTGCATGATGGCTCGGGACGTAAAGAGAGTTAAGTGGACATTTTCGAGGCGTGAGACTGAGATCCTGATGGACCATGTTGACAAACGTAAAAATGTTTAATTGGTGGGTACGGCGTGGGTATTACTTGTGTCAGAAAGGCATAATAGTGGTAGCAGGTGGCAGATGCTGTCATCACAGAGTCAGAAAACAAGACACCAGAGGCATCAGAACATGCAGCTGGATTTCTCAGTCGGTAGATCATCCGTCTCCCATTCGGGAGATCGAAGTTCGAATCCCACAGGGGTGAATTGCTTTGGAGAACAGTGTCTGCTAAATGACAGTAATGATGTCGGTAATTTAGTCATTTGTTTTATTTAAAAATAAATATGTACAGATACATCTGAGATTGGTAGAAGTTTATTTGGTGTTAAATAATATTTCTTTCTAGTTGCTGGGTGTTCCAGCTGGGTGGGCGGTGCAGACGGACACAATCACCTCTATTAATGAGGTGGACAAGGACTTGCGGGAAATAAAATCCATCTGGACAGAAATTGGGACAACAATAAAAAAAGCATTGTGTAAAAATAAATAAATAAAAGGAAATCCACCTCTTGTGTGTTTCATTAGTGTTGCATCACTTCTAGACCTCCAGCCTCCAGCCTGTGTCCTGCTCTGAATGACCAAAGCTACTTTTCTCACTGGTTGCTACATGCTGGCAGCAGACTGTCCACCTTATTTAGCTGGACGGAGCTTTGTTTCAAAATGACAGAACATATTTTAGTGGTTGAGTTTCTTGTTTATATCATCTCCCTTTTTCCTGAAAGTCCGTTTTTTTACCCCCGAGCATGCGCTCTCAGATTAAATATCGAATATTTGTTCATTTATTTATTTGAATCCCCATTAGCACAGCAAAGCTGTAGCTATTCTTCCTGGGGTCCAGAAAAAGAGTTACACCTTTAAAATGACATGATCAAAATAATTATACAACACATTGCATACATTTCATTGCCATGCACAAATAATGTAAAACGATACTCAGCAATATTAAAACCATATTCTTACAATAATAAACCTCATATCATTTTTAAATAACAATTTTCACATTCATTATTAAAATATTTATAATAATAAAAAAAATACATTTTCAATCATAGGTCAGTCTGGACAATTGTGCTAATGATTCACTTGAATTTTGTAGAATTAACTTTTTTAATTGAATCTTGAAATTCAGTCTGTTTTCTATTTGTGTTATTTGTTTAGGGAGTAAGTTCCATTCCTACATTGCTCTATAACTGAATGTTTTCTTTCAATAATTTGTTTCTACTTTGGGTAAAATAAATTTATTTACGGAGGCATGTCTAGTATCATACTTATGTATGTCTACACTAAACCGTAGATTTTGGTAGAGGATCTGAGAAGTTTTAGTGACCGAAATATTCCTAACAAATGTCAACAATGAATATAAAAGTCTGTCATAAACCAACAGCCAGTTTAATTTCTCATGCATGAGTTTTACACTGGTGTAATAGTCACAATGAAGAACCATTCTTGCTGCTCTGTTCTGCATTATTTGTAATTTTCTTATCTTTTCAGCTGTTGCATTTGACCATACAGTTGGGCAATAGTCGAGATTTGACAATATTAGTGCTTGTGAAATTACTTTGAATGTTTTAAATGTTAAAAACTTTGAACATCTTTTAATTATTGTTACTGCCCTACCCATTTTGGCACACATGCTATCTATATGTTTTGACCAAGATAACCTATCATCTACTATGATTCCTAAAAGCTTAGTCTCGTAGACTTGTTCAATATGGGTTTCTTGGACATTTATATTCAGGGATTGATTTTTGATTTATTGTATAGTTAGAACCAAACATCATGCATTGTGTGTTTAATAAATTTAGAATTAAATGGTTCTTATTAATCCAATCCACCATAGCATTTAACTCCGTTTGTAGGACCGGATTTAGCTCATGCATGGTCGTTGCTGATGCATAGATTGTTGAGTCATCAGCGTACATTACTGTTTTTGTCTTTGTCAAAACAAGTGGTAAATCGTTAGTGTAAATATATAAAGGACCAAGGCTGCTTCCTTGGGGAACTCCACAAGTCACAAAATGTGCGTCTTTATTTCTGCAAACAGCTTTAATTTGTTACATGTGGTGTGAAAGGTAATAGTGGATTGTGCACAAATGTCTCACATTTCACAGCATTTCCTCAATTAGTTTCTGTACCGTTGGTGTCGCCGTTTCCCATTTTCCCAGATTCTGTGCGTATGCCTGAGTCAGAATTGACGTATAGGAACATTTTCCTGTCAAGTCTGGTTTTTATAAATTCCAAAAGTTGACTATATCTGGCATACGGTGGTTTTTGTTCCTATGCCAGCTTTATAAACAAGGCCCCAGGGTACGATACTTGCACTCATACATCTTTACATTGCTGAATTTACTGACCATCCACATTTGTTTGTTTTGTTTTTTGCTTTAATAAATTTATTTATTGATTGGCTTTTGGCATCCATTCTTGTTTTTGTCAGGCAGATTTCTGATTGCCTTGGTGATATTTAAATTTGATAACACCATAAAAAAGTCAAAACACGTTTCTCTATTGGCAGTAACATCACCTGCTGTGGGTTAAGTTCGAAAAACATCATGGCCTGCCTGACCACTAAAAATGCCACAGACTCAAATTTTTTTGGACCATGTTTATGTGTGAATGCAGCCTACATTTACTGTAGCATCATTCGGATCAGATTATCTAGCGTATCCCCTCTCCTGTCACCAAGTTATTGTCGAATACATGTAAAGTCATCTCAAACATACTGCAAAAATTCTTAAAGGGGTTGAGGTCTGGACTGAATGTTGGGTTAGTGTGTAACAATGATGTCTCCGAACTACTTTTTAACCATTTAATTCCAATGAATCCTGGTGTCATTTTAAGGGATGCCTTGATTAAAAAAATAAAAAATAGAAAAAAAAAAGTCTACTGATTGACAAAACTCAGTATATTCAGGTGATCAGCTGAACTGAGCTCATTTTATGGGCAACTGCCACAATAAAAGATCATTTAAGTTAATCTTCTTAAACAGGAGGTCCCTCAGTTAGGGACATTGAGAACATAAGGCCAAAATGGGCCAAAATGACCATTTTGGAGATCTCACGTTAACTGTCTGTATTAAATTTTCTAATTTTGCTCTGCTTTACTTTGTCAATGTTCAGATATATTAATAGAGGTTTAGATCTGTGTGATTCCAATGAGATATTCATATTCATCCTATTTTTTCTTTGTTTTCTTTGTTTTCTTTTTTTATTCAGGCAAGCCTAAAACTTTTTCAGTTTGTGCTGTGTGCCATCTTCATTTATTCATCACCAGGAACACATTTACAGATATTTACACATCTTCACAAGCAAGTGTTCCCTTTACTATGATTCTAAAACTATTTAAATAGACCCTGTGGTTGTAGGGTTTTATTAATTTCATTATGGGGATGCAATTTTCAAACAGAATCCTAAAAATGGTTTTAAATAATTTCATATTGTATTATTTGATTCTTTTCATCTTTATTTTTTAAACTTTATTTGCTTATTTTAATTTATTGCTTGATGAGGCAGGCAGAACAGATTCTTTGTAGTGTCCTCATTTTAGCATCGCCGTGTATCTGAAACTACACATGCAGTTGTCGACAATCGAAGATGCATATTCTCTAAATATAAATAAAACCTGTTATGTTACTGTTGCTGGCGTAAACAAAAGACCCGTGAGGTCACATTTATGAGGACGACTAACTAAATGACATTCAGAATGGAAATGTCTCGAGGAACATTATAAAGAAGCCAAAACATCCACTTGCCTCTGAACTTTTCATGTCCAATTTACTAAATGTCCTACATCAACATCCTGTAAGACAGGGATCTGATGGGGATATGATGTCCCATCTTGTTTGAATTCTTGCTTGTGTTGTTCTTACTCTCAAATATAAGTCGCTTTGGATAAAAGCATCTGCTAAATGACTGTAGAATAGAATAGAATAGAATAGAATCTTCTGTGGCTGATCTTCTGTATGTTGTGATTAATATTTCCCATCCCTTTTGATAGACATGGTGGAAAGTCACACCTCTATTTTAACACCCCACAAAGCATGCTGACTGGTGTTTCACTGACAGCAGGTCATTCATCTGTTCTTAAAAGATATTATGTGAATTATTCTAAACTAAATTTCTGAAATTGCTTTTTGCTTTATGTGCCCATATCTCTAGAGCCAATAAAGATAAGTTTAATACAATAGATTTAAATGTCAAACAATCTCTAACCTTTCTACTTTTGCTTTGCGACCTCTTTATTTGGTGATTCAATCTTCATATTTCTTGTGCTATTACTCTACTTTCTGTGTTACACACAAATATACAGCACAACCACACAAGCTGTAATGATAACCCGATCCACCGTGGGCTCATGCTGGAGGCAGCCCTGAGGCTTTGTTGCGCATCCTGATGTTGTGACTTTTTTGTACTCTGCAATAAACAGATTTTTTTTAATTACGTGCAAAGGTGGTTATTTAAACAAGCACAGTTCCAGCAGCAGCCAGTTTCTCTTCTCTGTGTGGAAATAAAAGCTGTTGATCTGATCTTGTTTAAAGGAAGAGCAGGAAATGTACCTGGATATAAACACTTCATTTGTTTCTGACGCCCTCTGTAACTTCTTTGCCATTTAGGCTGTTAATGTCTTTTTTTTTCTTTATTTTAAACCAACAGGTCCATGCTAACATAGTAATACCATAATTTGTTCAACAGTATGAATGAGGGTTCCAGTCCTCCCCTTCCTGTGATTAACAAAGCTGACAACTGCATCATTCCATTGAAAGCAAAACTATTCTACTATTAATAATTTAGTATTCATTAAACGTATTGAACTGCAAATATCAGAAGTAAAACAAACCCTTAAAAAGTTTGGATTAATTCGGATTGCCCTTTTTATTCTTCACGGTGGCTGGGTCCAGTGCTTGTCTGGGAGACCAAATGCACAGTAAAGTAAAAATACCACTTCTACGGTACATTGAACGTTGCACAAAGTGGGAGTTAAAGAGGTGTGGCAACCCAACAACATCTAGAAATTCAATAATTAACAATCCAGTAGCAGTGCTCCATCTAAAATGTTAATTAAACACAGATACATAAATCTTGCTAAGGAAAGAAAATGTGGAATTCTGTCAACCCAACTATTTTTGTTGTTGTTGTTGTTTATTTATTTATTTAATTAAAGAGAAAAATGTTGATATCCAATGGTGCAGTGCATAAGTCTATAAAGTCAGACTGTACTACTTCGGTTATTAAAACTAAATTCTACAAATATTTGGTTTGAGACCTCAAATATGAATAAGATTTACTCTCATTGCTTTAACAAAAGGAAATGCATTCTGTTTTTATTTCATGATGTAAACATCTCAAAGCTCAACATATAAAATTAAACAGTATATTTTTGTAAAAAAAAGAGAGAGATTTTTATTTAAATGTCTAATTAAGCTCAGAAATAAAATACTATGACATTTTAGTTACATTTTGTACTTTGAGGTGAATGAAGTGATTGTGTTAAATCAACATATGACGCTGTCTCATATTGATCGCTGGCTCTTCAATCATATTGTGGCAGAATTTGATCATATCTGCAACACTGAATCATCGTCCACTGAATCCATGTAACACTGCAACCTGATCAACAATGTGCTCTGGACCCTTAATAATACAATGGCCGCCCTCAGCTCCGGTTTATTGCTTAACTATTAACAACTTTATTGAAAAACAGCAACACAGGTCACTTGAAAGAAGAAAAACATGAGCTAAAATGGTCCAAAGGTGCTTTTTTTTAATAAATTAAAAAAAGGAAGGATTAAAAGAACTCAAAGTTTTGGATGCTAGATCCAAATAGATCGAATGTGGCTGCAGTTATTTCATTTCTTTGCAAACATTTGAAATCATGCTTTTATGATAATGATTTTACTTTAAAAAAAGCATTTAAAAGAATTAAAATACATAATTTTTATAGTTTTTAGATATATGTAGTGAGATTCTTTTGTTCTCCAAGCAGCTCTTAACTTCCACTTCATGGCAAGATTTATAGTTTAGGTTTTAGTTTTTAATAAATATGGCTGAAGCATTACTTAGAGGCTACTTTGCAAACAAAACATGCTTATAAAATATTGCTTTACTTCACTTAACTCTCTGAAACAACACAGATCAATCATAAGGTACTTTACTCAAGCCTTTCCTTATTATCAGTTTTGGGCCATAATTTAGAAATCGAACCCCACCATTCTGCATCAAGAAACATTTGAAGTCAAAAACCCAACTGAGGATAAGAAGCATTTTCTCATGGACATCTTTTTGAACAGCTTGGCTCAAAATTACAAATGATTATGGATAATGCTATGGATTGAGCTATTACTGCATACTGGGCAGAAATTATCCAAAGTCTGTCATTGATCGTCTGATTTGCATGTGAAAAAGAACCAACGCCACTGAATTCCAAGTAGTCAATTTTAACTTGAAAGATTTTCTAAATCTTTGACTTTAAATCAAACTCATTGTCTGGGTCCATGTAGATTGTCAGATTACTGAACCACTTGATGACTACTTGATGGTTTTGTTGAGCAGAAGCAGGAAAAATAAGAAAAAAAAAACCTCCTCCTACCTTCTGTTGCTTCACACACTTAAAAGGTTGTAATGATACATGTTGGAGGTAAAAGCATCATTATGCTGACAGTATTAACCATTCCAGCTCTTTTTCATAATGACAGTGTAATTAGATGGGAATTCAGTGTAATGAAATTTGCAAAAGCTGATTCTATTGTTACAAAAAGGCCTCGAGTGAACTTTCACTTCTCCCAACACAGAGGTCACCAGTGGATTATTACATAACACATTGTGTTCTCCAATGGTATATGATAATTACAAACCTAATGCAGTTTGCAGAGGTGCAATTTGAAGGGTCAGAAAGAAATCCTGTGTGTTCAATTAAAAAATATTGCAGGCTGTAATAATGCCCACGAGATGACAACAAGAGCAGCTACTGATATGTGTTTTTTCCACACACATATGGCATGGTAGCCCATGAGTGGATGTTATATCATGTGCATTGAACAAGCATTTTTAAATCCCCCCGTCTGTTCATTGGTGGCATTAACTTACTTGAGTAAACACTGTTTATGCAGATAGTATGCAGACCATATGTGCGAGCAGGTGTTGATGCATATCCTAAACACATGACGTAACAGGTCAAGTAAAGGCATCACGCAGGAAGTGCAATGAGCTGATATTAAAACATAGCTGCTTTACACCTCGTTTTCTTCACCAGTACTGAAGGGATGGCTAGACACGGCAGCAGCAGCAGTCCTGCAGGCTGGGTATGTGGTCAGACTCAAACCATGAAGCAAGCTGGGCACCACATCACTTCAGCTGCAAGAGCTCCAGGAAAAATTTGCATTTTATGTGAAAGACATTATGATTCAGGGCACAAAGATGGAGGCTTTTCTGGGTAACTATTCTCAATAGTTTATTAGTCAGATCTAGAGAAAATAATTAAACCATTATCAACATGTGATAAAACTACTGAAGAAGAACAACAAATAATTATTTGACAACTTCCACACTGATTCTATAGAAATTAGATGAGGAAAGCAAACTGTATCCTGGTCTGACTCTTACTAGAGACAGCTATGGAATATTCACAAACGAAACATGAGGGAGGTAGATAATGTAGATTAAAGGGGCTTTCACATAGGATGCAGTGGGCTCTGAGCTCTGCTTCCAAAACCATTCATGTCTGCGTGTTGAAGGAAACAAGGATAAAACTGCACAGCACTCAGTAGGTGCAATGCAAGGTCAGGTCCACCTTCTGTGTGCTGAAGTTAATATAATTTGAATATGGGTGCAGTGATTATAAAAACGCATTAAAAAAAAAGGGCAGATCTTTGCAAATCACCCGTCTCGGACAAACTGCCAGACAAATTAGGAGTCTATGTGCAATTCTCCCCAACAGGCTGTGATGGGAATTAGTTTCACAACTGTCATAAACCAAAGCACTAAATAGAAATTTAAAATGATCTCTTTTCATCTCAAGGGGACACATGTCAAATTGTCAAATTAGAAAATGTCATGACAAATAAATGCATCCAATAGGTGATGGGCGATGATAGCGTTGATGGTGATTCAAATAATGACTAATGACAGATTCTCACTCAGGGACACGGGAAGATATGAAAAATATTTAAACAAAAAATTTTTAAAAAATCAACGAATTGCTATTTTTTTCATCTTCAGTTCTTCATTACAATACAGTTTGTTTTGTGAAAGGCAGGTGAGGATGAAATACCATACCTGTCATACTCTGGGAGGCGTTAAGTATCACAACACTATATGGCGATTAGTCAAAGCTTGTTTCAGACAGCACCAACCATTTCATCGTTCTTGTGACTATTTTTGGAAATTCTCTACTGTGAAACGACTGCGTGATGATTGCTCATAACAATGTAATCAAGCTGTGATTGTAAAGACAATATAATGCTACAGTAATTGTTTGAACATACAAGCACTACTTTGGAATCTACCAGTACACAAATATGAAACAAAACATAGAAGAACAGATGGAAAACAGGGTTTTATTGTGTCTACACATTGACAGGGATTGCAACGTAATAATTACATTATGTTACTTAAGCATTTCTCTCTGCAGAGGATATGCAATAACAGAAAACACACACGCACATTACCCAAAATTGGTATCAACGGTTTACGTCAGGGGTGCCCCAGTCCAGTCCTAGAGAGCCATTTATTCAATTCAAGTGCATTGGAGACGGGATGCACAAGAGTTGCAGGATAGTAGCTCTTGATGTCTGGACTGGGGCACCCCTGGTGTATGTTATGTTTGTGCAGCTAAAGTTTATATTTGTACTGTTTCTGTTTTAAAGACATTAAAGAAGGTTTAGGGTCAAAAAGTCAACCAGCCACTCGCATCTCCCAAATAAAAAAAATGGTGTCAAATGTCCTGGCTTGTTTTTGCCACCTTAATTTAAAATATATTAAAGTTTAAAAGTTCTTGAAAGGTTCAAAGCCTTTGAGTAGCAGCAAATTATTGGCTGTATGTAGTGCAAGTCAAGAAACCTGACCAATCAGTTGTTGAATACAGCAGTGAATATAAAATATATATTACACACACACACACACACACATACATATACATATACATACATTTATATATATATATATATATATATATATATAACAATAAAACAAAACTTTTAGTCAACACTAAATAAACATCTAACAACAGAAATATAGCACATTTATCATATTTAAGTAATTTGATGACTTTAATGATCCAACCTTCAACTTTTATTAATATCTTCCAAACGATAACAGTTCAAACAGAAATCTTAGCTACTCAAACACTGCACATTTGACTGATACCAATTTTGTTTGTTTGGGAAATGTGGGAGGGCTCGTTGGCCTTTCGACCTTTGAACTTTCATACAGAAGCAGCACAAGCATAAACTTCACCCACACAAAGATGCACAAACTTACCACAAACTGTTCACACCAGATTTGTTTGATTTGAAGAATGTTTAGGGGCCAACTTCACTCAAGTCCCCATTCGCCATATTCTTTCAGAGAACCCCGAAGTTGTTTGGAGCGAGCATTTATCAGAAACATCGATCATGTCTAATTACTTCCACAGTCAGTGAAATTGCTACTAGAAGAAGTAGACCCCACAGTCCAAATATTGGTGTTTCTGTTTAATAGTGCATTAAAGTCAAGATATTTGCATCATGAACTTAGAGGGGGGAAAAAAAAGAAAAGAACAAATTTAAAAAGCAGAGGATGATGATTCATAGTCAAGCCAAACACGCAGAGTGGCAGTAGACATGTTGGACATGTGTTCTGTTACCACACATGATGATCATGAAAGAAAAATCAAGTGACAAATCCCTGCTGTGGATGACAGATCATCACTACAGTGAATACTAGCTTTCCTACATGAGTCGCTCTCCATACACTGTCTGGAAAATTAATTTTATGCCTGATTTAGTGCATATTTGCGCTTGAATGCACCTGTGGTAGATATCAACATCCAGTCCACTTCATCTTATATTCCCAATGTGACACAGGAAATAACAGTTTTGTTTGTTTGTTTTTTTTAAGAATACATGGAGACCGTTGCTAAGCTGAGCAACAGGTGCAACATTTCTCAGAAGGTGATTGGTCTTACTGAGACATGACGTTTCTACATTGTGAGTGTTCGAAGAAGCTTTCATATTGACGTGATTGTTAAAGGAATGGCTGTCCTGTATCACCACCTGTATTTTTAGTGAACTATATTCAGCTCATCTCTGAACCTTAAGTTCCTCTGGAGGAAGTTTGGATTTCTTGTCAGCACAAGATAGAAAACTAACTTCATTTTTCTGTCTGTGTATAAGAAAACAGGTCATAGATCTTACCAGAGAAACTGAGAAATTGTCAGTCATCTTATTCCTCTTGTATTCATGTCAGATGAAGACTGACTTTCCTCTGCAGTTTTAGGGCTTCGTCACTATAATACTCTAAGTTTACACATTAAAATTCAGAGAGAGTATAACCCTCTTAGAATTAAGGGATCTGAGCCATCAATAAAAAATGGTTGAACCTCATGGGGATGTAAAGCTACTCATGACAGATTAGGCCGAGTTTCAAACATCATTTGCAGTCAGTCAAGCAAATCTATGGATGAGAGGTTAAGTCATGACAGGTATATTTCCCTCTTCTGTTTCTCCATAGCTCCACTTGGAACGAGTGTTATGGGTGTTCAGTGTGATTTGGGAGGGGATGTCTTCTTTTAGCTTCAGGCTGGGTTTTGTACACAATGCACCTCATACCAAATTAATAAAAACATGTTTGTTTTTACTTTATAGCATTACGGAGCAGAAAACATATGTTATAATGTTCACAATTAATTTAATAATCACCAGTGTGAGACCTCTCTGCATTGTGTTTTCACTTTTCTAAAAGACAATCCAAGAAGAGCATGTCAAAGTTCAGTCTATCACATTAATCATTTCTGGAAGTAAGCTTGTTGTTCCATTTAGGAGGCTACAGTTTTATTATTTATTTAATATCAGGGAATAAACCTGTAAGAACAGGATCACTGATCTTTGATACAAACCCAACAAACACGTCCGTGCAAAGCATTTTGGCCTATCCCTACCTCAGAGAAAGTATAGGCAACTCTAGGAAGTTTGCCTCAGAGCCAAGGTTAAACAGAATTGAACATCCACAGCAGGTGATTAATGCAAAGAATAAATGTCAGGCTAACTTATTGGCCAGTCAAGAAATAATATGAACCTTTAAGATGAAGGATGAGCCCATTCAGCTAATGCTACATAATAATGGCTTGCATGTGCGCTCTGTAGAGCTGACTGGAAAAGGTCTGGATGGGAAAAAAGTACTTTCTCCTCTAGGTGTAAGCCAGCACTTGGGCTTACTTTGCAAATTCCCATTGCATTCCAGTGCATGCTGTTTCTCAAGCATGTCTAACAATGTACTACTGTGTGTATGTTTGAATGATATTTCCTATTTGGATTGATATTATTATTATTATCGATGTTATCAATGTAGACTAATGTGTTGTTAACACTGCTACTGTGAATGTACAGCACATTTGTTCTAAGAAGACAGTTTGTAACTTATGATGGACTGAGGGAAAATTCAGATCTGATCACTGAGGCCACGTAAAGAAAAAAAAAGATGCTTATGCCCACATGTCTTTAGCACATTGAAGTGTATGTGTCCTGGGACACACTGAAGGATACTGTGATCTGCTGAGCTAACATGACACCAGACAGCAATGTTTTCTGTTCTTCTTGAAAGTCAGCTTGCTGGCCTTGACCTGAACAAATGCCATAGGCCTATTATAATGCAATTATGAATGTTTTCCCACTAAATGAACTGCTTATTTGGCAGCTATAAAATGCCCCAAAAGTCATTAATTTTAAGAGTTACTGAAGTGGGTGTGGCCACATGGCAGCCCCTCCCACTACTTTCATTTACAAGTATGACACTTTGTACACATGCAGAACTTTCCACAACCAACAAAAAGCCTTGTGAAGTGTGCAGAAAATCAGCCCTTCTGGTTCAAAAATGCTGTTTTAGCATTTCTAATAGGCATTCAGCCACTGCAGGCCCCCAAAGTTGGATTTCCCAAAAAAGAAAATTAATATAAGTCCTACATACAACAACCAGTCTGCACCAAATTCAGCATGCTTGATGACAGTCCCATTCTGACATCTTCATGTCAAGATTTTGTGCGCTGGCAGCAGGAAGTCATATATTTCACTTACTAACTTATTTTTCTTGTTGAAATGTGGTCAGTAAGCAGAAAACACATTTCTTCATTGTGAAAACTGACTTTGTGGCGTGGTAAAACAGAATTTCTAAATTATGCCATGACATCAAAACTCTCACAAATTACTAATATTTCCTCTGAGCCCTCTTATTTATCCGACTTGCTTTTAAATTATGAAACCTCGTGGACTCTGAGGTCTTCTGGTACCAACCTTTTAGGCGTTCCAAGAGTGAGGAGCAAGATACATGGCGAGGCCGCTTTCCATAGTTATGGCCCTCTTCTGTGGAGCAGCCTGCCAGAGAAACTCAGGGCTGCAGAGACCATTGATGTTTTTAAAAAGAGGCTTAAGACCTTTCTTTTTAGTTTAGCTTTTAACAAAATTTTATTTGATCTGAATTTATATTACATCATTTTATTTAACTTTTTTTTATTTTCATTTTACTCAACTGTATCACTTTTATTTATTTTTTTTTATTTATCCATCCATCCATCCATCCATCCATTTATTCATTCAGAGCTGTTCTTATTGTTTCTTAAGGTTATTTGATCTTTGTTTTAACTCCAATGTTTTTCCTCATGGGGGATCCTTCACGCTAGGGGTTTTGCTTGTTTGGTCTTGGGGTTGTTGCCGCGGGGATCGCCCTTGTCCTGGTGGTTGGGGCCCTGTACTGCAGCCTTATGGCTGTGGAGTGGGCCCCAGTCTGCCCTGATCGGGGTGGTTGCTGTGGCGGCCTCTGTGGACATGGGTGGACTGGCTCCTGTTGTAGATGGATCCCCACAATATTGTTTCCTCACAGCAGCATCAAGCCAGATGTTTATCACTTTTAGTGTTTAACACCTACCTACATTCAGTTTGGATACAGAAATTAGAGTCATGTTTGTACAGAATTGGAGGGAGGGGGCTGCTTTGTGTACGTGTATGCATGTGTATACATGTGTGTGTATTTTGATGTGTGTAAAGGCTTGTTTTCATTTGATTTGATTTGAAGTTTACACTGTTCAATCAGGGTCCCACCTTAAACACATCTTCATGACTTGATGTTGTCAACACCCTAGCCCCGCCCACTGCTGCATTCAGAGTTAGGCACCGCAGAGACTGAACACCAGCTTCCATGAGCTGTGATGCATTTTGTTCCGCTTCCCTCAGGGTGTGTTTTATTAATGCTTGATCTACTGTACTTTAATTAAGCAGTTAAACTGATTTTCTATTTGAATACATTCAATGAAGTCACACTCTGAGGACTCTAAATTTGGCTCCATACAATCATTGATGTATGTTAAGCAAATTGTTTTGATATTTCATTTTTGGCCTTAATAATAGAAGAGTCTCAAAAAGTTAGGTAACACTGTATATTATCATTCCAAGTTAGAAGAATCTTTGATTTCATATTTTTTTTAAACTTTGTTCTGCCCTTAAAATTTTCTGCTGGTTAACGTAATTTCCCAAAAGAAACTAAATTAACTGCCATTAGTGGCCATTAGCATTTTAATATTCAACAGCTCATGATGAAAAGTCAGTTTCAAAAAGAAGGGAGCAACATGACTGCAATTTGTGCCTCAGTATGTTACGAGCTCTAATGTGGTGTTCTGCTGTCACAGCCAGGCAATGTGGGCTTTTCAAGTCGCAGCCCAGCTGTTAAACTGATCCAACACAAAGAGTTCTTTCAATCCTTTGTTTAATTGGTCTCCACACTTATTTATATTTTTTAAATAAAATTTTAATGCAGCTATCCAAAATCTAAGCGAATTAATTAACATTAACTAACATGATAAATCTAAGAACAGAAACTTATTCTTTAACTTCTGTGTCTGCATTCTTGGTTGATATGATTTTAATAGGGAGCTTTACATTTTGAACAAATCTATCTCAATTTTCAAAACATATGACAATGTACTAAAAACCCTTCAGGTGGAAATATGATTTATGGCAAAGTCGTAGGTGGATTATTAATCACCCTATGCTTTAGAAATGGAGAGTGCTCTGCTCTTTATGAATGAGTTATATTGGCCAGGTTTCTGGGCTCGTGATCATGTGGGTTAGATTGTTTGTCTTCTTATAGACTATTTTCAAGATTCACTTTATTGTTATTTCATGTGAAAACTACTTTAGTTGTCATATGGGTCCAAACCTTAAGATTAAAAGAAATAATAATAAAAAAAAAAAAAAAAAAAAAAAAAAACTTGCCATGAGCTTGATCTTGCATTTCTTTCACCATCAGCTCCCAATACACCCGTTCTACTGCCTTGCAAAGTTTTACTCAACATCTTCACTAAAGTCTGTCTTCCTCTGGTTTCTGGCTTTCTGTCTATTAAATTAGAGTTAATACATTTGGTCACACAACAAGAGCAGAAACTCTTGCGACCTGAGTTGACAAATGAAAATTTAAATAATGACTTTCATGAATGTTAAGGTTCAAACTTCTTCAGTGTTTTACTTGCTGGTAAATGGCTAATAATTATAGTGTTATAATAATCATTATACTCATACTGTTTTAATTTAATTTAATTACAAATTATGCAAATGTCATAAAAAAAAATCCAAAGAATCGTGCTTTGGATTAAGCCCTAACCATTCCTAGATCCCCCGGCCCTTAGAACGTTAGTTAAGAATCCAAATTAGGAAGTTTGAAAGTGTTTAATGTTTAAAAAATATAAAAAGGTAAATATATTTATGTAATAATAAGAATAATAATGGATTAGATTTGTATAGCACTTTTTCAAGGCACTCAAAGCTCTTTACATTGTATCCATTATTCATCCACTCCTCACTCATACCTGGTGATGGTAAGCTACATGTGTAGCCACAGCTGCCCTGGGACAGACTGACGGAAATGTGGCAGCCAATCCGCCTCTCTGACCACCACATTCATCCTCATTCATTCACGAGCAATGCCAACACTTGAGGCAAGGAGGGTGAAGTGTCTTGCCCAAGGACACAAGAACAGATGACTGGGGAAGTGGGAATCGAACCGTTAACCTTACGGTTGTTTGACAACCCACTCTACCGCCTAAACCACTGCCGGCCAGGTCATTTCCTGTCATTTCTATATGATCTTTATTGAAATATAATTAAAATATAATATAATTAAAATCAAGACAAGAGTCAAGAGTTATATAATTTGTCATTTTAAGAGTATGTGAGCTAAACTTATTGGACAGAGAAAGTACACTCAAAGAAAATGGTTAAAAGGGTGTTATATTAAATTGGAAATGTATAAGAGCTTTCCTACTGATGAGGCTGTTTGTAGTACCATTCGCCTGCTGAGACAGGATTTGTGTTATTTTAGTGTATTAAATCTCACTTTGTGTTGCTCTGCTGGAATTAAACTGCAGACAACCAAAAAAAAGGGACTGAGAAAAAAAAAATCATCAGTGACTGGCATTTTCAGCTTGTGCATCAGAAACCAACCTGCTGCATTTCCTAACAGAGCTTAAGAAGAAACTGCATTATTTAGTGCACAAGTGTTTTGTGTCAGTTTTGGCTGACCTCAATCTTTTTCCTTTTCTTTCGCAAGAACAGTGCCTTTCATCTAAGTTTCCTTATCTTCAGTGTGAAGCTGCAAACTGTACAATATGTGTTATTATCCCACATGCTAGGTATATATATAAAAAAAGTGCAACCAGCCACATCAGTGGAAACCATGTAAATATGATTCATTTAATTAGGTCACATTTACAGTGGAGGCTTTTTTTTTTTTTTTTTTTCGGCATAGTGAAAGTAGGCAGGGTGTAGACAGAAGCTAGTAGCTTATAAAATGCCTACCCATTACTAAAACAATGTTACCAATTTACCATAATCAACTAAACTAACATTGAAACAAGATTTACATCATCACCACAATTGGTAGTAAGAGCAACATGTAAAAATTACCCACACAATCTTTTGTATGTCATTTATCATGATACTTCATTATTATATCATTTATGTACTTTCTTTTAAGTGATTTCAAAGTAGAACTCATTTTTAAGTCATCAGAACAACTGTTCCACAGTTTGACACCAGTGACAGATATACAGTGAAACTTTACATTTGTCCGTACCTTGGGTTTGCTAAACATTTAATTTCCTCTAAGTTCATAACATTTCTCCCTCTTTGTAAACAGCCCCTGGATACATAGTGGCAATTGATTAGTATTAACTTTATATATCATTTGAATTGTGTTGTAATCTACTAGATTTCTAAATTTCAGTATGTGTAACTGAATGAATAGTGGATTTGTTGGTTCACAAAACTTTTTTTTTTTTTTTTTTTTTTTACAAATTATACGAATGGCCTTTTTTTGCAGTAAGAAAACTGAATTTATGTTTGTGTGATAAGTGTTTCCCCAAATCCCTACACATGTCAGGATTGTGTTTTACTGTTATGTTGTCATATATTCTTTTTGTACCTTGTAAGTCAGAGATCCCACTGGGCATGGTGGTGTTAATTGGAGATTCTCCTCACCTGGCAGTAATGGGAGATGCCACGCACCTGCTGCTGTCTGGCCTTACCAGCCTATTTAAGAGCCAGTCTGCAGTCTACTCGTTGCCAGATCGTTGCCTTACCTAGTGGTACAACACCGGCCATTAAGAGATTTATTGACTGTTGTATGCAGTGTCGTTCGTAACAGTTTTTTGTCTTGTTTCCCTACCCTACAGTGGAATGCTGTTTTCTCCAGTTGGAAGGACCTACCACAAGCTCTTCATTCTGGCCTGCTGCCCTGCAACCACCCTCTGCCTCAGTGACTTTCAAGGACTCTGTGACAACCCAAAATAAACTTGTTACTGCTTAACTAACTCCACCATCTGCTCCATCCTGGTTCCTGCCTGTCTTCCCACAAACCTTAACAACACAATAGGTCATATATGAAACAATCAATGAATTATATAGAATAAAAAGTGATTTCTGACACAGACAATCCTTTACTTTATACAGTATTGCTATAGATTTTGACATCTTGGTTTTAACATAATTTATATGTGATTTCCAGTTTAGATTATGGTCTACAATAACACCTAAAAACTTAATTTCTGTAACTATGTCAATTTCATGATTTATTATTTTAATTTTTTCGTAACTATTTGATGTACGTTTTGCAAATATAATACATTTTGTTTTCCCAAAGTGAATAGATAATTTGTTGACAACAAACCATTGGTAAATAAACTCAAACTCATTTTTCACTGTGTCTAAAAGCTGCACTTTAATAACTTGGAAACAAGACACAAATCATTTATAAACAGTATAAACAATAAAGGGCCTAGTACAGAGCCCTGTGGTACCCCACCTGTAATAACTCAGAATCCATATTATTTACATGTACAAATTGATATTGGTTCTCTAAATAACTCCGTAACCATTCAAGTGTAACACCTCTGATTCCATACACACAAAAAAATGTTGGGTTATTTTTTTAACCCAACAGCTGGGTTGAGACTGTTAGGTAGTTTAATTGGGTTGTTTTCATTAAGTTGGGTAATCTAAGAACCCAACTTGCCGGGTTATTGTTGTTGGTAGTTGAGTTATTAGCTGTTGGGTTGAATTTCCCATTATACTGTGTTGGGTCATTTGGGACTACCAAACATGTTGGGTCGATGTTCGCGCATGCGCGACAAACAGTACCGTTACCCCACCGGTTGCAGCCGTTTGGCCAGAGTCCTGGGTGAAGGGAAGGAGAAGCCCGAGAATATCTTACCGGAGCGACACTACTTTACACAGCGAGGTTTGTTACATTTTCACTATTGTTTCATGTATATTAATCATATGTATAAAGTTTATTTTAGTAACCGTGTATATTTGTAATATGAACGTCTGTAGCAGTGATTGTTAGCTCTCGGTCATTTGTAGTTAGCGATAGCTTGTGAGAAACGTTTTTTAACGGTTAGCACGCGCCGCATTAGCCAGCTTGAGTTTGCCAGAGGCAAACGGAAACTTTCTAATTTGCTCAAGTCGAAGTTAAAGACCGTAGAGAAGTTAAATGATAATTTCTTTTTTTTTTTAAACCTGGGGTCTGTTGTCATCCTTCCTTTCATACATGTGAACGTGATGAGCAGCCTAGCTCAAGTATTGGGAAACTCGCTCTGCATCTCAGTTCGCCCTAAAACATGCTTGTTTTCCACACTGAAGTGCTCTGATGGTCTCAACGAGTGTCCGACAACGTACTAGAGAGGGGAAATGAATGAGTTGCCCAATACTTATCATAAGCTGGCCTGCTAGCTGCGTGCCCAGCTAAACAGTGGAGCGATCTTGAACATTCCTTACCTCATCACGTTCACATTTATGAAATGACAGCTGACAACAGACCCCCAGGTTAAAAAAAAAGCGAGATTCTGCTTTAATTGGCTTTATGCACAGCTCTGCTACTTCCTGAACTCATAGCAGCCTCTTTGTGTTCCGTCTTTAATTACTGGACGAACTGATCAATCCAAGTGTGCCCATCGTCAGTAACGGCAATGGCAACGGCCAGTCACACCTGGATTAATCAGGTTGACTGTAATGAAAGACGGGAAACAAAGGAGCTACCTTAAGTTCAGTAAGTAGTTTCAACATTTTTACAACATTGAAAATACCTTTTTGGTTTAACGTTACTGAATGAGTAATTTATGATACGTTTGTTTTATTTTAATTCTTTGTGTGTGTTTTGCAGCTTGATTCTCATGGATGACTTTGTCAAGTCCAAGTTAGTTGAGTGGCAGCTTCCACATCTTATTGACAGGTTTAGTGGTAAGTCAATGTTAGTTGTTTCCATGTCACATTATTTTATTATTAGTAACGTGGTAGCTACTACTATTATAAATAAATTGGGATAATTATTTACTGAGCCTTATCTGCTAAAGGACCACTTTTTTCCCATATTAATTTTAAGGAAGAAAATATTTTGATTGTTGTACCCGATAGATACGCTATCAACCTCAGTGAAATTAAGTTGTCAGCTCCTCGTTTTTTTTCTTTGCCTCTGTGTGCATAATGTCTGTTTTTTATGGTTGGTTAAATTTCAAAATTATAACTACTGATGGAAAAATACCTTGAAGCTAAATCTGGGATGTTTACAACAATTTTGTCCCTTAAATTTGAACATTTTACAATATTTCTACTGCAGTGAAATGTGTACAATAAAACAGAATGTCTGTAACACCTGCAGGTGCCATGGCCATATCATAACAGGTCCATATTAGATAATGAAACCAGGTGCAAGGCATGAATAGCAAGGAACACACAAGCATTAAAAATATTATGGTGTGTTGATTTTGTTTTTTTCTGTGTTTCAGAAGAGGCAATTGATGAAGAGAGCTTTGGCTACCTTGATCTTCCAACCATCGCCACCTTAATTCCCAGAATAGGCGACAGGCTCAAGTTCATTAAAAAACATAATGAATTTGTAAGTTATGCAGTTGAATGAACATAGTCACCACATCCTAAATCAAGACAAAGTGATCAACACAAAACTTTACTCTTTCGACCGCTTTTCTTTTTAGAGTATATACAAACCATGGGATTCAATTGCTTTAGATGTAAAGCTCGAATTCCTGGGGATGTGAGAAGTCTTTTTATTCATTTACGTGCCGTGCATCATGTTAGTCATGCTGCAAACTACTTTCAGTGTTGTGAACATGGCTGTGGAAGAACATTTAGCTACATACGATCATTTAGAAGACACTTACAGCAGCATGAAAATGTTGAGGATGTGCCTCCTGTACTTGCTCAAGATCCTGTCCAGCCAGAATTCATTAATGCTGAAGACCAGTCGGCAGAGGAAGTTGAAGAGTGGGATGAGATTGAGCCAGAGGATATTACAAATCGAGTAGCCACATTCCTGGCTCATTTGAAGTCTGTTCCTTCACAAACCTGGTCCGGCATTCGTTTCTTTGTTGAACAGACCTCTAGTTTAGTTTCTGACATTGTGGGAGGGCTACAATCAAAGACCATGGCAATTTTCAGTCGTTTAGGACATGATCAAAGACTAGAGGTACAACAACTCATGGTGGAGTTCCAAAGCTGTGCTGAGCTCTTCCGAGATTTGGAAACTGAATATAAACAAAAGCAATATTTTGTGAAATCTGGAGGGTTCATTGAACCTGTACAGGAAACTTTTTCTGGGGATTCTTATGTCCAGCAGAGGGACTCTGCCACTGGCACTGTCAAACAAGTCGCAGTTCTCGACTCTTTTCAACGTATTCCTCTTAAATTTCTTTTGGAAAAGGTCCTTCAAATGCCTGGCGTCTTACAGAAAATCATTGATTGGCAGCAAAGAACAGATGGTGGAGTTCTTAAGGATGTCTTTGATGGGGAGTACTGCAAAACACATCCGCTCTTCCTGAAAGAGACTTCTATCCCACTTCTTCTTTACAATGATGACTGTGAAACAGTCAACCCCCTTGGATCGAAGACTGGAACACACAAGCTAGGGTTTATTTACCTTCAAATCAAGAGCCTACCACCAGATCTGCTGTCCAGTTTAAGGTCACACTTCCTGCTTGCAGTGTACAAGTCAGATGATGCCAAAACATATGGCCTTGATGTTGTTCTGCGCCCCATTGTTGAAGAGCTGCAGTTGCTAGAGAAAGAAGGCCTCCCTCTTCAGATCCCTACATTTCAAGGTGTTGTGAAGTTCTCTGTTCTGCAAGTAGTTGGGGACAATTTGGGCTTAAATGCAATCCTTGGTTACTCTGAAAGTTTCGCAGCTAACCATATGTGCCGGTGGTGCAAAGTGCATAAACGAGTCTCGGCGCAGCAAACATTGGAAGATCCAGCACAACTGCGTAATGCTCACACCCATCAGGCAGATCTGCAACTTGCAAGCATTTCAGACACAGGGTTGAAGAGAAACAGTGAGTTAAATAACCTCTCTTTCTATCATATCACTGACAATGTGGCACCAGACATTATGCACGACATTTTAGAAGGAGTTGGTCCTTACGAGATAAAACTTGTTTTGAGCTCTCTGATTGAGCAAAAACATGTCACACTTGACCAGATAAACTACAGGATCACAAGCTTCGATTACGGCTTTTGTGACAAGGCTAACAAGCCCTCTGTCATTACCAAAAATGACTTGAGAAACCCTGAAACATCTATGCGACAGTCAGCAGCTCAAATGTGGTGCCTTATTAGGCTACTCCCAACCATGATAGGTGACCTGATCCCTGAGGGAAACAAAGAATGGGAACTTCTCCTCTTGTTGCTGCTGTGCATGGAGTTCATTTTCTCTCCCTCTATTACTGTCGCTGGAACACTGTTTTTGGCCAAGATCATTGAGGAGCATCACTCCCTCTTCCTTGAACTTTTTCCAACTTTACACTTGTGTCCCAAGCACCACTTCATGGTTCATTATCCAAGAGCTATCAGAAAACTAGGACCCTTGGTGCATTTTTGGTCAATGCGGTTTGAAGCAAAACACAACTTCTTTAAAAATGTCAGTCACATCACATGCAATTTTCGCAATATTTGTAAGACAATGGCTTATCGCCATCAGATGCAACTTTGTTACAACTTGCGCTCTGGCACTGTGTTCAGTCAGAATACAGAGGTTGGCCCAGGGCAAAGCTTCTTTCTTTCAACCATTGATGGATATAAAGAAATCCAAAAAGATCTTTCAGATTTCCCTGCCTTCAGTGAGATTCTTGTGCCATCTTGGGTCACCTTCAAGGGCACAAAATACAGACCAGGCATGACGTTGTTCCTCTCTTATGACCCTGATGGTGAACCCCAGTTTGGCCTCATTAAGTCCATCATACTTCTTGATCTGATGACAAACACTCCAACAATCAAGTTTGTTGTACAGAGTTGGGAAACACAAGGGTTTGAAAGACATTTTCATGCCTACAGTGTGATCCAGACGCAAACTTTGGCAGCTGTTGATCCAAGCAAACTGGTTGACCATCATCCATTACATGCTGTAAAACCATACAAAGAACATTCTGACTATTTATACATTTCTCTTCGCTACAGAGTATTCTAGGGGGTGGAGTCAGTGGGGGTGGTTTCAGATCTGCCCTGATGCTTTAATGCTAGTTATATTTAACTCTGGGCCATCTTCCAGTTTTTTTCCACTTATTTTGATACCCTGCAGGACCACACAATTTGCTTATTACTGCAGAATCATTTTACTAGATTTGATTAGGGATGTAGTAGGCTGCATAGAAGTTAAAATGTTCAAGCTTTATCAACTAATAAGTTCAGCTTAAAGCTACGAAGAACTGCCCTGTACAGGTTGGGCAAATGGTGTGCTCACAAGCCACACCCCCAGGACCCCAATTGCCACCTTCATCCAATGACCTCCAAGAAATGACTGCACCTGCACCCACAGAGATGACTGCAAATTCAACCCCTGAGATGATTGCACCTCCAAGCACAATTGTGCTTCAGACAGTTCCAACATTTGTAAGTAATCTCTAAATAAATTACCTTTGTGTTGGTGTCCTCTTTAGCACTGAAGCTGGACAATAGCGATGCATTTAGTATATTTGCCTACTTTGTCCGTATTCTTTCAGGATATCCGCACTATCCTTTCAGACGTTGTTGAGGGCAGGGCCATTGTTCAAAGCCTGGACACGGACCAGTTGATAACAATTAAACAGAGGCGTGCCATGGTCAGAATTTTGGTGTCCCACCTTATTGAAAAGTGTGGAGAAACGTGAGTAAAATCTGATGAAAGTTGTTGTGGGTTTTTTATGTTTCTATCCTGACCTTGAGACGTCATATGTTTGATTCCTGACCAAATAATACCATAGACTTTTAAAAAGGGTACCTGATATGTCCCTGCTCTTGTTCAGAATAAATGGCAGGATTTTTAGATAAAGTACATACAGAGGAAATCAGCCCCTGGCCAAAGATCGCAATATTTGATCGTGATTGAGGAAGAGAATCTGTGAATGCAATGCTGTAGGTATAGTTTGAGAAATGGTAAACCACTATACCAATGAAATTATTTTTTTCAGAAAGTTGATTATAAAAAAGTGAAGCTCAATATGATAAATCATTAACCATTTTAGATAATGCTAGTTGTCTTATCACTGTAAATGGAATTTCACTACATTTATAAGTGACAAAAAGCAAATAATTTAGTTTTTCACAGTGTGACAACTTATATTATTTGTATATGTTTGCCATTTTCAGACCATCAGCTGTGACAAAAACTGCCATGAGTTCAGCTTTGATCAATTCCTTCCCCTGCTTAAAAGATGCAAGTACCAGTGGTTTTGTGAGTATTTTGTGTGGCGTTAAACCAAATGCATCCTAAAAGATTAAGATTTTTGTAATTTAAATTAAATGTCAGAGTCAAGAAGATGTTTAGGCTTACGGACTTAAATGTTTATTTTTATCTTGTAAGGATACGTGGTACACCCATGGGCGCTCTAAGTACCCAGCCACTGGGTTTCTGGAGGAGAGGCTCAGGAACATAAGAAAGCGACTGCGGAGCTCGGGCGGGCCCAGGCCACAGATGTCTCTGCCTCCCTCTGTGCCAAGGACAACAGTAATACCAGGTAATACAATGTCTTTGCCTGATTTTTCATGTAAGATGTGTGTTGAAGTGTGAAGGTATTGTCTGTGACATCACATTGATGATGCAGCTTGTAGTGCTGCATCGTCCTGTCTGTGCAGGAGTCAGAGATAATATTCTGATAGTTGTATTTTCTGTGAAACCATCTTATTGGACATGTTTTAAATCTTCTTGTGCAGGCCACCCAAGTTAAGTCTATTTAGGGGAAATGCTTAACATCACCGGGGATGCATTGTATAATTAAACATAAATGTTAACAGTGTGAATTTTATGTTTTACAGCCCCCGCCATTCCGGAGGAGCGGGCGGTGCAGTGTGCGGAGTGGCTAAAAAATAACACCCAGCCAATCACCCAGGTGAATGAGTACATGAGAGATACTTGCAGCTTCAGGGCAGCCTGGATAAGGGCCGACCATTCAAAGACTGTCGATGAGGTTCTGGCTCAGTTCCCCAGACTTCTGACCCCAGGCATGGTATGTCAAAACTCAGAGGGAGCGACACTTGTGCCCACTAAGCTTTCAACAGTTATTTATAAAATCTTGTAAACACCTTATATCATTTTCATCTCTCCTCACGTGTTTTTTTTGTTTGTATTCAAACTGCCATTTATTCATTTAAAGTATGTACGAAGCAGCCTACCACTTCTCTGAAGTAGACGAGCTAGTCTCTATTTATTCCTGTGAACAATTTCTAATGTATTGTCACAAGAGTAAAGTTATGAATTCAAAAATGCCTAAAGCTTGGCATTGCCTAAATTTTACTTTCATTAACTAAGCATTTTTTTAAATTTTAAAGCACAGCCATTGTAGTTTTTGTTGTTATTGTTCTTCTTTTTTTTAAATCAGCCAAAATGAGTCTATTTTTTTGTCCTCTTTAACAGTTGTTTCATTTTTGGTCAGGAAAATTTTCTTTTTTGTTTTGGACAAGAAATGTGGGTATACTGACATATTGTTTAAATGACTTTGTTTTTCAATGTCACCATCTTGTAGATTGCGCAGGACTTTGCGATCCTTCATGGTGAGGCTGCCCCAAAGTTCTTTGAGAAGTGGGTTCCTCTTTATGCCGACAAAATAATAAATCTTGCCAAACGCGAAGGGAAATTCACCGACGTGGATGAACGGAGAACTCAGGGTAATTTTATATGTTGTGCAAATATCAGATTTCATACCATGATTTTCTTGTAACCTAATGATACTTAAAAGAACAGAAATTACTTCAGCATTGTTACGGCCCCTGGCCTTTTGGATTGGCCTCCAGCCTGTCACTCCAGACTTGGATATGCAAATGCTGCTGAGCCAGTGCTGCTTCGGGATTGGCTGTGGACCAGAAGCTGCAGTTCCTCCCCTTCGCCTCACCGATTGGTCGCTACTGCTCCCGCTCATCCCAGCTGGAAATCATTGAGAGATGCCTCGCCCTTAAATAGGAGGACCTGTCATTATTCATGGCAGCTGTGTCACTAGGACGCAGTTCGCCTCGTGTTGGGTTCTCTGAATAGTTTGTACGTTGTGTGGTTTCTTGAGCTGTTTGTATGGGTTATGTGTCTGAGGACACTTGGTGGCTCTTGAACCTTTAGAATTCTGACTGGACTGTTCAACAGACGGATTGCAATTTCAGTAATTATAGTGATTGAGTGTTTGGGAGTTTTCTCATTAGGAGAAACTCCCCTCCTTTTGTTATTTAGGATTATTTGTTAAGTTATATGGATTTTTGTTTGACTCTATAGTTTCTTGTTTGGTTAAGTTTCCTTTGTGTTTTTTGTAAGCGAGTTATTTGCCGCCGGTTAGCGTGCGTTTTCCTTTTATAGGTCATCTTTTGTTTATTATTGTTGTAAGTTACCTGATAAGGACACTTTAAGTTTTTGTAAATATAGAACATTTGTGTAAATAAATTATTGTTATTTCTGATAACACCGGCTTGTTGTGTTACTCAACCCCTTCCACCCCTAGACCAGAAGGGGTCCGTAACAAGCATACCTTGTTTCACGGGTGCGTCGGAGTGAGGTGCCACCTATACTGAATCAAAAGTAGACATAATTTTTACTCCCTTCAGTTGATTGTCATGATGACACTTCCCTGTTTTATCATATTTAAATAACTTGTACGTAGTTATTTATTTTTCCATTTCTCTGCTTTTGTATTTTCTTCCATTTTTAATTTTAATGTATGTGTACAAAGAAGTAGCCATTGGAATCAGCTGAACTGATCCCATTGGCTGTATTCATTGTACTGTACTGTGTGTGTGTGTGTGTGAAAGTTGCCCGTGTAAACTGCAGAAGAAAGGAAAAAGAGAGGGGGATGCTCAGATGATTGTTGCAAGTTAGCTTGATGGGATTTTATTTTATTTATAGATGGATATGAATGGCAATTGCTGCCAATTTGGAGGCATTTTGACTTTATTTTTAATTGTATTTTGTTCTCCTATAGAGGTCGCAGCCCTGGCACTGCTGCCAACATTGCTCCCTCCACCAGTGTACAAAAAAGGCAGACGACTGGTCCGGGCCAGCATTGAAGAATCGAGGAGAGCATTCATGGATGTGCAGCCTGTAAGTAAATCACCTTTGAGCATAAATCAAAACATAAATACATTTAAAAACAACCACCGTTGTTTAAAAAATTGAAGAGAAACATTCAGTTTTATATAGCAAAGGCCCGGTGAAAATGTTACATCCTTGGAATGAGTCTCAGTGCAACATTAGAAAATGTTACCTAATTTCACAAAGCACAATTCTTAAAAGTTAAACTCACAGAAGACTGCACATGCCAGATGATTTCATTATTAAAGACACTACGACAAACATATTTTTGCTTATTAAATAAGTCGTGTGGATGAGTCTCTGTTATCCACACTTATCAAAGTGCCTTGTGAAAGTATTGATACCCCTTGAACTTATCCGCCCCTTGTCACGTTACACCCAAGTTTCCTGTATTTTGTTTTATTCGCGCTTCATGTCAGGATGTCTGCCAAGTCTGTCAAGTTTATTTCAGAGTTTAGAGGAGATGAACAGTCACTTAAACCAAATATGTACTAACTGCTTGATGCTAGAGTAATTATGTTAAAAGGAGTGGGATCATCAGATCGTTTTCCCTTCTTTCTTGCTTCTTTTATATATAAACATGAGATCGTTTTTTTCCACAATAATATAAAACACAACTCCTTCATACTCCCAGTTAAAATAAGTAAAGCTAAACAAGCTAACTAACCTGAACACCATCATGTTGAGCTGATTCCAGCCAGGTGAGCTTACCTTTGCAGTGACTACGTGTTGTCCCGTCCCGCGGTGGACATGTGGACAGATCTGCATCCAGCCTTCATCAAGTGTCCATGAGCTTTACACATTTATAGTTTCTGAACTCTCCACATGTGTAAAGCGCTGGTTCCATACACAGTTTGTTCTGTCCAGCCATGAGGTGGAGGCAGTCATGTGGAGTCCGAGCTGCAGTCTCAGTCCGACCTCTCTGTGTTTCTGACTGACTGCAGTTTAGCCGAATCCCGATCCCTGGCCTCTCTGATAAGTTTGTCCCTGTACAGTATCCTCCCATCCTTCCTTTCCTCTGCAGATTGGCAGCTGAGTACAGTTAAAACGGTTAAAAAACTCACTAACTAATCAATCCTCCAGCTCAGTTTTGTTTACATCTGCGGCGCGGCCACTATGGTGCTGAGGCTGTGACCGCTAGCTAAAACACGCAGCTGATCAAGCTGGATCGTATTTATCTAAGCATCCATCTATTCATCCATGTTGAAAGCCAGCCAAGATTATGTATATGAATTAAATGTACTTACCAAAATAAAATGAAGGTTGAACTTTTACAGAAAGCATATTTCACACTTTGAAATAACTGAAGAAAATCCAGATGACCCAGCTTTCCACAGCACTTAAACGCACCATCTACGCAGAAATCTTTCTAGCTTGCAGACGTGTGAAAAGAGTCTCACTACCACTCAAGCGCATTTAAACCAGTTTGTGTGTAAATAGAGGTTTGTTTATGTGCATCAGGGGATTCGTGCACACGTATTTAAGGATTTGAAAATGCGTAAGAGCCTTTTTGAACACACAGCCACTGGGTTTGAGAGGTGGAAGGTAAAATATTTGTGTGTAAAATATTAATCTGTGTGCATTTTTGTAATTTGTGAATGTGTAAATATATTTTGTGTGTATAATTTGTTAGTATTTGTGAATGCATTTGAACACGCATTTGCAAGTACTTAAATTTACACACAAAATGGTTTACACAGTTTACAAATCATGTATTGCACACACACAATTCAAATGAGACCATTTTCTCTCCATGTTACCTTGTGTTTGTTGATCACTGACAACCCCAATAAAAAAATATTTTAGTTTGTGAACAGACAAAAATGCAGTGTATAGATTTACAAAGCTGGAGATGCCCCAGAATACTTGTGATGTAACTTCAGTGGAAGGGGTTTCATCAAAGTTTGTGAAGGAATGGGTTGAAAGAGCTTGAGTTGTTTGTTGCTTTGTCCCTGTAGAGATATTTACCTACTTTCATTTCTCATCATAGGTCGGAATCAACATGGTTGAATACTTGGACCAGGCAAAAACATCAAGATCCTGCCCCTATGTCCTCCTGCTGGACAGCGGGACGCAGTATTCCCAAGCGTTCTCGGTTATCTTGGGGAGGACAATTGAGGCAGAAACAGCTCTTGCAGCAGTCGATACCTGTTTCAAAAGTTTTTATGTACTGGACTTGCACTACCCAAAAGAGTGCACGCCAACATGGCAGTTCCTCCAAATGGAGATTTTTGAAATGGAGGGAACTGTTTCGCCAGCAGTAGGCTTTCTCAGGAGCCAGCTGCAAACACTGGCCTCCACTTAGGACAAAACACCCCTTTTTTTCTGGAGATATTGTGTTTAGATAGTATAGTTTTTTTGTTCTGAAAAGATTAAGTACCTGTTCCCCTGTTTTTAGATAGAAATTACTTAGTGTTATGATAAGATATATGTGTATTACAATTTAAGATATTTATAAGAAAATATCCAATGTTTTAAAATATTTAATGTTAATAAGTTTGTGGTATTTATTGGGTTAAGTATTCACTGTTCTCTATTTTAATAGAAAATTTTGTTGCTTAAAATATTTTGTGGACTCTAAAGTTTAATAAAAAAAAAATGAATTTTTTGTGTCAATATATTTAATCAATATATAATGACCATAATATTTAATTATATTGATTAGAAATTGGCAACCCAAATGATTGGGTAGAAAGAACCCAGCAGTAAAGTCAAATTGACCCTATGGTTGGGTTATTAGAACAACCCAACTGTTGGTTTAGGGAAACCAACTCAACTTGTTGGGTCAAAATAACCCAGCATGTGTTCTGTCCAATATTTAACCAGTGTTGGGTTAAAAAATAACCCATTTTGGGTTGTTTTTAACCCAACATTTTTTAGTGTGTAGCCATGTAATTTATCAAGAAGTAAATTATGATCAACCGTATCAAACGCCTTCTGCAAATCCAAAAATACACCAACTGTATATTCTCTTCTATATATTATTTTCTTCTTCTGTATATTCCCTGAGGGCTCTCCGAAGGGATTAATAAAGTATTTCTATTCTATTCTATCAATTGCATCTGTTATCTGTTCAATAAATTTCATTAACGCCAGTGAAGTGTTCCAATTTTTTTCTAAAACCATGTTGTTGTTCACACAGTAAACTGTACTTATCAACGAAGTCATTAAGTCTTATGGAAAATATTTTTTCCAGTATTTTAGAAAATTGAGGTAACAAGGATATGGGTCTATAATTCAGCAGCAAATGTTTATCACCAGTTTTATATAAGGGAATGACTTTTGCTATTTTCATTTTTTCTGGGAATTTCCCAGCAGTTAGTGACAGGAACATACTGTGATCATTCCAATCTGCTGATTTTTTATTCTTGAATTTATCAACAATATTAATAATTTCCTGCTTATCAGTTTGTTTGATGAACATTGAGTTTTCATTCCTGCTAACTATGTTTTTAACCACATCAGCATTGGCTGGAGCTTCAGTGGAGTCAGATATCTCTTTACCAATATTAACAAAATATTCATTAAATTTGTTAGAAATCATACTACTTTCAGTTATGACATCATTTCCAGAATATAAATAAGGGATAGAATTACAATTTGATTCACCATTTGTTGGAATATCTTTTAACACCTTCCATGTATTATTCATATTGTTTGTTATTTTCTAATAATTTACTGTAATACTTTTTTGTTTCATATCTTAATATACTTGTGAGTTGGTTTTATATTTCTGGTACTTGTTTTCAGCCTCCACTGTTCTTTGTTTGAGAAACATTTTATACAATGAATTTTTCTTTTTACAAGCAATCTTTACACCATTGGTCAACCAAGGCTTGTCTCTGTGTTTGGTTTTACCCATTTTAATCAACAAAGGGCAATTTGTATTATATAAATTGGATAATATGGATATAAAGTCCTCATATGCATTGTCAATGTTATCAACATAAATTTTACCCCAATCTTGAGTTTCCAAACCATTTTTAAGTTGGTTTATAGAAGTTTCTGTTACATTACTGGTAAAATACATTGAGTCTGTTTCAGGTGTTTGTTTTCAGCAAACATCTGCAGAAATAAAAACTGGCAGATGATCACTCAATCATTTATGATGAGACCAGCTGTTATATTCCTCCCAATAACGTTTGTGAAGATATTGTCAATAAGTGTAGTAGAATGTGTAGTTATCCTACTAGGGTACGTTATGGAGGGCTACAGTACCATACAAAACATAGAATTAATAAACTCAGTTATTTGTATTTGATCATGAGGATTTAAAAGATCGATATTAAAAGTCTCCACAAATGAAAAATAACTTATTACTGATTGAACTGAATATTTCAGACAATTTCTCTTTAAATATTTCAATGTTTGTACCTGGAGCCCTATAAACACAACTTATAATGATGTTTTTTTGTGTTTTTAGTAGCTATTTTCACAGTAACACATTCCATTACATTTTCAATTTCAAAAGACATATTTTCTAGGATTTGACTCTGATAACTTGACCTAATATACAAAGCAACCCCACCGCCTCTCTTCTTGGACCTATTGGTGGTATACAGATCATAACCACTCATTTGCACCATGTTAACTTGATCATCATTTAACCATGTTTCAGAAACTGCAACAGCAGAAAATTTTGTTCTATATTGTTGCAAACAGTTTTGGATTTTTAAAAAAAAATTGTAATAAGACTTCTACTTTTGAAATGTATCATTGATAGTGTTTGTTCAGGAATATTTTTACTTGGTCACCATTATAGTACTGGCTATCATGTTTTATGTTGTAAAAAAAAAATGGTTTTCAGGATCAATGTCATTTTCTGTACTGTTTGGTCTGTGCTCTGTGTATTCAAATCCTTTAAAACGTAAATCATTTTCCATAATGTCACTTTCATGATCAATTATACTATGCTCTATAGCTGTGTTGGTTGTAATCATTCTGTCATTCATCATACACAATAAACCCTTTACAGGACACCATCCTGACTGGTTAGATAACCAGTTTCATGTAGAAGGTTATCACTGGTATTTTTCCAGTCCTGTTATCTCTCTGATGACTAGAATCTTTGCCTGCTCTGGAGCCCCATTCAGTGTAATGTATACCTTAAAATCTGAAGTCTATGTTGACTGCATTTTTTTCTGTTTTCTCATTAGCCGTGCCTGTCTTGCGATGTCTGTATTTTTTTTTATGAGGTGTTCATTAACATAAACATTAGTTCCTTTCAGCTTTCTTCCCTGTTTGAGCGCTTTTTTTTTTTTGTTTGTTTGTTTTCTGTTAGTGAAGCGGCTAATGATAGCTGGTTTTTCATTTTTGTTTTTTTCTTGGAAGAGGGTAACATGCCTCTATATCCTTACTTTCCACCTTTATGCCCTTGCTGTCAAAGTAGGCAATAACTTGTTGTTCTAAAGAGAGTTGTTCTTGCTCTGGTGGGTCCCCAGTTTCCGTTGCAGTTACCCTTGCATATGACCGGTGTGTGGTTTCCAGACCACTGATTATCACATAATTTATTCCGGAGTACTGTTCCAGTTCTGACACTCAAAATTCCAGGAAGGCAATTTTTTTATCCTTTTCATCATTTTGGCTTTTCAGGTCTTTTATTTCTCCCATTTGATTCATAATCACTTTTTGTTGTTTTGAAATTGTTGATATTTCTTGAGACATAGAGTTATGAGACTTTTTTATTTCTTCAATTTCCTCATCAGTGACATTTCTTTTAGGTGGCATATTGAAAACAAACTCACCAGTGGTACAGGAGACCAGGTGGCTGTAAGCTGATGTAAACCTAGCCTAATGGCTAATACCCATTAGTCTCAGCCAGGCTCCTCTTGGTGGACCCAGTGGCTAGTGGTGGTACCTGGGCCTGATGGCTGCTGATCCCTCCTGGGACTGTTGGCTGCTGGTAGCTCCCAGGCCTGGTGGCTGCTGATCCCTCCTGGGCCTGGTGACTGCTGGTAGCTCCTGGGCCTGGTGGTTGCTTATCCCTCCTGAGACTGTTGGCTGCTGGTAGCTACCAGGCCTCCAACTTCTGAACCAGGAAATCAGGTCACCAAATCTGAACCTTTTGAAACTATCCTCTTAGTTTCCTCTCAAAACCTGAAGTCCCCTCCATGTGTAGCAGGTTAAGTAGTGCTTCAGGAACTGGACATCCATGGCAATAACCATTAACTGAAACCAGTAATAGTCCCAGTGATTTGTTTTCAATAATTTTCAATTGATTTCAATCTTTCTAGTGTTCCTGAATGTGCTATTGTTAGTTTATCTTCTTAATAAGCACAATTTATGCTCATCTGGAGAATTTTCTAGTTGAAAATGCTTTGATGTGTTTTCATAAGGTAACTGAGAGATGCAAGACTTGAAGGAGCCCAACAAAGTGAGCTAAAGCTTGATTTTTGCTTCCATGCTAGATCAGCATACAGCCAAGTGCATAGACAGGCATGTATCATAGCAATGCTGGACCCTGATGTGCACATCCACAGAAGTCAGAGCCATCACTGGCTGTGCATAAAGTGCATTTGCAGAGGGCCTTGCACTTCATGGGGCCCCACATTTAGCCGACTCTCATCACATCTTAATGTGAGGATGTAAACAAACCCGATATCGTTCATAAAATTAGGATAATTAAATGATTATTTTAAAAAGCCCCTCTAATTTTCCTCATAACATTTCTCTCTCCCTAACTTTGACATTCTCTCAAGATCCATCACTGACTGTAACAGTAACCATGGTAACCAAGCTACTCAAAGCTGAAACCTATTAACCAACATTTGTGCATCTCAGACCATGTGGCATTGCTTTTTTCTCAGTTTAAAGACCCTGCATTAAATTTAAATCTTAGAATTTAAGCTGAGTTTGGCCTGTAAGGATGAAGATATTCACTTTTTTTTTCTTTGAAATACAATACAGAGCATAGGCAGTGTTTATCATGTATGTTTGTCATGAAGAACCCAAATGCAGGAAAAGTAGACGGACAGTTTACAGAACTGAAGACTTAAATGACACAAACCAAAGATGCTACTGCGGCAAAGGAATCCAAAAACTGAACTCCAAACACACTGGTGTATAGCAGCTATGAAAGACCTTAAAAAGTAAAATGAAATCCAAGGAATAGAAATACTGATGGATATAACAAGTAATGCACAGCAGGCTTGGCAATTAGCCACAGAAACCAGGTGTGACTCAAGGGAAGGAAGCAAAACTGACAGCACTGAGCAAAGGAAGCACAAAACTGATGAGAGTATATTAAACACGGCAAAAGTGAAATAACTGAACAGAGACGGGAGCAAGGTGAGAGTTGATCACTGAACAAAACCCAGTCTGAATAAACTAGACTGAATTAATACAAAATAATGAATTCATGAAACCAAAAAAAAACATCTTTTTAAGGAAATTAAAACAGAAACTCAAAGACTGATGCGGTATAATTTACTGACAGGCTATAAATGCAACCAAGTCATAATGATAAGTCTGAATTCAAGCTTTAGACTTGCGACACTCAGCATGTCAAAGCAACATGTAATGAGAGAATGTAATTGAGAGCAAAGTTGTAGTAGGATTTGCTTTTATTTAGCTAATTTACGCTGTTGACTTCTTTTTTTTTTTTTAAACAATTGTGTGATAAAAGGGGAAAACCGCATTTTATTATTTACATTGTTGATGTTTTATATTGTTTACACACAAAAAAGCCTAAATTCTTAAGTCTCAGTTCTGCCATTTAGTTTGTTAATAAAAATGTTTTATTTGACAAAAATTATTTTATTCTGATCATATATTATCATTAAAGGCAAAATCATTAAATGATAGGGAAATTTCAACCAAAAAGTATCTATATTGGTGATACTTGCCCTGGATTTACTTAGGCCCAGCTTCATTTTCAAAACACATGACGATTTAAAGTTCACCTTAAAGTAACCGATAGACTCAAAATTGTCGTTCCTTTGCAACAGGAATTTGCTGTGGGCGGGTTTCTGCTAAAATTATCGTCAGACCACAGACGTCTTTGTGACGGTGCATTAGCTGCCTGGATTACTGGTTTTAAACACAGGGACGACCGGTAACTGGAGGGCAGTCACGTGGCAATACCAATTTATTGATCCCTCATTTTAATCATCAATCATCATTCTAACAGGTAAAGTTTATTTTCATGTATAGATCATGCCGTCTATACGGGAGGCTAGAACATGTTTTCCTCTCAGTTTAGCTGAAAACTAAATAAATATTTAAACCAAGTAAAAAAATAAAAACAAATAAAGTATTTTCAAAAATGTCATTTCAGCTATTACTAATCTGCAAAAGTAAAAGTGTAAGGTATCATTGTGGGAAATTCTGCTCCCATATGCTTACCCTAATTACACTCAGTCAACTTAAGTACACACATATTTTCAACATTCTACCCTCCAAAGTTTGTATAACTTATTTGTTTATTTTTTATTTATTTGAAGTATTTGACAGGAACATTGCATTTTTACAAAGTCACAAAACTTTGCCATGCAGAGTTTTTAGCCAAAGCTAGTTCTCAACTCTTGTCCCTGGTTGGGCCTTTCTACAGTACACTACATTAAGATTAGTATTACTAACAACTAAATTAAAATAAAGCATATCCACTAGATATATTTTATTAAAACTAACAGATGATCCTGTGATTTTCTACATAATGAACTGTACTGAAATCAGCAGAACATGTTACTGTGACTCATTCACAGACGTGCGTTCCAGCAAATGCCCTGAATCTCTGTGCAGGGCATTGTTCTCCAACTCCTGATAGAAAACTCAGTATGTGTTGATGGAAAATAGAAATAACAGACTGATCAGCTTTATATGCTGTATTTAGAAGGAATGGTCTTTTTCTCACTTATAATACATGAATACAAGTTTCTGTCATCACTGTGTCAAGCTTGTCCACATTGTTAGCACATCAGTGTGAGTAATAGCTGTTCTTTTGTTGTTAAACACTCACAAATATGATTTTACACACAGATCCATCTCTTCTGTCAGCCTTATTGTCTGTATGCAGCAGTTTAAGTTAAATTAACTGTTCAATGATACGCTAAGTTAATTAGCTCTCCTCATAATCTTCTATAGGCTTTCAGCTTAGTTGTCATATTTATTCTCGACCCATTGGTCAAATACAGACATTTTTCACCTGATTAAATAGCTTATTAAACTGTGACTAAAACAAATGGTAAACAGCATCTTTAAAAAAAAAAAAACTATATAAGGATAAAAAAGGATATCCCAAAACTGGTTACATGTTTCTGCTCTCACATCAGAAATCCTAGTTTCTTCTTTTAAGCTTATAAAAGACGGTATTGTCATTTTTGGAAAGCTAAAGAATACAAAAATAAATTTCTGTTGGCATTTAACGTTGCAGCAGCTGGTGCATCCAGGCGTCAACGCCAAAGGACACCTTGTGTATTTATAAGATTTCACAGGCTAAGAAAAAAGAAATTTAGTATAGCTGGTTATAAAGTTCTGACTGACCATTGAGAAAGATTAAAACGTGTAATATTGTGTAATGTTGCAAGAGCTTATTTGGAATAAAAGTATTTCTAGAATTTTTTTGTAATATTTAAAAAGAAGATACGTAGTAAATATAAACAACTAAAGCCGCCTAAAATATCACAACCCTGTCTCTTTGTTTGGGTCCAGCAAGGTTCAAACCTCACATTCAAGAGCTGTTCAGCTGGTAATCTTATGTCACTATATCAACTTAGAGTACAATCACCCAGCCTCTAAATCTTTATCTACACCTGCAACCTGCTACAACCAGAAGTCACATCTTTATCTTTTGTTTACAGCCTACACTCATCAGCTGCTCTCAAGAAGAACTTCAACAACAATTATTTGCCAACTTTTAATCAGAAGTGATTCTGTCAAAAGTAGGAAAATAAAATGCAAGCTAGGTTCCCATTAGCTTGTTTGAAGCAAATAAATAAATAAGTAGCATCAGCAGAGGGTGGTGGTTTAAAATGTGTTTTCAGTAGCTGTAATTCAGTATAAGAAATAGTTAAAAATAGAAACAACCTTACTGTTTGTGAAAATCTGAAGTTGATATCCACAAAAAGAAAATAGGGAGTTACAGTGCATTGATTTTTGGGAATATCTGGAATATTTGAGCAAGTCTGATTGATTCATTTGAGTTTATTTAGTTGGAAACGGTTAATTAGTTACATAATTCCAATTTTTTCCAGGTTAAACGTGATTGGCCAAAGTCATTTTCATTATTACACACCTGTGGCTCACACCAACCTAAAAAATGACCACACAGTTGCATCAACCCTCTTCCATTAGGCATTCAAATAAAGCCAACAACAAGGGTAGATCTTAATAAAATGTTCATATAACTAAAACACAGTCATTTATATTCAAAATTAATGAGATAAATTGCAGCTGGAGGGCTTTTATTTCTTTTTTCTAAATCCACCACAAGATTACAGCAAAACTAGAAGGTGACACTACCCACAGCCTTTTTTTTTGTTTTTTCCAGAAGCAGATGAGGTAATCCGTCTTCACAGCATATCAAATCTATACCTCAGAAAGAAAAGAACTGGTGCTGCTGTTTCTCCATACCTGCAGGTGTAATACTGTTCACCAATCTACACTTCGACACTTTGTTCCCCCAAGAGTCATGGCTGTATGACACCTGGTGTGCCATCGTTAAACTGAAGGCTTCATGTATGTTCTTCTTTACAGGTTATTCTTTCTGTCACATAGTTTTCATTCTCATGGAGCAGAAACAGTGAGTTGAAAATGAATGAGCTCCCTCTTCCAGGCAGAATACATCAACACTTTAATCCAATTTTTTGAATTCCTTCAGGAGCCCAGATTTTATTGCAAGGAAGAATTGTTGGGGAAAAATATATAGGTAAAATATTTTCTGCAACAGTAAGAAAATTGCACTGAAAACAAAGTTATTTTGTGCCCAGCATGCAAGTGTCTTTTTAAGAAGCTATAAAATATAAGTTAACAGTCAACAGGGAATGGGGAGGTCGATCTATATTAGCCAGGAGGTGCTGGAAAAACAACTTGACATTTATGTATCCAAATTAGCTGACTTCTCAGCTCTGTTAGTCACATTAATATTTACGCATTTCCTGAACAGCCTGAATTCTTCTAATTCATCATTTCTGTGCTATAACACAGATGAGACTAGATTCAAACATGCACAAAACTGTGACAAACAAAAGGAAACCAACATAATGAATGTTGTGTTGCTCAGAAACAGATTGCGTCTCAAAGATTGATTCTATTGTAAGGACATCTTGAGGTTCAAGGGCCATGTACTCACATTAGACACTAAAAGTCCTTAATGAATGAAGTTATTCATTTGAACAGCACAAGTAAAGACTGAAAAGATGTCATTATCCAACAATTTTAGATTAAATAATGAGGAACTGACTTTACCAGTTTGGTTTACAATTCTAATTTCTGTACTTGAACCAGAAATTCAAACTTCACATTTGCATGGAGGCTCAAACCTAATTCCAACCTTGAGTCCCTGACCACAAAGAGTTTAGGTGATCTGCTTCAGTTGTTTATCATTTGGACTTTTTTTCCACAATGAACCCGCATTGTGGGAGTCCAAAACTGTGGCTCATTAACAAAAGAGAATAGCTTTGCAAATGCCACCTTTCTCTGTTCTGTGTGTACAACCTAGACACATCTTTTTTTAATCGGTCCAGTTTAGCCAAATGCAACTAAACTTCCTGATTTTTTATTTTCTCCTTTCTGTAGAATTTATTTTTGTATATTTCATTCTCATTTATTTGCTCTGTTTTGCAAAATAATTTTCTTTATTAGATTATTTATATGTCTGTCAAGTATGTTTTGTCAGTCTTTTACTTTAATGGTTAAAACTATGGGCACTCGCATCCGATTGGCTGGGGGAAGTAGATCCCGCCTCCTTACATGGATGAGGCTGCAGCAGATCGAGTGAGGTTGAGCAAGCATATGCCCATTGCTGAGGAGAAAGTTGTCCAGAGGGAAATAGTGTGTCCTGTAACCGAGGATTTGGTTCAGGAGGAAAAGGGAACGAGCAAGACGACCAGGGATTGTTAAGTCCTGAGTTTTCTTACATCTCACCATCCTGGTGAGTTAAGTGAAAGTTAGCGCAGCTAGCTTAAGTAGCAAGAATGGCAGCCATGCTCCATTTCCCCTAGTGTCTGTGTTTGTATCACACATGCATGGACTAAGTTGTCAAAACAAAATGTTTTGGATTATTTAATTGTTATTTAATTAAGATTTTGAGAGTATCTTTTATGTTTAACACAACAGTGTAATGTTACAACTTAAGCAAAAGCTATTTATTATTTTCTTTTTCTCCCTGATGATTTAATAACACCGACCATGTCGGCGCCGACAGATGTTTACATGCGTTGTTCTAACTACCGTAATTCCTAGACCATTTGTGCTATAAAAATCATTCAAACAGTTCCTGAAAGTAGAGAGAATGGCCTTTGCACTCATATAAGGCTTATTACAGTAGGCTGCTGCAATCGCGAGATACGACAGGTCAAACACAGACGAGACTTTACTTTGCTGAGTCACACAGCGCAACAGCGGAAAAGAGCAGAAAGAGGACAAAAGAGGACAAAAGAGGACGAAACGAGTGGACTTTTGGAGAACTTTTTCAACAATAAGATCTTATTTGTGAGAGAAAATGTCAAGAAAATCATCTAGGGTTATAAAAACCCCCAAAAGGTTGATTGAGGACGATCGTGACCACAATGGCGCATTTTCATCCGAAGCAGAGTAAGTAATAAGTTGTGTACAAGCAATATGTCTTAGTAAACCTACAGTGGATGTTTATATGGCTAAAAGTGAAATTTTATGTCTTTATTACTTTTAGCATTCCTTCTGGTGATGGGCCACCCACACAGTCAGTACCAGGCAGCAGTTACAGTCGGGACCGTAGTAACTTTCTCTGCCGTGGTCCGGGCCACGGAGGTGCTGGTGATGCCTTTCGTTGTCGGTCACCATTACGTCCAACTACAAGTGGATGGAAAACGGAAGAAGACCCAGATGTAGTTCCTCCACCACTAAGGTTTACCCCAAAACGACATCCTGGTGTTCAACCCCCCCTAAATGTTGGTAAACCATCACCACTTGATATATTTTCACATTTTTTTGATTTGGAAGTCCTCAAAATCTTGTCTGCAAACACTAACAAGAATGCAGCTAAAAAATTGGATAAAGAAATGAAATTCACCTGGAGAGAAGTCACCACACAAGAAATGCAGAAGTACCTGGGCATGTTGCTGTATGTGGCAGTGATGAACCTTCCAAAGATTACAGACTTCTGGAGGAGAAAAACAAATTTTCATGTTTCCTTTCCCTCCACTGTTATGCCCAGAGATCGTTTCCTGGCAATTTCTGCTAATTTGCACATAAGTGATCCATCAGAAGATCCAAAAAATGACCAAAAAAGGGGCACAGAGGACTATGACCCACTCCATCGGGTCAGACCTCTCTTAGACATCATGAGGAACCGCTGCATGACCATTTACCATCCAAAACAGCACATTTCAGTTGAAGAGAGGATGGTTGCTACCAAGGCCAGGTTATCATTCAAGCAGTACATGAAGGCCAAACCCACCAAGTGGGGACTAAAATTTTTTGTGCTGGCTGATGTAAATGGTTACACGGTTGACTTCAAGCTCTACACAGGGAAATCTAAATTCACATCAGGGCAGGGGCTCTCCTATGATGTGGTGACATCCCTTGTCAGCAAAGCCTTCCTGGGGTCGGGCTACATCGTGTACTGTGACAACTTCTACACAAGCCCCCTCCTCTTCCGACACTTGGGCCAGCAGGGATTTGGGGCTTGTGGGACATACAGGCAGGGAAGAGTTGGTGTTCCATCCACTGAAGAAAATGCTTTAGATAAAAAGTCACCAAGAGGCTCAATTCGCTGGATCAGGGACAGTGATCTTTTATTTGTGAAGTGGATGGACACCAGAGAAGTCTCCATTTGTACCAACATCCACTCTGTGTACAGTGGGGAGACAGTGTTGAGCTGGCAGAAGACTGATGACGGGCATCAGAAGATCCCTGTCCCCAGACCTACGGCAGTAGGAGAATATAACAAATACATGGGAGGAGTGGACACATCGGATCAAATGCTGGGTACCAATTCAGTCCACCGCAAAACCAGAAGATGGTACATTACTGTTTTCCAGCATTTTCTGGACATTGCTGTAACTAACAGTTACATAATTCACAAAGAATTATGTGCCAGCCAGAAGCAGAAGCACATGAGTCGCCAGGACTTCCAGGAAGAGCTCTCCGCACAGCTTCTAGGAGTACCATTGGATGCCAAGCCTGAGGTGACCGCCTGTCATGACCACTTCCCTGTTCCTACAAGCAGTGGTCATGAAACATCACAGAGAGCCAGTATGGGGCGGCGACAATGTACTCTCTGCAAAAGGAGCACTCCCTGGCAGTGTGAGGAGTGCAATGTGGGCCTGTGTCTGCAGCTACAGAGGAACTGCTTCAGGGAGTACCACAAAGGCCAAAAAACGCCTGGACTTTCTTAAAGAAAATGGATTATAAAACAAAAACTTAAAGTCCAAGGCTCCCAAACTTTCTGGGGCAGATGTATAATAGTTGAACTTTCACATTTGACATGTGTAACCTTTTGTCTAATGGCATTCAGAGTTTCTCATTTCATAAAAACCTTGAAAATCTAGTTTCGTTTTTGTTTTTTTCCCTATTTGAATTCTTATTACACACTGACAATATGCAGTAATGTTAAACAACTGCCAGATATTGAAAGCAGAGGTAATCCTGGAAAAAGGTGTAAAAGCATTTATTTATAGCACATTTTCTGACACATTTACAGCCAAAACAACTAAATATATCCAGGCGGCCTGTTTGAGGCTTAGGTGTTAAAGGGTTAAGTGGTTAAATTTGATTGTAAATTGAGTTTTAATTCATGATTCAACAAGACTTGGAAGATACTTCTCTGATCAGAATTCACAAATGATGGTTAAAAACATTCCATTTGCACTGAGAAGATGAAAATTTACCAGACCATTGTGTTAAATGCAGTGTAGAAAAATTAAGGGTGCACCTGATATATATATATATATATATACATATATATATATATATGTATATATATTTCTTCTCTCTTGTCTGAGAGCAAGCTACTCGATAAGACATTGTTTTTTGACTTTTTGACTTGAGACACTTGAACAATTGACTTGACACCTCTGGGATATTCAAAGACAGTGCACACAGGTTATCTGTTTAAGCTCTTGATTGTTTTGCTGGCTATTGTCTGTTATTAGTGTTCTATTGTCTGTTGTTAGTCTTCTAATTGTTATTAATATGCAGCACTCTCTTCACGTCGTCTGTCTCCCGCCAGTTATTTACAAGTTGTTACATTGCCTCACAAATCTAGAGCTGGTCCACAGGAGGCTACATTGAGGCCCCAGTTACACCAGTCTTGCCTATTTATGCTCCCTTTACATACATTAATAGATACGTCCATGTCAAAGGTCACTGCCTTCACTCTTTCATGTTTTCCTTTCATAAGCATGATTGTTCGCCAATACAACCACCAGAGGACAGCGTTCACCTCAGAGCTCTGATGTCAATTTCAGATAATAGTAAACATGGCGATGGTGGAAGAGATAATGATAATGACCATTCTCAGAGAGAGACATAAAAGGAGGGCACGCAGTAGAAAGCACTAGTCTCTTCAGCCATTAAATCCACTGTGGTGGCAATGTCTTCTTTGTTTATTCCGCAGGATGCATGTAAGCTATACTGCTCAGAGCTGCCCCCGTGGTTTTACCCTGGTACTACTCAGTTTGCTCCATCAGGATATGCATCCTCAAGGGCACAGATCCAAAAACTGTATGTAAATAACACAGAAGACGAACAACATGCTCTGTATCCGTCTTTTGTGTAGAACATAAATGGGTCTTTAGAAAATACAGAGCTTCCTCTTCTTCTTTTACTTCTTTAATGCGGTTGCTGCGGAGGCTCCACGTCTTCTCAGTTTTTGGTTCATTTATGTGGTAGTGTTATAGCACCACTTACAGGCCTGGCGTTGATAATACAGCATTTTTAGTGGAATTGAGTGTACACAAACCTATCTGGAAAAGCTTCTATTTGTACAAAGCACTTTCTAAAAAACAAATTAGTTTAGTCTGTGTGGATATGGCCATAGTCATACCCTTCAATTTTGTAGAATTGAGGTTTCCTTTCTCTTCTAAGAAATAAGGATTGGTAATAATCCAGCTCTTCATTGGGCATTAGGGGCAGTTTAAGTGCTTTTATGGTCACTGCTTCTCAAGTTCTAAAAGAAGCAGCCATACTTTCTACAGAAATTAAAAAATGGAAGGGTAGGACCAATGGCGAGCAACCACTCAGGCTGTGGCAAAGACTCAATCAAATCCCTTCTCATGGCTCTACTCCTGTTTTGGTCATATAGCCACTGTATCTCATTAGCTTTCACCACCCTGGCTAAAGGGCTAGATGTCTACTACCCCTTGATCCTTAAAATGAAGAATTGGAGGGGGAAAGCCAAGTGGTAGAGGAATTAGGATGGAGCTTTATGGGCTTATGCTTTGAACCATGATACGGTATGTGAATTTGTTTCTCTTTCCGAGGGTGTGGAAGTAGGTTCTGAGGAATCAAGACGTTGAAAGCATTCCCTTAGGACTCAGTTTAGACCTTCAGCTGAGTAACAGGTTTACAGTTGATTGCCTCTTCACTTTGGTCAACATCAAGTCCCACATCATTAAAACTGATAGTAACTGACCATAACAGCTGGCCAAAAGAAAGCAATCAGACTTAGTGGAGCAAGACATAACCTTTAAAAACACCACACGTTTTGAACTGTGCTTTAAAGACAGAATGCATGTGTGGGAGAGCAATTTGTTTTCAATCATCAGGGTCTGAACGCAGGACAGAAAACTCACGACAATATTCAAAGGAATTTTTCATCTGCTCCCTCACTAGCTTAATGTCATCACACCGCTTTCTCTATTTTAACTGTAAATATAGATACATATAAGGCAAGATGAAACAAAAGAGAAGGCTTCTCCTCCTTCTCCTCATGTAGCATTGACCATTTCACATCCTCTGCTGTAAGCCACCTGACCTTGACTTCTGTGCCACTTCTCTCTACAGGCAGCCTTTGTGATAGTAGGCTGAAAGTGCTTAAGAAACGCTCGGAGTACCATACAAGGAAAACCAGGTGTTTTAGAGACTTTGTTCTGCACACTGTGTGGTCCATAACTTTTTTTCCATGTGTCCAAACTAGACTCTGATCAGTAAATGAACATTTCTATAACCCTTTCCCAATTTCATTAACAATCTGAGCCTTTGTTTTATAAATTATTAAAAATAAAGAAATGGATCATTATGCAGAATTAGGGGCCTTTTGTTTAAAGAACAGATCTGCTTTAATTTCATGCTTGTGTCTCTGGGACAAGAGTTTTGCATTAACAAATCCTGGACATCAGAATTTAAACTCTAAGATAATTTGCAATGCCTGTCCTGAGATGGGCTTTGCATGCTATCAAGTTCATAGTTGCGTCCTTTAACCCAGCGGTTCCTGACCTATTTTTCTTCAAGACCCACATTCATGTAACTACAAAAAAGCTTCTGCTGAGATTGAAGAACTGTTGTTACTTCTTATCTGGTGTATTCTTGTCTCTTCTTTTTTCCTTCTTCTCTTCACTTATTTGTTTACTTTCTCCTGTCCCTTGAAGACCCCCAGTGTCTTTGGGGGCCCCCTTCATGTATCAGGGACCCCATGTTGGGAAACACTACTTCAACTTAAAGCCCCCTACATGAGGCTGGAGGGGAAATATGAGTCATATAAGCATCTCCATCAGGGCAAATGTAATTCTTAAGAGGTTCCTTTTACAAGCCAATAACTGGGATGAAAGGTGCAATAACTGGCAGTTTTTAGGACACATGTTTAAATAAAAACTTAACTTCTGAGTTATGTCAAAAACTTAACAATTTCTTTTTGGTTTAAACAATATACTTAATAGCAGTTGAAAATTATCACGACTGGGGCTAAAATACCTTTATGCCACTTTTAGGGATGTCATTTTGATACATTTTATAAATGCAGTTTCCCTCACCATCACTTGAGATCACCTATATTCTGAATGTAATTATAAATCAGTAATGTGTGCATGAACAACTGACATGTGGGGTTGTTAGTTTGGAAGGACGGTTGCTTTCAGTTATATAAAACTTAAATGATTATTATCTTTTTTTTTTTCTTCAGTTTATTTCTTTCCTGTAGAATTTTACTTTCAGCTCTTTAATCACATCTTTAGCTCCATGATTGTTTCACACCTTTGTTTGGTTAGTTGTTGACCCTCCAGCTCACAGTTCTATTTGTTAATTATCATGTCATATTAACTCCACTTTTTTCTGTTCTGCCTGTTCTTGGGATTTATTATTTTAGACTTTTAAGATTTCCTCAATTGTAGCACCCCCCCCCCCAAGTTCTTGAGGTTAATTTCATTCATTATCTGTCTGCCTCTTGGGTGTGTGTCCACACTTGGTCCTTAACTCCATGCACAGTGATAAAAAAAAAGGCCATGTCTGAGGCTGGAACTGTTTTAAAATGTGATAAAATGTTACATGAAGGTCTTGCTGATGTTGGCTGAACACTGGTCCACTTTCTGTACATTTACATTGAATAAATGACAAAGCAATCAGTGCTCTGTGGTGACTGATCTTAGCCAAGAAATGAGCAATAGCTCAATTTCCCCCTTTTTGGGACGCAAACATCACATCAAGAATGTGACCTTCAAGATGGCGAGATTATGCTAAATTTTTTAAAAAAAAAACCTCTTCAATTATTCATGAAACTTTGCTCTCAAACATTTTCCTCACCAGGTTTTTTTCTGATAGGTAGCTAGGTTCACTGGAAGCCTTTATAAACTTGTTGTATTATTCATCAAAGGATGTCCCCATCCACATCGTAATGCTGCTCGACACAGCCCCGATGCAATTACATGACAAATACCTTAATATGTACTTGGCATAGCTTGGACTGCATGCTCAGACACAAACTTCCCAACACATACACACCAGTATATTATGCCTGTTTGTTGCACCCATTTTCTGCAAGACTTGAGGGAAATATGAAGCTATTATGCTTTGACAGCCCATGTGAAAGTGTGAGAACGTGGCAATACAAAGAAACCCGTGCATGCACATATGTCTTCATTCTGAATACACAAGAGCTTCACTGCCACTCAGTCGTGTCAAAGATGCCACCTCTTTGGTTTCCTCTTCTGCTTTTCATTTAAAGCTTACCTTGAGCAATGGGAAAATTATTGTTATTTTCTAGCAGATGGAAACCCATCACAGACAAGCAAAATCCTTGTTTCTTGCTGTGACAGAATTTGATAGTAAGCTGTCACTGATGTGGTGATTGTGCATTGCATTTTCAAGAGCTCATCTTTCAGCCAAACAATGTGTCCATTGATGTTATGTATTTTTGAAAGGGATTTTCTATTTTTTTATACATACTTACCCTATTGAGGTTTAAACAAACCAGCAAGGATTTTTTTTCCACTGGTGAATGTTTACTCTGTTTTGTGCAAAGATGAACAAAATCGACAGAGTGGCATACACATCTTTTACAATTATTACCTCCGGTAAGGCGCATCATGGCAGATAAAAGAATGACAGCAGCGGTACTGTACATTGTATATAAGGTCTCTAAACCAAGTCTACCATGTCTGTCACTGTCGACCCCTTACATCTGGTCAAATTAGTCCCAACACTGACCCAACAGGTTACTTGTATATTGCAGCTTGTGAAGGCGTAGCATTAATGTCTAAGGACATGCAAAAACAACACTTCAAACAAGCAAAAAATACACAAAGCAGCTATAATAAACATGCATAATTAAAAGCCAGGTTTATTGTCAGCTTTAAGGTTCTTACAAACAACTTCCTTCCTTCATTTTGCCATCTTGTATTTACTCCTTAACGTGGATTTGGCGTGATCATTTCCACTAATCTTTGGTACCTGTTGAACATACACTGCAAAAGACCATCATTCAGTGAGATGCTTTACTCATGTTGTTAAAGTAAATAAATCCATCAATGTCACCAAAATGACATTTCTTTTCATGCATGGTTATCCAAGATAGCCATATGTCTGGGGAACAGTGACAGAATGACAGAGTGCCCTGAAATATAGTTTCTATTTTTCTATTTACTTAATACTCAATCACTCGTTTTTGTGTCTTCATTTCTGACTGAAACAAAGGTGCCCAAATTCATCTTCAGACTGTTTTGTGACAGCATCACATAAGACAATGCCAACGCATTGCTGGACCACAACCATCTTCAAAGCTGACCCTCATATCAAAGTTCTGTGAATGCATCTTCTACAGCTGAAACACACTTTTTTTTTGACAAGATCCGATCAGACAGACATCCAAGTCGACAAATGGCACTGCATAACCACCTCCGTCATGGTTTCTGCTACAGTAGGTTTCTCCAGAACTACTTTGTGCTCACAAGGCAAAACCAATACCAGTCCGAACGTGTAAGGTCATGCTCAAAAACCTTGGGCTTGGTGGATGAGACATTTGAGAAAACTTTTAAATTCTGTACATCCCTCTGTGTAAAACAGTAAAGATGTCAATTTTGACTTTTGCCAGACACATTGAAAGTGGTGGTGAAGTAGAACTGGAGGAATTGAAGCTGAAATAAGAAAGATGAGTGGTAGCTCAAGGAAAGTTACCTCAGGTATCAACATTGAAGGAGACCAACTGTGGACAAGCAAAGATTGAACCCAAATTGGTTTTATACCTCAAACATTGCCTGTTTTTGCACTAGACTAGCTGCTTTATTCATTTTCAAAACACAATGAAAAATAATTATAACTCCAGCAAACTGCCATCCCATCTGCTTCATCTTTGTATGCTTTCATGGTTTTTGTCACAAGGTATGAAGACAGTTGTAGGGAAAATACTTTGCAAATTACACCATAAATAAGAAAAAGTAATAATGAACTAATTTATATTCAACAAAACTCAAAACTCTACATTCACGGGTTTTTATGGGTCAGTGTGCATAGAGTTGTTATATTCACCAAGGAATAAATCTATCCGAGTAACAGTTGTAACGCATCAGTTAAATAAGAGCAACAACCTAAAATTTAATTAGCTAATTAGCACAAAAATATTGCATTTTTTAAGCAAAATGATCAATGTTCAGTACTTCTAAGTTTTAAAGTAAAATTGTGTGTTGTTAATGTTGCTTCCTTATGACTGTTAGGATGTTTTGCACTGTCATTTCAAAATGTCACTTTACACTGTAAATTGTTTTTATATTTTACAATCCTTTAAAGTGTTTCTCAAAACCTCTGAGCTCATTTTTCTTAAATATAAGTTTGTTTTACATATCTTTTCCAAAACTACACATACAGGGCATGCAGTAGACTGTAGTATGATGAAGATCCACCTTGACTAGAAAGCTACCACGCAACTAGTTACAGAAATAAAGGGTTAAATCGAGAGGCACCCAACTGCAGTTATAATGGGGGACAACAGCGCTGCCATACCTCAACTCTATTCCGGAATGCAAGGAGACCTCGACACCGGAAAGTTTTCTTCTTTGTGGGGCAGCAACACGCGCTTGCGTCCAGAACCCAACGAAGATGTTCTTCTTCTACTGGCAGTAAGACGTGACGGAGAAAGAACGTACGTAAAAGAGTATTTTGATTATCATCTAACAAGTGGTATCGTCTCTAACATGCATTTTTTTGCTATCTACAAATACAATATATAAAATTTTTAGAGGTCATTAGCTGCTGTTTCTCCGCCAAGTCCGCCTTTGACATTTATGCAACAATGCGGGTTAACGTTAGCTTTGCTAAGAAGCTGTCCTTTTAATCAGAAGCGTGGCAACATTGTATGGGAATTTAATATGCCTTTTGGTGCATTGCGGTGTAAAATATATTTGTGCCCAGTCTCTTCCAGTACCTGACCCTAATCGGTGTAAACAAATAGCATAACAGTCACTGCTAATGGCAGTTTTAATAATTTTGTGGATACACAGAGTTGTAATTCCTCCTCCATTTGCTTTCTATATTGGTAAAGGATTCTCAACCTGTCAGCTTGTATTACAAGTCTTCTGTTGACCTTCTCTTGTCCAGATGACCCCTCTGGAGTGAAACCTATTGTCTGGGTTTGGGTGTCCTCTATGTCTGCAAGTGATGGGGTGATCGAGAGGCGCTTAAGGAACCACACTGCTACTGCAGTAAATTTCCAGGGTATGTTGATAAGGAATATCTGTTTCTGGTCTTTTACATTTACATGTATCTGTTATGTTGAATTGGTATATTTGTTATTGCTTGTGTAAGGCTGTCATATTTTAACTGTTGTTATTGCTTTGAGTTCTAAGCTTGCTATTCTAATCACCACAGATTAAAAACAAACCAGGTGTCCTCATTTAGTCCCACTTACCTTACTCCAGGACTCCACAGTCAAGACTAACTCAACCAAATCTAAACTATATTTATGAAAACCAGTTAAACATTCCACTTTAAATAGTTTGAATTAAGTACTACTCATGTTTTAAAGTCCCTTTTGTGCAAGATGTCAGTAATATAAACATGTTTAAGACAAATTACTTTACTTTTACAGAAAACGTCATCTGCAGGTGCAATTTGTCCTGCCGAGTTGGAGGTCACTTCCATTGTGCTTTTTGTGACAAGACTGTAATACGTAAGGATGACACAACATTACATCTGATGGAATGTAAATAAAAAACCTCTTGCTTTAACATTATTGCAACAGAAAGGACAGTTGCCTGTGTTGCCATTAAAATGAAGTGCTTTCAAACTGACTCTTCTCAGTTTTTATTCAGTTATTGCTTTTGACAGATTTGTCATTGTTTACACTGAGCTTGCTGTGCAAGCATAACAATGTATTGTGTATGTGTGTTTAATTTCAAAATCATAAATTGCTCTTTCTTTTTATGTGGTTAGACTGCTGTACCCAGATGTGGAGTCTCTGGAGTGACTGCAGTGCCAAAAGTGCAAGGGCTGGCTGCACAAAGATTGTGCAGGAAAATGTCACAAACTATAAAAAAAATGAGCCATTTATCTGGATGCGCAGATTCCAGTGACAGGACAAGGAACAACACCATTTTCTTGTTAATGTCTTTGGTGTCACATCAGAATAACAGAAGCAAAAAGCAGCAAAAGATGAACATTTTGCTGGTGTACTGCACTTCTTTAAGAAAATCTGAATGAATGTTGATTGAAACATAGTAAAATGCCAGCTTGGGAGCATTACTAATCCTAAATCCTTGTCATCTTTACAAAAAAAAGTGTCTTTCAGTTGTCTAAAACCTTGTCTTTTCAAGACAGTCATTAAACATAAAATAATTTGGAGGTATTGTAAATCTGATATGAGCATTAGTCAATTTTGAAAAACACGAAAACCAGTATTATCTGTTAGTACTATAAAATTACATTTAAAAAAAAATGACTGGCCATGTAGTTTATAAAGTCACTACAGTCATGTAATCTTTCATTTTTGCACGTGCAGCCTGAAATTCTTTTTTTTAAATATATATATCATTATTGTTTGCAGGATTGTAGATACCGTTGAGAGAGGAGGGGTTCTGGCAGTGTTTTCCCAGGATCAGATAAAGGTAATTATTAAACATATTTCGCTGTTAATAATTACATCATCTTTCACTGATTACATGTTCACCTTTTACTTTTTTCTTTCAGACATTGCATGACGATCTGATGAATGGAAAGACGCATTCGACCAGACTGTATCTGTGGCAGAATCCATCTACCTCTCTCCAGCTAAAACAGCACCTAAACCTAAGGGCGCTGAATTTAAGTGGCCAGCTGGTATATGAAAATGTTATCAGTGACGTGTACACATGTGTGTTTACATTTATAATGTATTTAAAGATGGATTTTTTTGTTTTGCACTTTTCCCCAACAGATCTTTGAGCTTCTGAGGGTGATAGAGGAGGTCACGGGTCTGGGAGCCAGGATAAGGAAAGGGGAGATCAAACTTCTAGGCTTCGTGTTTGATGTCATGCATCCCAGAGGTAATATGGTCAGTTTTGCTGGCTTGGAAAATGAGAGCAAATTATTGGTTGAGTTTGGTCAATATTTTATAAGAAAAAAACAAAGAAGTGAATTTTTTAGAGCACCACAAGGTACGATTGGATCATTTAACTGTTCTTCAGATCCTTATAAGCATCCTGAACGATGAAGGACTGACCCAGCTACAAACTCGGTTCATAATGGCCAGTGGCAGACTTCTTTAAGTGCAAACCTCCATTTTTTTTATTCATTGCTCATTTTTGACTCCTAATTTTGGAATATTCAGTTTTATTTGCTCATCATTTTTGTTTAAGCTTTTGCCTTTTTTTTCTTTGTTCTTAAAAGATTTAGTGATGGAAAATAAAGTTAATTCTAAGTCAATTTCTTAATGGTACCAGTGTGATGGTGTCAACAAAATACTTCATTAATTTCAAAAAGTCACTTCAATGTTGTGACAGGGTGTTTGTTTTGTTAAGGAAGCAATTATGACGATGATTAATTACTTAATCTAGAGGACGATGGCTACTGGCTGTAATGATCTCTTATACTTTTCTGCGTTCAAGCAAACCCGAAGAAGATTGAACATACTGTTTCCTCAGTGTTGTGTAGAGGGTGTGTAGTTGTCCTTTATGTCCAGCAGCTTATGCAGTATTTTCCTCTGGACAGTCATATCAGCAGAACTAATCGGGTTGATCACTTTCTTTAGGGCTCAGGTTCTGGTTCTGCTGCCCCAGCAGATGCTGGAAAGCAGATTGCACTTTCTACAACAGACTTACAGAAGACATAAAACAATCAGACATCGAATGATTTTAGCTTCCTTAAGACGTACGCTCAGTCCCTTCCTCTAGACAACTTTACTGTAGGCTACTTAATTTGGGCCCACAAGGGACACAGCCTTGCAGGGTTTCAATGTCTCCATAATTGAATCAGCTGTTTTGGAGCAGGGAATCCAGGGAGGTATCTTCCTGGAGTTTATGGACCTTCTCACAACAGAGCAGCTGAATTTTATCAAAAGCTATTGAGAAACTGAAAAATATGATCCTCAAAGTGCTGCCTGATTGGTTCAGGTGAGAGTGGGCTCTGAAGCAGGTAGATGATGGCGTCTTCAACACCAAGAACAGTACGATAGGCAAACTGTAATCAGTCCTGAAAGTTGTTGACTTGCTTGGAGGTGAGTTTATAAAAGCCCTAAGGAGTGATATGCTGTCAAGTTGAGTTTAACTGGATTATAGGAATAACAGGCTAATAATATGAAAATGCAATGGTTACCTGGATACCATGTCTCGTATATATGCATATATACATACTATTCACTAGTTAGGAATATTCAACTTTCTGGTGAAAGTGACACAAACTGTCTGTAGTTCACAAAACAATGATATCTCATGAATGTAGGATATTTAAGTACAACCCAAAATGGTAATTTCTTCAAAACAATTTATAGATAGAACAGTTAACAGTGGTGGGTATATGCTACATAAACAGTGTCATGGGTTGGGTGTTGCCTGGTCTGACGGTGTCTAAATATACTGTTTACATACAAGCTGACCCAGAATATTTTCTGGTCCATTCATGGTTCAGACACTTCTTTTGGTTTATTTGTGGTTAATAATCTTAATTAAGATAATTAATTAAGATCTTAATTAATTAAGATTGTGCAATAAATACATAAGTTTATTAATAAAGGTTATAGTGCAACACAGACACATTCTGACATCAAAATTCAAATATCCTTAATTTGTAAGTTTATTTCTTTTAATGTTGTGTAAATATTGGAATGTTTTAATATTTGAATAAGCACATTGGCGATCAGTAAAGATACACGTGCTCATTAAATGTCAGTTTTGAAGCATTTCAAGAGTATTAGAGTAATGACAGTCAACTCTAACCGTTTCATGTTTGATTCCAGATGAATTACATTCTCTTATGGGTGCAATGGTGTATGAAAAGTGTTTTGCTGCTTAATTTAAGCAGGCCTTTTAAATCTGAGAAATATAATGATTATGTTAATAATAGGCCTAATAATAATTATCTTTAGTATTAAACGGACAACCACATCTACTTTTGATTGAAACATTGATTTTTTTTTTCCATTCATTATGTAATCAACTTACTGTAAAACACTGTTGAACATCTGTCTGTGATTATTATTGAACAATTACATAGCAGTTGTTTATTTTTTCCACCATAAATTTGAAAATGACAAAGAAAACAACAAACAAACCCAGTCAGCTACAAAATTCATAAACATTTTATCCCATTTTAATGCCACAACTGTCCACTGCTCTCTTGCCATGACCAATATGGCAGACGCATCGATCGTATCGTATCAATGGGCCGAAGCTGCATCTGTTTTTGCCGAAGAAGAACAATTTCCAGTGGCGAGGTCAGGTGACTTCCGGAATAGAGTTTAGATGTGGCGGCGCTGTTTTCAGCCATCTTAACTGCAGTTGGGTACGCTTGGTTAAATCTACAATATTTCACTCAAAGATTTGATCCGGAAACCACTTCTAGATTGCAACTGAGTAGTTTTAACATCTCTTTCATGTCTGCTACATTACACCCTCCAGAGATACATCTCCCAATAACTGAAATCATTCATTTTAATTTTTACTATTAAAAAGATGTTTGTTGGAAGCAAACAGGGCTCTGAATGGACTTTTCTGATCATCAGCCAATGTGGCTAGTTAATCTTTCATTTTACCAGCTAATCAGAGTTACCACTAGCCAAAGTTTTTCACAGGTAAAATAATCCAGATTAGTGCAGCTGTGTGCATTTATTAATAAATGTTTCTCTTTTTTTTTTTCTTTGACTTTCATTGACATTGAAAATGCAAAAAAAAAAAAAAAAAAAAATCTCTAAAAAATTTTGTTTTCCAGCAAGGAACAAAGTAGCTTACCAGTCACTTAATAACCAGCCTAGTTATTTCTACCACACAGCCAATGCAGTGTTTATGGGAAATGCTGTGATTTGCTTCAGTCATCATATTGATTTGAGGTCCGGCTCGTTTCAAACATTCAGCTCCTTGACAAGAGCTGGCTCTTCCAGCTCCCAAATGGCTTTTCATTTGGTCTCAGGAGCTTCTATTTTTGCCTAATAAAGTTACCATTGCTACAATCTCATCCTTAAATCAACGGCTGATCAATAAGCAACAACAACAAAATCAAAGACCAAAGTGTAAACATTCTCACACACGATAGATGAGTTTCAGGAAGACTTGAACAATGGCGGCAGCCCCATTATATAATTCCTCCCAACTAGTAGGCACTGTGCATGTCAAAACTGATCAGATCACTTTGTCTAGTGCCCATGTAAACATGAGAGCAGGAATCTCTGATCAGATTGTTTTCAGATAGATAAAATATTTGTCCACGTAAATGTAGCTAGTGTCTTCAGAGCATCTTCCCTTTTCCTTCTTTCAAGTCCCACCCCCGCCTTCTGAGTAACAGTGGCTGAGCATTTGGCTCTACATCACTAGTAAGATTTTAATTATACAGGTCAAACCCACATTCTGCAGGTTTGCAGGCTTTAATTTAGAGCGCTAGAGAGAAAGTCCAAAGTTGAACTGATGTATTGCTTCTATATTTGCACATGAGCAAATCTTGAGGTTATGGCTCCGTCTGGAGAGACGGGTCTTTGTTACCTGAGTTTGTCTGTTAAACATACCAATATGCTTCAGGCTAATTTAGAGGGTAGAGGGGTAAGGCTGCAATTTTACTTTGCACTAGGTGCATCCATGAATGTTTCTGGGAAACGCTTAGGCAGATTACATCTAAGTAGTTCCAAGCATAGGCATCTTGGTGATTTACAAGGCACATTTGTATTTCTAGTATTTAATCGTGAGAAATGTTTTTGCTGCCCCATTGGTCCAGAATAGCAGAAGGAAATTAACTGATGATTCAAAAAGAAAAAAAGACAATACAGTAAACCTCACACCTTACTAGAAAAAAAAAGAATAAATAAATAAATGAATAAATAAATTGTCACCACAGACTCCTCCACAGCTTTCTTTCGTGGTAAGTGGAAAGATACTGGAACAAGTGGCAAGACTGAGCACGAAGAAAAGCTGAGATCAATGGACGACTTCTGAGACACATCTGCGCTGCATCCCTCTGAGACAATCACATTAATTTCAGTCTACAGACTGAGCACTGCCAACTGTGACAATCCTTTTTCCCAATAATCAAATCACGAGAATCGAGATCAAACAAGTAAATATTCTCATTTCACCCCCCCCAAATCCTCCCTGCTCACCCTCTCCTCTACCATCGGTCTGCCCTGAAACCTTGTTGATCTAACGTTTGACATAATAAGCTTCATCGCTGGTGGATCCTGTGATCATGACAATGATAATACTAGTGGTAATATGGTTTTATGAAGCCTCTCATCCTCCCATCTGCTCACTTCTTTTCCCCCAGCTCTGGGTGCTCAGGACTCCATCTAAACTCCCTCTCTCAGCCATCTGGCCTCTTTGGCTAATCCCTTCATCAGTTTGTCTCCTTATTGTTCCCTGTTAACCCTCCAACTCCACTCTACTCTAAGAAAAAAAAGAAAAGAAAAACTGACTTGGGTCTTAATGAAGTCATTCCGTGGTAGTGTTGCTTTAGATTTTATTTATTATATGACTAATGTGTGCTCAGTGAATAGGATGGATGGATGGATGGATGGATGGGTGGGTGGGTTCATGGAGGGATGAATAGAAAGATGGAAATAACCCCAAAGCTTTATTTCATTTTCTAAGAACTACACATATTGAGGTTGCTATTAATCATGCAATATGTTGAGTTTCTACATACAATAGAGGGATTCATTGATTTAATTTTAGTTTTTTTTTTATCATGCTTTTTAAATCTGATCAATTTTCCACTCTTTATTTGGTCTACATAGCTTGCTTTTGCTTAGAAACCCATTTACCTCAGCAATAACAATTCAACTGTGGCAGGGGATGTTTTAATGAGCAACTTGCAAGATGTGAAGGGGGGTGGGGGTGGTGGGGCTGCAGGAAAAAAAAAACAAAAAACTGGGCTGTACTACAGATGGCAAACCATGTATGGAATGACTTCATTAAGAGCTGAGCCGAGTTACGGCTTGCAAAAGTTCGTTAATGTCTTTAATGAGAGTGGAAATACACCTCCAACAGTATTGACATAATGAGTGATGGCCGCTCCCATAGGCAAACAAGTGGAGCATCTCAAATGGCTCAAACATTTGCAAATGTAGCGGCTCTATCCTGCATGTTGGGGTAAATGAGAGAAAGAAGTGAGGTTGGTTAAATAAATAAATTTAAAAAAAAGAAAAAAATGCAAATCCTTCTCTTTATATTCTAGATTATGGAAAATTTATGTAAGTAGACTCGTAAAATGTCACAAATCTTTATAATCACTGCCACACTTGCTGGTTCAAGTCTACAAATTTTCTGTAACAAGATTATTTTCATAGCTATGGAGGACAGGAACTAAAGAAATAAGCAAGACACATCTTGTCGGTTTAGGACATCTGAGTCTAAACACTAAGGGGAAAAAAAATCCCCATAGGAGGCAGAAACAACCAATATTGTTCAAATAATATGTAAACTCTTACAGATGTTATTGAAACTGCATGTAAAAATGCCATCCATTAATGTGACCACAGTAAGAATAAATACAGCATTTCCGTTCTAACTACAGTGTTTCTCAACCTTAAACAGTTCATGATTTCTACACGCTACACAGAGCAGGGCAAACTAAGCTAATGTTTCACCATCTTAAACAACTCTAAACAATTTCATGATGCCAAGGATCAAATATTAGGATATTTACTAGCTGAGGGGTTTTAACACATTCATTGCAATTAATTAATTACAAGAAAAAAAAATACAGCATTAAAAAATAGTTTGGAGCTTGGCTAAGACAGTGTCAACAGCTTAACGAGTTTGGTGGTAGAGTTTTCAGACCCCTCCATTGACTTTATTAAAAAAAAAAAGAATCAAATAGCAACAAATCTAGTGACTGTTTTTGGTGTTATTGGAGACTTTAGGAGACTGACGCGAAAGCATGTATTATTTTACTTCTTCTGCAGCGGGTGCTGCCGCAAGCCCCTCCCCCATCCATAGGCGCTCACTAGTGCCTCGGTCCTCATGCAGCTTCAGCACCCAGTTTCCAGCTGCATTCAGACCTCCATGACCAGACTGAAAATGGAACATGCAAAGTTTCCACTGGCTGATCCTGCCTTAGCTTACAGTCAGATACTATGAAGGGTGTAAATGACTACATTTAAAAAGTTAAAAGCACTCTAACATGTTTTAGACTTTTAATTACAGAACAGCCGGAGCTGTTAGTTAAATTACTTAAAATGGCACTTTAACATCAGGTCTGTACAGTTTTGGTCAGGGATATTTTCTATTTATTTTTCTCCTGTTTTGAATTGACATACAATTAAATGCATTTTTTCCATTACTAGAGCCTAATTTTACACTATTAATGTCTGAGTCTATTACTTGAATTAGTCGTCCACTAAAATCCATTAAAATTAAATAATGTTGCTTTTGGGGGCAAATATTGTTATGCAAATAAAATGTGATTAATTGAGATTAATTAATTACAAAGCCTCTAATTAATTAGATTTTTTTTTTTTTTATTTGAGTCCCACCCATAAGATTTACATCTTATCACTTCTGCATCGAAGTTGTTCACATCCTGTAACGTTGTAATATTGCGGTGCGTTTAAAATAAAACCTGTTGAATTATGTTCCATGGCCTCAGTACTTGCACCTGCGAAAGAAGTGTTGCACAATATAGCTCTTTCTTAATCTTTCCCTTTCTCTGAAAGTTTACAGTTCATGCTGTTTTAGTTGGATAAAAATGTATTTCTTAAGAAATAACTTTTTGCATGAGCTTGCTGTCAGGACTCCATCTTGTTGTGCAAAAAGAGTGTGCTCAGACTGCAGGTAAAATACTGATTAAATCTCCGTTCAAAGAGATGAATAAATGTTCCATTTATTTGATTTGATAAGGGAACTTCAAAGATTGGGCATGCATTTTAAAATTTTCTTTTTTAAAGGTCCAGGTACACTCATCAAGATATGGTGCTGCCACAAACAGAGCAAAACTCCCACAAACATATCTGATAAGCTCACTGTTTAAAGCTAAGGAAAATTCCAACATACCATTGAGCCTTTCCCCCCCAATCTCTGATATAATAAACACTCGAAATGCTTGTCAGCTCCGTGCACACAGCCAGCATGAAGCTGATCAGCATGCATGGTATGAGTGTGCTGTGTTGCAAGAATCACACCTTAAAATGTTGGCTTCACTGTGAAGTGGGGTTGCACTTTCATCCTAAAGAATCTAGGTAAATAGAGCAAAAAGAGTCTGACTAAAATGCAAAAAGACTTGCTGTTTTACTTTTCAGAAATCTTGACTCATAATGGGAGGTAATTGATAAGCCTTCTTTAACTGTAGGAACACAGTTTACAGCCTAACAAGAAACATTAGTATGTCATGCCATTCCCCTCAAAAGCCAAAAATCAACCTGTTCAGTCAAAGGTCAGGCATTCCAATCAGCTAACCCTGAGAACTGTCAGACAACATTCTCCATGAACTGATGAGGCTGCACTTGAGCTGGACAGAACCACAGTTTGTTTTCTTAATGGCTCCAGTCATGAGAAGAAAGACTATTTAGCATGTTGTTTTGACATTAACCATCAACCGAGCAGCTCAACAGAAAACAGAGCGTGATTAGAGCTTTATTTGTAGTACATAACATGTCAGTGTCACTTATGGCATCTCAGAGTGAAACACTGCATGGGCGAGTGAGATTAAAGCAAACATCTGATGACAGGTGAAGATGGGATTTGCATGAACAAATTCACGCCTGCTTTAAAAAGTAAAGGAGCTGATGCACAGCAGAGGTAGGGAAGTACTGTGATAATGCTAATAAATAAAACAAAGACCTCTTGAATCTAGATAGACATTTTCTGAGAGCCTGAAAATAAGACAAATACACCGTTTACAAAACGACTCAAATAAAGTGCCCGGCAAACACGCTAGGTCTTGGTCACACAGTAGTCTAATAATAATGATAATAATAATAATAATAATAATAATAATAATAATAATAATAATAATAATAATAATAATAATAATAATAATCAGTGATGACTGGAGGCCTTTAAACAATATAAGACTTTTTAACTTTGTTACTGAACTAATAATTAGCTGTATTTGCACCCTGTCACCACGTGTTTTTAGCTCTCTGCTGCATGTCAGTTTATTTAACCACGGCAAAAACATCCCTATTCCATCAAGACGCAGCCATTTTTGTTTAAGACATAGAATAATAGATGGATGCTGCAGCCAGGTTATATAAAAACTATCTGTGAGTATGTTTGGTTGTATGGATGGTCTGGTACCACAGAGACCTGATCTTAACATGACAAAGTCAAGTCGAGAATCATATGAATAGACGGGTTTATTGTTGTAAATGCAGTAACAATGTGGGACAGTTATGAGCGACTCGTAACGTTGTCTGCCTGCAGGTAGTAAAACCGTGCGCGCATGTGTGTAATACTCTTGAGCATGAACCACGGGGAGAATAAAGTTGCCACCGTGTCTGATAGAAGGTTCCAGTGTCAACATTATCACCGCATCATCCAAAAGTAACAGCAGAATGTGTCACGTTCTAACATTAAAACGTACCACATAAATTTTATACTTTTACAATAGTCAAGAAATAAGCAGTATCAAGCAGAAAATGACCCGATTCTCTTCAGAATTACTTATGACATACATACAAGTGCCACCGCAAAAATGGCGGACGGTCTGCTTCCAGTATTTGCTCGGGTTAGTCTATACATTGGACTCTTTCAAGACCTGTTCTAAAAGTATCCATAGCAACAAGAAAGTTGTTAACAGCAGAATCAACCGCTTAAGCTCGCCAACCAAATGAATAAATGAGCGAGATAACACACCAAATCCAAAACGAGTTAAACAGGAAATGAAGAGGTTGCCGGGATGGAGTAAAGCAGAGAGAAAAACTTTTCCAATGGGTAAAATGAGATTCTAAATGAATAAATGGGATGAGCTCAAATTACTGAGACGGTCTCAAAGAGAATACAGTGAAAGCAAATGTGTTTCAAATGTGTCTGTACACTGCCTAAAGACTAAACATGCAGACCATGACAATAAAGTTAGCGGAAAGCTAAAGGAAAGTGGAACTGCAGTGCTTTTTAACCACTGTTGGTGCCATCCTGGACATATCACTGTACAGGAGATCTGCACACACGGCATTGAACTGTTAGCTCCATATCATTTACCATGGAGCTGATTTTCCAGACAAGATGCTGCAAAAGCTGCTGAACATAATGGAAAATTCTTCACATCCTCTCAACAGCGTAGGAAACAACAAGGCAAGGCAAGTCTGTATAGCACATTTCATGCACAATTAAAAGTTCTTTACATAAAACAAAAACATGACAGCAGGGTGCAAAGGAAGCATTTAAAAAGTACATAGTATACAGAAAACAAAGTGTGTTCAGACAGAAGCATCCTTAAGACAGAAAAGTACAGGAATCATTCCTGCCAGTAACCTTCGGAACAAGACATTTACTGTTAATTATTAATTATAATATATTATCATTCGCTTAAGAAAAAAAAAAACATGTCAACATTAATTTTCATTTCATGTCATTTAAAAAATAACTGCTCATGGTTTTGTTTTGAAATTGTTCTCATTTCATTTTGTTCTGCTCATACTTTCTGCTCAGCTCTAAATAATTTTTGGCACAAACAAAATGAAATGAAACTGTTTAACTGCCACCTTTTTTATTGCAAGTGTACAGTGTGGAAAAAATGTTACTTAACATGCTCTATATATAATATTATAATCACAACTATAATTACTTCCTTTACTATATTAATTTATAAATTGTATTTACACTGATTGTTACTATATTACACTTTTTTACATTGTACATTTTTACTCATCATGCTCTTATTTTAAGGTTTATTCTCTTCATATACATGCTGTGTTAAAAAGTTGACTACAAGGGTAAGATGACCTTTATCTGGTCCTGCCCCAGACTTTAGTCAGACTGGTTCTGGTGGAGACACAACTATGTGAGGTTGTTTTGACACCAGCTCTTGGAGTTGTGTGTCCACCCAAGGTCTTCAGGAAGGAGGATTCTTTCTACAGAAAATTATAACTATTGTTTTTCCTCTTGCCTCCCCAGAGTCTCTCTCGACTTCACGCGAGTCGGGCCGACCACTCTCATTACTTGCAAGTAATTCTGTATTCAATAATTCTCCTGTAAAAAACTTTTTTTTATACTTTTACTCATTCCAGACTCTTGGTAATTTTTCTACAACAACAGAATTTCCTGAGGTCTGTGACATGCATTGGTCCAATTACCACAGAAAGTGGTACAGCAGCTCCTTTATCCAATATACATCTCTGTTCACATTGACCTGTTTTAGGATCTGGACTTACATTCTCAGTCCTCCACTTTTTGATCTGCAGAATCCGCATCTTGTTAAGAAAAACAGCTGTCCCAGTCCTGACTCAGGACTTATATCCCTTATATCCCAGGACTTATATATTTTACTGGAATTCAAAAGCCCCTAAATCATGGGAGCCAAAAATGCAATGGAGATGATCAGACTGGAGCCAGTCCAAGTTTATTATCATTCAGGCAAGACTCAGTAAATCCTGATTCCTTTCCAGAGAAAACTGAATTCTCTGCTGTTTTACACTGTAAGAAGAACACATTTCTCCTATTTTAGCTTCACTGCACTGGCTGCCGTTTTAGAGTTTATTTTATTTGTTTTTAAGTCTTTGAATGTTCACTGCTTTTCCACATCCAGAGGAGCCAGATGAGGTGCCTCAAGCATCTGGTCAGGAAGCCTCTCTGGTGAGGTGTTCCAGGCACGTCCCACCGAGAGGAGACCCTGAGGAAGACCCCGGACACTCTGGAGGGACTACATCTCTCGGCTGGCCTGGGAACGCCTCAGGATCACCCCGGACGAGCTGGTGAATGTGGTCAGGGAGAGGGAAGTCTGGGTTTACCTGCTTAGGCAGCTGCCTCTGTGACCCGACCCCAGATATGCAGTAGAAAATGGATGGATGGATGGAAGTCTTTGAATGGTCTCGCCCCGTCCCACCTTCATGAGCTCTGCATGTTTACTCTCCTTCACAGTCGCTTAGGTCAGCTGACCAGCTGCTCCCGGATGTGCCAAAAACATGGGGGGAGCTCAGATGGGACGGAGCTCCTGCAGTGGCAGCTCCTGGGTTGTTAGACACACCTCCCTGTCCATCTTTAACTCTTTACTAAAAACCCACCACTTCTCATTGGCCTTTGGCCCAGTTAATTGCATTATTTACATTTTAATTAGGTGATTTTTTTTATTTTTACATCGTATTTAGTACGGTCGTCTTTAGTCCTATTTTAGATTTTACCTTGTTTTATTGTGTTTTATTGGCAGATTTAATTTTATGTTATTTATTTAAAGTTTTCTGTACAGGTATCCTCAGTGTTCAGCACTTTGACGAGTACTCACTGTATTTTCTGTATATTTTCTTTATATTCTCTCAATCTGTGCCTGAGCCCTGCCTTATTTGAAAAAATAAATAAAAAAAATATAGAATAATAACTTGGCAATTAGGGTGTTAATCCAATTTTCCTCTTGCTGACTTCTGGCTAATGCTTCTCCCACTGTATTCAGGTGGACAATCCTGATGTCAAAGTAGTGTTGAGTTTGGGCAGGTTGATCCATCATTATTGACGAGCTGAACACATCAGCATTCTCTAAAAAATGTTCATGCTTAAGTATTTACATTTGTTATACAATCAACCTAATGCAACATATCTGCAGGTTATTTTAATGAAATGTTTAATTTCCTAATGATTATACAGTACATATAGATATAAAGTATATAATTTAACTTAATGACCATATTATGCTCACAGTAATGCTGTTCAGGAAGATTTTATGGTTTGTTTAAAGCAGACCAAACAGGGCCACTGTTGCACCCTAAAATAGAACACTGATGAAATCACTGGCCAGCCGGCAGGTTTATACTCCAGTCAAAGCTTCAATAGTTATTCCTCCATCACATCAGTCACACATCATTTTTCAGTGGCTTAAGTAAAAAACAGTTGCACATATGGGAAACTTTTCTAAGTTTAAAAGTTTTAGTGATGACTCAACCTCTGATGAGAAATGCAGAGTTTCTCTGTTGTTGCAAGTAACTGAAGCTGGTGCACATTTCCATAAAGCAGGAGGAAGCAATTCCCCCGTTGTTTGTCTTCTCGGGACCAAAAATATCCGAGCACGGGGAACATTTGTTCACATAAGTAGTTTTCATAACATAAAATTTCATGTATGTATAAGAGACTATGGAGACAGTTTTAATGCCGCTCTTCACACATACATTTCAGAGCAGGATATTTTACGTTAGAGAGGAAGTTCACAATGGGAACTACTCCAGAGTGAGCCAAGGCGCAGGAGGCAAGACATGATGCAAAAAGCACACCACGGGAATTCCAGCATTTTGTTTACAGCACATTGAAAATGGTGGCTTATACTTCCTGCCGATATGTATTTATGACAAGAACACTAAATGTGTTTGGACTCATCCATAATATCAACAAAAAGTGGAAAGCAGCATGCAGGTCAGCAGAAAAGAGCATGAATCAGCACATTGCACAACTCATAATTGCTCTGGAGGATTACCTGCTGTATGCACACAGACTCACTCAGTCATTTTCAAGAGGTGGCAGCTGGGTAATCTCTGCAAGATGTCCAGAGCGAGTTCTGCAAACATATGAGCTCTCACATGCCGCAACTCTAGAAAATGTGTTCAAGTAGACCTTTACTGCATAGGCCTGAACAGAATGCTAGACTAAATACGAGATAAATACTAGTGCAATATTCTTACATGTAAATTTGCAGCGCTCATAAATTGACTATTTTTTATTTCATTTGCCATTTTATTTTTGTCTGAATAGTATATATGAATATATATAAGATATTCTAATACTGATAAAGATACAGCTGCTGCTGTGGATGTATTGATGCTGACTTAACCTCTATATGTTCTTGTATTTCTGTGGGTGTTACTTTTATCAGGGTTAATGGGTCAACAATATTCACTGACATTATCATAATAAGTAAAGCAACCTACATGTTGTGTCAAGGGCAATGTACAGCCTCTAAGGAGACACCAGCTCATTGTTTCCCATTTTATTCCTTTTTGCAGTCCTCAGGGACTGAGCCCCATCCCAGCACTAACACAGACCGACAGACTAAGACGCACATTTTCAACTCTGGCTAATGTAATGGCTGCAATCCATCTCTATTAAATGCTATTGCCAGGGAAATATGCAGGGAAGCCGAATGGACTAATATCAGAGGGGATAACCATTCTAGCATAAAAGTAGAAGAAGAAAATAATTCCAAAAATAAATACAGAAAGAAGAAAATATTCTTTAAGCCTGGGCTTTAGTGTAACCCTGTGTGCCCACATGGAAATTTCCTATTTCTCTGGGACTACTTTGCGTCGATACTACAGATCCTGCTCGTGTTTGGCCATGCCTGCTATGGATGTTGCTTACAGATTACAAAGAGAGTTACATCCACAAGAAGCAACTTCATTTGACATTTTTGTCCCATTATCTACTCTTTCAAAACAAAGAGTGGAAAGACTGACCAAAATAACTCATAGAAAAAGGGGAAGGGGGAGTATTTCATGTCTAAAGGGATGGAAAATAGAGCTTGAACTAAAATGACAAATACTCAGTTTCTAACAAACTTATGAAAGATGGCTTTACCTTCCCAGGGCTCAAAGTCAGAGCATCAGAGACTGGATTTTCTTCTTTAGCTCTTGTCACTGTTGGTTTTTGCTGCCCTATATGACAGTGAAGGTGATTTCGCTTTATCCAACTACCACTGGGGAGCCCATTGGTGGCATTTAAACCAAAGGTTTACAGTGAAAAGAACAATAACGAAAAGGTAAGTGAACCGCAGAGTGTTTTGGACAAAAGCTGCATGTCTCTGTTCATGCATTTAATATTTATGTCTGGTTTAATGGGAACATGCCTGTCATTTTATATTAAACTCAAAGTCTTTTTTATTTCCCCCCTCTTCTTTTCGCATGATAAATGATTCTATATTTGTCTAATTCTTTGATTATCTTTTTTTTTTTGTCTCCTCTTTTCTTCTTGGAAATTGAATCATTTTAAAATATGAAAAGATATATTAAAAAACCCCAACCAAACCAGTAAAATAAAGAACAACTTTAAAAGTGTTTTGTAGAACATAAACAGGCTTAAAATATGCTACAAATGTGTGGATAAATGTTAAACATCATGGGACAGAAGACTAACCAAAGAACAGAGAAATACATTTACCAGTTACCATTTATTAACTCCGCCTATTCAATTTATTAACAATAATATTAATGGTCTAGTCTCATGGCAGCAACTTTACACATCTAGTCACGTAGACATGGTGGAGACAACTTGTTCAAGTTCAAACTGAGCATCAGGTTGAGGAAGAAAGGGGATTTAAAAGACTTTGAACATGGCTTGGTTGTTGGTCTAAGTATTTCAGAAATGGCTGATCTACTGGGATTTTCACACACAACCATCTCTAGAGTTTACAGAAAATGGTCTGAAGAAGAGAAAATATCCAGTGAGCAGCAGTTGTCTGGACCAGAATGACTTGTTAATGTCAGAGATCAGAGGTCAGAGGAGAATGGGCAGACTGATTGGAGATGATAGAAAGGCAACAGGAAATCTGATCAGCACTGGTTCCAACCAAGGTCTGCAGAACATCATCTCTGAACACACAAAACGTCCAGCCTTGAAGCAGATGGGCTACAGCAGCAGAAGACCACACCGGATGCCTCCTGTCAGGTAAGTTCAGGAAACTGAGGCTACAATTCACACACACTCGCCAACACTGGACAATAGAAGATGGAAAAATGTTGACCACAGTTTAGTAATACAGAAGTTTTTTTATCAAATTTTAACATCCTCATCAGGCTTCGAGCACCACAGTACACCAATACCATAAGGCTACTTTTAAAGGGCAAGATTGGATTTTAAGGACATGATGGTTTTTTTTCACTTTCAAGTGTCCCTTAAAACATGGCATATGTATGAGAGGAAGTCTTAGTGACCATAACCATCCTTATTTGCCATAAAGCTTTTCCACTCATCACAATCACACTAGAAATGAACTTCATTCATTGAATGCAAAACTGCACTAAGCTGTTACATATACAAACTTTCTGCTGTTCTAAGAAGCAAAATCAAGTTTGCATCTGTCAAAGCCGGAGTCTAATTTATGCAAATAGCTCTTTTTGTCTTGTCAGAGAAAAGTTTTGTTCTTGCAGTTTCATAATGTATTTGAAATTTCCGTTTCATTTGTTTATTTATTAAAGGAACAAAAAAATAGGTCAGAAGTGTGTTGTCACTTTAAATAAAAAATAAATTCAAGAGAGCTGATAGTGATTTAACTTGAGAAAAATACTGTAAAACAAAAGAAAACAAAAGAAAGTAAATGTTTGACTGTAGTAAAATACCATGAGTATTTCAGCAGCTGCCGGAGTTTAGTGTTTCCTAGAAATGTTTCATCCAAGATGTAACTGGGGGTCAAACTATTGTCAACTACTCTATCATCTAGACAACAATGATAAATAAATGTCAGTCAGCAGCCAAATGAAAAATAACAAAAACCCCTATAATATAAAAACAAAAACAAAAAAAAAACCAAAAAAAAAAACAAGAAAACAACAAGTATCTGTGTGTGTTTACAAAACATACAAACATGAAATAACCCACAGTTAGCAGAAGCACACACAGCAGTTTCACAATGAAAGGCCATAAAATGAAACGCCAGCACAAATTCAATGCTTGGAAATCTTTCCATACCTACATGAACAGGAAACATTAGCTGATTGGAAAATGTAGTCATTAAGAGTTAGTAATTAGACTTAACATCTACAACAACAATAAAAGCAACAGCCATCATAACTATAACAACAGCAAAATACCATAACAACAATTACAACAACAGGGAAAACAACAACACTGAAAATAATAACGATGACAGCAGTTACAATAACAAAAACAATAATAACTATGTAACTATAGCAACACTAGTGATACAGCAATAACATTAAGAATAAAAACAATGACGATGACGACAACAAACTGGTTATCAACCACAACAGTAAATATGGCAACAATAACAACATCAATTGTGATAGAAATAACATCAATGATGGCGACAACAGCTGCAATAACAATAACTAATGAGACTGCGAAATGTTGGCATTAATAATGTAGCTGTTACACCTTCTGGAGCGTCTCCTAGCAACAAGTTTTACAGTGAGATTAAGATGAATCTTAGAACAGCTGGATAGACTGGGAATCTGCTCAGTGGCTTAACTGGAATGAACTGAATAGCTGTTTACTGGCACAGCAATGTTACAAGAAGGGACAACCAAGGAGATATAACTAAGACTAAAGTGTATGTTCCCCTAGACCCAGTTTCCTGACAGTGTTTGTCCAGAAACCCTCACAATGGGAGGTCTCTCTCATGAATTGTTCCACAAATTTATTTTCTCTCATACTTATCAATCAATCAATCAGTCTTTATTTATAAAGCACTTTTCATACAATAATGCAGCACAAAGTGCTTTCCATGGTTAAAACAATGAAAGAACCCGCAGGACAGAGAGCCGCAGCAGCCACAACCGATGAAAGCCCCCGGTGCAGAGAGCCCCCTTTGAGGAAACACTGGAGAAATAACCTGAAAATAATCTAAATAAAATAAAAGCATAGACGGTTGGTTACATTTAAAAACCAGCCTTCAACCACTGAACCCTTTTCAACTGATCCTTTTGAGATCTGCAGCAGCCAGTGCACCCCCCCACAAGAAAAAAATAGGCAAATGTCCTGTTGATCAATGCATTATTTTCAGTCCCAGTCATTCATGCTGTGTTTTGTGTGATGCCTTTACTTGACAAGGTGACATTGACCCACCTGGACCCCAGCTGTTGTCCATAAGCTTCACTGAGTTATGAAATTAACATGAATTTATTATGTCTTTTTTTCAGAAAACTCCATTAAAAAGACTTGCAAGAGAAAAATAATTAAAAACTTAATTGTAAACTGTTGATGCCTGAATCTATTAAAATACCTATTTATGAAAAAAGAAAAACAAATAGTGAGGCAGACAAAAATGTTGTTAATACTTGTTAATACTAATAAATATTGTTCATTTTTGGCATTAACATCTCCCACTAAAAAGCTCTGGAACACTCTGCCCATCATTCACATGAACACAATCAACTGAGCATTTTAAGTCCCTTTTAAAGATGCACTGATTTTCTCTGGCTTTTAAAGGCTGAATAATTAGGATTTTTACTGTAAAAATAATTTAAAATGTTGTCATTTGTTGCGAGGAATGAAGGGAAGCTTCCCTATAAACGATCTGTCTCCTACATTAACAATGTTTTGGTCAAGTTTTTCTTCTTTCAGAGTAAGACTTAACTTCGGAATAACTACGGCGCTCTGTGAAGCTCATTCCTACTTCCTGGTTCCTTAACCAATCATATGCGACTCCCCACGGTTGCCAAACAATGGTATTTTATGGCGGCAAAAGAGCAGCAGCGTGCAGGTATGGAAGCTAGTACAAGAAGCAGAAAAAGCCTCGGCATCCTGCTAAAAAAGCAAACAACCAAAAACAGATCATAACGAGAATCAGTATTGGAAAATCTTTTGAGAGGTGGAGAAGTCCCAGATGAATTTCAAGATGGATGCAGAGCTGGCAAAGTTTTTCCTCGGCAGGTAAACACCGGAAGTTTACTTATATTAACCAAAAAGTTTAACTTGATTTACAAAGATTTTACTCTAATTTATTTCTTGGCACTTATTAAATTAATTTGTGTGACTGTATGAATATATTAGCTGAGTAAATTGGTGGCCTATTAGTTTACAACTACAAATGTAATGATATTTTGGCCGAGTGAAAAATAAAAGTGACAAACCAGCAACCTGCGTGAAACTCTCCGAGGTTTAGAGGGGGAGGGAGGAAGCACACTCTTTGTGTTTTTCTCTTTCAACTGCAGTTCTGATTTGAAACACTAGGTGTCAATGCTACTTATTTCACCTTTAATACAAATATGTCACTTTTATAGTGTGGGGCTTTATTATTATTGTATCTATCGTCTAACTGTGTGTTCAGATGCTATTTATAATTTATATATCTGTTGTATATTTAGTTGACATTTATTTTTATTTTTTTTAAATACTATTTGGCTGCAGATTTGTGCAGAAATTTGGCCATGTTGCAATCTTTAAATATTGACTTGTAAATAAACTAATCTTTAAAATGAATGTGGTTCGAGTTAATAATAAATTGGGCAAAAATACTTTTTGCGTTACCGTCACTAGTTTCTCCTGAACACAAGTAGAATTTACATTATGTTTGGTATGGCGTTTTGTTGCCTGCGTGAAAAAAATTATTTGCTTCTTTATTATTTCTTAATTTAAAAAAAAATGTGTGCCTGCTCTTTTTAATTCTATACATAATTTTTTCTTTTTGTATGTTTTCTTATAATGTCTTACATTCCCTCTTCTTTTTTGTGCACATAATCTCTTTCTTTCTCTCTCTCTCTCTCTCACACACACACACACACACACACACATACAAAGATTAAAAGATTCATTGGACTGGGTTCTTTTGAAGTGGAAGAGTAGAAAAAAATAACTTCATTAAATTAAATCAAATAAAGTTAAAATAAACTTTTAATTATTCAAATTAGAGTAAATGAATAAAGAAATAAAATTTCTGGGAGAAGTGTTTAAAAGTAATCAGTTTGTGGCGATCATTCCAGCTAATTAAAACTTATCATGTCACAGACTAAACAAAAAAAATACTAAAAACCACATATTAAGACTACATTTCCCTCTACAGTGGAAGATATTTAGACTTATTGTTTACCATGTGACCTTTTACAGTTTAAACACATGAATCATTAGAGCAGCAAAGGTTTGCAATCAATATGAGAGGAAGAAAGGCCAGACAGTTAAAAAAGTGGGTGGAGGAGAAAAAAATGGGATTATGATTTACTTCTGTGTCATTAAAACAGCAGTAAATGGAAATGTTCAACTACTGTGTGTGAAAACTGCCAACAAGGGATGTTAAATAAGAAAAAAATCAAAAGGCTAATGAACTTTTTTGAATAACTTAACTAAAATTGCTGCATAGTAAAAAAGAAAAGAAAAACTAATCTGAGGCAATACCAGCTTAATCAGTTATCTTATTTCAAGCCCAAAGCAGGTCAGCATAAAGGTGAAATAACTTTCCAGCAAACGAGACAATGCAAATAAAACTCCTGGTATTTGTCGAGAACATAACTTACACTTAGTTTATACTATAGGCGTGGCTTAAACAGCATGCTGGCACCGCAGCAGTGTCATTTAAATATGACAAAGGAATAAATGCATACCTAATGTTGCATTTAAAGTAACCTGTAAAGCTGAAATAGTTAAAATAGAAGTAAAATTTTCTGTTACACCTTTAAGGCTCAAATCTTCCTGCATGACTTTGTGTGCTGAGAATAAATGAGCCACATCTGTGTCTCAAGTAACAAAGGCTGACTCCATGCTGGAGACCCTGGAGCTGATAGGAAACTTGCAACATGCTTCTCTGCACAAACACGAATAATGTGGCAAATGCAGTGTGTTCAGTCAGAGGCTTCTTCAGTACAGTACAGGTCAGTAGCCTTATTAATGATTAAATACTTATGTATGACAATGTATACATACACAAGTCATACAAACGTATGTAGGACTTGTGTATGTATGAATTGTATGACAAAAAAATAATTTCCTTCTTTTGTGTATAATGAATGTCATTCTGATTTAAAGTTTTGCAGCGATTTCCATGAACACAAACAAAAGTAATGATAAATTTAAATCTGAAATTTGAATCATGTGTTCTCATTTAAATCAGTGGAAACAATGTGGAAAAAACAGGAACATAAGGACTGTAAATCGGTCTAATTTCGTCAACAACTAGATGTGAATGATTATCACCATTTCTGTGTTCACAGCTGCTCCTTCTTCGTTTTGTTCAATCCTTATTTTTTAAGGCATTTAAATCCTGTCAAAGTACAATGCCATTAAGCAGCCAAAACGTGCAAACAACCCCTTTTCTCCTTATGCTCCCATATTTTATTCTTAAAATGGGTATTTCAGTACAAACACAGCTGTCTCACCTTCTGTAACATGATGTAATTGATCGGTTCGATTACCGTACATCAGCCTCTCCAGCTATAACGTCTTGGCACCACCTAAGAATTAATGGAATCGTTTTGTGAAGATGGCTTTGAGTGATACAGAGCACTCCTGTATTGCGTCAGTGAATGTACATCTACTTTTTTTTCTCCCCTTTTTGCAATTTATTCAGCAACCTAAGCACAGACAGAAAAGTAATGAAATGCAGTTATAGTCAGGATTACTGCTAAGGGCATTTTGGGCCATGTATATGCATTCTAATCACCCCACAAGTGGGTTTTCCTATTTGTGTTTAAACAAGACATGAATTAAGACCTGTTTTTAGACTGAAGCATATGCGGTAATTGGGCAAATTGTTACAAGAATCATCAGTGTCTATAATGTCACCATATACTGCCACTAGGTGTTAGCAAAAGAAGAAAACAAAACCGCTTACAAGGTTTCCAGTGAAAAGTCTTTTCTACCAACACTGATTTTCTTAGTTTGTTTGTAGAAGCATGAGAACAGTTCCCTATTTTCAGCTAATTAAGATGCAAAATTACACAACTGACTGTGAAGTTTGACAGCTTACTTTTAGCTCTAACCTAATTAAATGAGCAAAATAAGTAAAACAGCTAAAGGTGAAAGGTCATATTAGATGAAAAGCAACATGTGTGTGGTAAGTAAGTTTGCAGTGAGACTCAGTGCTACTTCCAGGTAGTGGTGGTTTTTCAGCTTTAAGCATTTTAAGCTTGGAATTAACCATATTTTCCTGGGCTATAAGTTGCACTTTTTTTCATTGCTTGGAATGTCCTGCGGCTTATAATATATATAATTTAACATGTTTTTGAATGTTAATTCATGTTGACTGAGATGAACCACAAAGTAAACATTAACCTACAACAATGAGAGGGTACTCTAGGCTTGTGACAACCATTAGCGACACAGAGGATGAAGAATTCAGTGGCTTCAGTGATGTGAAATGAGATCGTGAGCTTGGTAAACTTCTTTAATGGAACCTTGCTTGTTGGAGTCGCTGGCTTGTGATGTTAACTTCCCAGGTATGTTCTTTATGCTATTGTGTAGTTAAATAACTGTTGTGTAGTTGAAAAAACTTGCCTTTCCAAATTAAATATCTGTTCTTGGTTTTGGATTTTGTGGAAGAAATTTCTAAATAAAGACTACTTATAGTCCAGAAAATATGGTAATATGAAGTCAGTTCTACTTACATTCATTAGTCTCCCTCGTGTATCTAAACTATACAAGAGCCCTGTATCTGAAAATAAGCTACATACCTGATTTTCACAGCAGGTCTATTTTCTTAATCCAAATTCCCTCTCTGAAGATATGATTTGGTGTGAAATGTGATTATGGGCCAAGATGAACCATAACAAAGGACACAGGGATGCCAAATCCAGGTATGGCCACAAAGCATCTGAGTGGCAAAGCAAGAGTGGCAGGAACAACTTTAAAATACATTAACTGGAGTCCAGTGAACTCATTGTCATGTTCAAGAAAGCAGCTGGAGGTGATCTGAGCTTTGTGACATGGTGCATTATCCTGCTGGAAGTAGCATCAGAAAATGTTACACTGGGGTCATAAAAGGATGGACATGGTCAGCAATAATACTCAGGTACAGTAGGCTGTGGTGGTTAAACCAGGCCACATTGGTACTGAGGGGCCCAAAGTGGGCCAAGAAAATATTCCCCACACCATTACACCACTATTGATGGATCCATGTTTTCATGATGTCTAACCAAATTCTGAGCCTAGCATCTGAATGTGGAGCTGAAATGGAGACTCATCAGACCAGCAATGTTTCTCCATCTTCTATTGTCCAGTGTTGGGGAGTCTGTGTGAATTGTAGCCTCAGTTTCCTGTTCTTAGCTGACAGGAGGCACACAGTGTGGTCTTCTGCTGCTGTAGCCCATCTGCTTCAAGGTTGGACGTGTTGTGTGTTCAGAGACGTTTTAAAATTTCCAAACGAGGTCCAACCAAGTACTAGCAATGTGTACCTAATAAAGTTGCTGGTCAGTGTAGATATTTGATAGCGTGCAATGTCTCACTTTGCATCAGCATGGCGTTGTTGAAGTCTTTTAAAAGAAACAGTTACAGCATCAAACTACACCAGCGGATGTATTTTTAAGGCACAAGGCAGAAAAGCTTCCTCCCTTAACTGGCTTTACAATTCTCCTACAAAAGAAGAATTTAGGCATGTGCTGCTGTTGCTGCCTCTTTGGTGCTAGAATTTCTACCAGCTTCTATATGAATACTTTCTGTTATCAACTGAAAAATAAAAAGAAATTGAGCATAATACCCAAGCAAGGCCAAAACCCAGTATGATGAAAACACACCTCTGCTGCGGCACTGGCTTCAACAGAGAAAAGGCTGTGGCATGAAAAGAAGGCTGCCCATCTTTAATTTAAAAAATTGTGGATCTTGTGAGTCTGAACAGGATTTTTCTTTGCCTCTTGTTGAACTTGCGCTGCACCTCTTCACAACGTAGTGTTTAACCTGCAGATGGAAACGTTCCAACTTTGTGGTTAGGAAATTACCCTGTGGAATTCATCTGACAGGATGGACACGCTTCAGAGGGCCGGTATCCATTTTAAGGTTTAGCTGCACTAAAGTGAGTAAGAGGAGATGTGATCTAATGAAACGTGTTAAGTCAAAGAAAAAGAACAAGTGTCAGAAAAAGGATTTTTATCTTATCCTCTTCTATTGTCCATGAAATATATATTAAAGATCTGGAATGCGATCAAATGTGAATAAAATCCAGGTCTATTTCTCTAAATATTGAAAATTGTTCAGTTAATCTGCATTTGTGTCTGATAATCTGCAACAATAACCTGATAAAAATGGATTGACTTGTTCCGACTGAACCGTGAAACAGGTAAAAAAAAAAAAAAAGATTTAGCTGGATGTTTTTCCAATGATGTGATGCTTTACATTTTCATTGATGCACTGAAACTCATGAATGTACTGCATTAAAATTAAAGATCGTGCTTGATAAAAATAATCTGAAACATTTGCTTGTTTAATAACATCAATCATTTTTGTAATTTCGTTGCACTTGTTGCAATGACAATAAAGTTCTATTCTATCTGCGTGAGATGAAAATCTTTGCTTTTCTGAGAGATGATTATGACTCACTAACTACTGTGTTGTTTGGAGCCATGCCTCTTTTCTTACCACGAAAACAAGAAACGGGTGCAAACATAACCAGAAATCCAGTATACGAGGTAAAAACATGGTGTTCAACTCTAATATTTGTGAAGGTAAATATTTATTTTTTATTTATTGCTTTTTCTGTTTTATTCTTCAACACAGCCTGAATCCTCTCAGACAAGCTTTGTTATAATTTCTTCTATCTGTTCTCTTTTTATTCTGTTCTCTGTCCGGCTCTAGGAAAGATCCATCCCTCCATCAGAGCGGTTGCCTCTGATTTTAAGACCAGTTCTTGTGTCATGTGACATAACTCAGCTGTTTCTCCCTGTTTCCCTTCCTCAAGAATGGCTTCTTGACAGCCACGTTTCCATGGAGACCATTTCTAATGAAACATTAGCCAACTGTAGATGGATCAGATGAAGGTTTTAAGGACACACTGCACGTCATGCTGAGATATACCAAGGTTTTAGCAAGTTAACTTTGGGAATAATCTTCCCAGATAACAGACATGTTTGGGCCGGATTCGAGCTACTTTTGGCAATTGTGGTGCAGTTACAGCACTGGCAAGCATTGTGTGGGCCAGATGTCAGTTCCCAGCTGGCTTGAAGCATGGCAAGTCTCCTGTGGGCCACATGAGGTCCAGATGTCAGTTGTTGGCCTGGATGTGGGTCACGGCAAGTATTTTGTGGGCCAGAATTGGTCCTAATACAAGAAGCCTGCCTGGACACCGATTAGGGGAATTGTGGGAAGCATCTGGAGGCCATGTGGCTGAGTTTTGGCAGCTACGCTCACATTTAGTTAACACCAAGTTAAGGCCAAGACTGGATGATACCAATATGCCAATTAATTTTCATATATGCAACAAAAGAAATGGAAACAGGATTATGGGTCTTTGTGAGACTGCTGGTAACAAATTTCTTAAAGACCTTAAAGCTTTTAAATAGTTCCTTTTTAGTTGAAGGTTTCTTCCAATAGCTTGAATGGGCTATTTCACAGATATTATAAAGTGGCTTCAAAGCATCTGCAAGGAATAAAAATGTGTGAAAAAGATCCCAATAACCAAAGAAAAACTTTGAAAGACCTTAAGAAAGTTATAGAACTATTTCTCATGACCGCTGTAAAACGTTTACTATAAAGTCTGGTTGTTAGGAAGAAAAATAAGAAGGAAATAAAAGACTTTAGCATGAAACTATAGCTGAATAACTAAAGAAATAAATTAATTAAAAGAAAAAAGCATCTCCTGACTTAAAGGACGAAACATGTTCAGCAGACAAAAAAAATGGAAAAGTAAAGCAGGGAGCTGTGTGGACTTTGAAGGCTTAAACATATCGACATGTTCTAATAGAGACTCACCAGAAGCTGCAGCATGGCTCTGGGCTGTAGCTTTTAGAAAACATAGCACCCACAGAAAAAAATCTTTCTTTTCAGCTTTTCACAAGGAGAAGCAAAACCAAATTACCTGGAACAAAAATGCTTTGTATGTGCCTTCCGATAAATGAAGACAAGAATGTGGGGACCGCTAACTGTTAAAAAAAAAAAAAGAAAGAAAAAGTAGATTTAATTACTTTAAAAATACCGTTTCTACTCACCTGCATCTACAAGCCAGTTTCCATTAGGAGGCGATGTGTTATCTTTAGTGATAATAAACCTAATTTGAATTGCTAAATTATTTTCAGAAAAGGTGACATGTTTTCGGTGCTCTGCTTCATCCCCTGCATGTCAGAAAAAGGATATTTGAAACATAGTAAATATTTAAGTAGAAAAAAAAACAACTTCTTTTGTTTTTATTTGTTTACTTGAAGAAGAAGAAAAGTAGGAAAACAGAGTTGCTACATGGAGATGTGTCAATCAATTCATGTCTGGTTTGGAGGCAATAAGCTAGAGGAATTTGTCAGGGTTGAAGGTATTGTGAAAAAGAAGGGGGTCTGCTTTGAACTTTAATAACTAGGAAACAAACAGCAAAGGATCAGTAGCAAAGACCAAGGCAGCTGTGACGCAGCTGAAAATAAAGTTGTGCACGAATCATGTGCATTAACAAAAAAAAAAGAAAAGGAAAAAAAAAAAAAAAAACAATCCAGTCCTTCACTGCAATGATTTGATAAAACAGCAGAATACATTAGCAACAGGCTTCCACATGGTACATTTAAAAATAAATAAATACATAAAAACAATGTTTTTGTGGCCACTTTTTGTTCTTGCACCATTTTGATTTAGAACAAAAAAAAAAAAAAGAGAAAGAAAAAGTAAACCAAGATTCACATGTCCTGGATGAACATGTCGATCATGGAGTTTCTGAATAAAAAATGTCTCTTTCCAGGTTGAAATGGTAAAGTTAGGTAAGCTTTGAGGATGCCAGATCTTCTTCTTCTAACCTTTCCAAACGTGAGGTCCCCTCAGGTGATCCAAACTGTCCCAAAACAGCGTCTCTGAAGGCCCCACCTGAACTGTCCTAAAACCTCTCTGATCTTATCAGAGTCCACCTTTGCAGAGATAATGTTCTATGATCCAATGGAGGTTTAGAGCTACAGCTGCATCATTCCAAAGAGATATTCATATTCCTGAGAGTTTGAAATATTTTTCATTTAGCTTTTTTTCCATATTCAATTCTTCACCAGTGACACATGTTCTTTACAAGTCTCACACGTGTTTCCTTCACTATGCCTCCAAAAGCATTTAAATAGACGTCATGGCTGCAGAGATATACTCATTTCATTATGGGTATGTCATTTTCAAGCAGAGTCCAAAAATGGTTACAAAATGGGTTAATAATGTCATGAAAAATTTACACAGGAATAAAACTGGTAAGACCATGAAATGATGAAGAAACTCAAACCAGAGTTCACTGTTATTGAAAGAAAGGCACTAAGAACAAACAAGAAAGGACAATTATATATATATATATATATACATATATATATTTATATACAGCAAAAGCTTTTCAACTGAAAATAGATTCCTGCAGACGCTGTAAGTTATGGATGCACATCAGAGAACAAAGAAAGTCTAAATATGATCCACATCAGCAGCAAGTTTCTGGCTTTCCAGAACAGCAGCAGGTAGGTTTTTAGTAGTCATCCAGAAGAAGAAATATAGAGATTGTCTTTTACCCTCAGAGCTAAATGTAAAGAGTGATGTTCCAGTTAAATTCTCCTGTTGAGACAAAACTTCTGAGTGACAGAAAATTCCAGATGGAAATCACAGCTGATGTTTGTTTTACATCCAGTTAGAGCTGTAGTATTTTAAAGCTTGAGGCAGCACACTTCCTCACACACTCCCAGAGATGTACCACACACCCTGTTTTTTGTCAATCAAACAAGCTACTATGGATAAAAACTGGTCTACTGGGTGTGATTTCAGGCTTTCAGTGGATCAAACAAGAGAAAGAACAAAATATTTGGTTTATGAAATTCTGCCAAAACCAGATTTTCTGCTTCCTGACATGAGAACATGTGGACATGAGGACATGTGGACATGAGGACATGATGACATGCATGAGCAAATTCGACTCTGGTGGAAATTCTGATACCGGTGAGGTAAAATGTTCATTATGAACCTGAGACTTATGAGACAGGGATGGGCTCATTGGAAGGAATCAAAATCAGATTCCAGACAGGTTTGAGGCAGCTTGGAGGGTCCAACAGTGTCTTTGATAATATGTGTGAGGAGCACAAGGGAAGCATCATGCTGTCCATGTTACATCAACTCTGTTTTACCGTCCCCTGGTTACAGCAACAATGGCTCCATGGAGCCAAAACCTGCATCCTGCATCTCCAAATGGCTTGTAAAGGTAAAGTCAGACAACTAATGAGGTGATAAAGTGAACAAACAGCCAACATGCTTGATATTTGAGTTTAAATCTACCAGTATTTATGCCACAGTGGAAGCATAAAGTTTTTATTTGATCCATGCTGATGTTCTCCCACAAGTAACCAAACACCTTTCCAAACAATGTGAAAACCAAAAGAAAAATAAAAAAAACAACATAACTGTCACGGTTTCTGGGTTTTGGTGGGTGTTTTGATTGTTTAGGATTTTGGTTTTTGTCATGATTAGTTTGGTCATGTTCTTGGTTTGTAGTTCTTATGTTCATGCTTTAGTTTTCAGTTTTGTCATGCTTGGTTTTCCCTCTTGTGTTCCTGTGGTTTTCTGTTCCTGCCTCGTTAGTTCACCTGGTCTGATTAGTCATCCACTTCACCTGTGTCTTGTTACTCCCTCTGTGTATAAGTACTCCCGGTTTTCAGTCATTCATTGTCAGATCCTCATTTTGTCATGTTTGGTTTTTGTTCTCTGGAGTTTATCCCCGTCGTCTATGGTTGCCTGTCTTGTGTTCCTGGGAAATAAACCTTTTTACCTGCACCAGTTCTGCCTCCTGCCTGCATTTGGGTCCTCACCTCCGCCGCCATTCGTGACAATAACAGAAAAAGCTGATTATCAAACCTATCCTCAGTATTATAATCTTAAATAAGTAAAAGTGAATGAAGGAAGTCATGTAGTTATTGTTATTAACTGCTCAGGCCGAAACATTTTGGTAAAAAAAAATGAATATTTTAATACACAACATGATGTCAGACTTATTTCTGCTCAGATTTTGAGGAGATTTTTTTTATTCTAGACTATTGACATGATTTGTTTCTGATAACTTGACTTCTCTACAGCTGAAACCAAAAAGTCATATGTTTTATAAGAAATATTGAGTCAGGAGCGTAATGATTAACCAAAGATGGTTTGAGGACAATTTTAAAGTCTGAACCATGCAAAGTAAAAATGAAAGAATCGTGGTAGCAGTAGGCTCTTAGTGCTTTGTGTGAAGGAAAAAACTCTCATGAACTCATATTTATATTTTTTATTGAAGTTAAAAAAGACTTTGGTGTGCTGGTAAAGCTTTATGTGTAAAAACACAGCTGATGTTTAGTGTCATAATTTAAAATGTTATTGATCGTCCAGTTGGTCCAGAAATTATTGCTGATTTTTCCTTTTCGTGTTCATGGATGATGCTACACAAATGTTTTGCTGAAAGATAAAGCAGCCTGAGTCCTTTTAAATATAAAATTTACATTTGTATGTAGGTGTAAGTGGTCTTTATGATTCTTTAAAAGATGGGATACGAGAGTGTTTGCTATGTGTGTGATGACATTTCTGTTTGATTACTATGTGGTAAACAAGATAATATACTTAAAACATCTACATATGTTACAGCATCTGTATTATTATAATAATAATTATTATTATTATTAACTGGCTATGTTATCAACAACCAATGAGATAAATAATCCTACTTGTGTTTCATCTTTTCATCTCATTGCATTGTTAGCACAGATCCTGGAAAAAGACTTTCAGTATGATACTGTGCAGTCCAATAACTTCAGCTGTGTTTTACATTTTCAGTCATTTTTACAGTTTATGCTTGTACTGTCAGATTAAAGCTGGTGAAACATTAGAGTCATACGGTGGTTAGGAAGCATGCACTGACTTCATCTGCCAGGATGGCCTTCACTACACATCATAATGGTCCTTTAAGATGTCTAGTACATTAGAAAAGTCAAAATAAAGATTTTATTATTTTTTTATTTTATTATAATTTATTAATCCCAGCTAGGAAAGCCCTTCTCTGCATTTTAAGCCATCCCAGTTGGAGCAGGGGGCTGCCAGACCAGATTCTGGTGACCAGGGAGCAGTTGGGGGTTCAGGTTTTGCTCAGGGCTCCCAGCCCAGGGGTTTCAACCCAGACTATTACTGTTGTTTTACTCCTAAAAGACTGATTTTGAGCTCATTACTGTTTGGTACTGGTATTTTGAGAATAGTGTGCAGAACAGCCTGTTGGTCTTTTGTGGTGTTTTATCCGATTCAGTGTTTTATGCACTTGTTTGAAATAAACACATCATTCATTTACTGAATTATTGTTGGCATTATCCATCTAACATGCTCATCCTGATGACAAAATATGTCATACATATATTTGTCCTGTAGGGCTCTCAATAAATACATGGGTCAGCTTTGTTTTAGCTTAAGCACTAGATAATGAATAAGATCTGAATCCTTGAGTTTAGCTTCATTTAGCCTCCTGAGACCCAGCATCCTCATACAAGGACATCCCGTTTGGTTTTCTGCACCATAATAGTAAATTCTGGGTAACTGGAACCTGTTAAACACTTACACTGCCATTCAGTGCTGTTTGAAGAGATTTTGTTATTCAATTTAAAAATATATTTATATCTTCGTCACATTTAATAAAATAATCATAAACGATAAAATTCTATTTATTGGTTCCTTCTAATCCCAGATAGCTAGAAGAAATTTCTAATCCAAGTCAAACTAAAACTGGGGTTTCAGGTTAAAGGACAGATTAAAGCCATGTTTCATTGACATGTTCTGTGAGTGGTTTTTGGACTTTGATGGGGGGACAGAAGCTGGGTTTCCAGCTACTAACAAGACAAATCTGAAATAATCCATTAAAAAGCTGCAAAAGAAACACGAATCTGATATCTCTCCATTGACTGCTAGGAAATAAAAGCTTCTCCTCCTTCTCCTCCATTTTAGACACAAGATGTCATTCTTTGTTCTTTTGGAATTATTTACATACACCATGATATTTAGAATATTTTATGTTGTGTGTGTGTTTTTTAATAACTTTTTCTTTTGTTCTAAATAAATAAAGCGGGCTGACTAGATCACAGGGTCGGGCGTTTGCTAGCAGTTGTAGTTTAATTAAAGTTTTTATCAGAAAAAAACAACTGCAGTTGACATCTACAAGAGGATAATAGAAATAAATGCTCCAGAGGGATGATGTTTATGTCTTTTTTATCTTGGAAGCTTCCAGACTGTCAGGGATCTGACTGTAAAAACCTGGATGAGTCATGTGTTTTTAATCTTTGCTAGGTTACATACGTTTTAAGTAGCTTCAGATCTAAAGTTTATACATTTTTCTTCATGTTTGAATGTTTTCTTTTTCTTCTTCTTCTTCCTTTTGGGGATTATTCTCCTATAACAGTTATATATTATCATTTACTTCAAGTATAAGAGTTTAATAGAAGAGGCTTTTCATGATTATCAGCCCAAGAAAAACTATAATTACATTTTAAACAGTTATGAAGTCATTGGTGAGCTACTGTACTCAGTCTTGCCAACAAATCTGAGTTATATAAAGATAAAAATGTAAAGTGATTTTACTTCTTTTAGATAAATGAAGTAAAGGCCACCTATACAGTGTAAAATGGGTGGTATTAATGTTTTGGCTGATTCACTTCAACATGTTTCACACTGCTGAGGGAGAAAGCTTTAATGATGCTGTAGAAAGCCCATTAAGAAACCAGGCCAACCTGATCAACCTGATTTTAAATGTACAAGATCTTGATGAAAAGAAGGACAGAATTTGCCCTTCTCCTGGTATGTTGTGGAACTGTCAGTGAGCGTCCTTGCTCTCGCCAGAACAGCAACTCTTTAGTATCTTCTGTGCACTCTGTGTGCCTTTACAAGCACAAGCATCGTCCTTACACCTAAAAAGGTCAAGCTAATTTTGTAGACAACTTCCTGATAGATCAGCAGCTGGTCTTGCTTCAGCTGTTACTTCTCTGGCTTCTTACACAAATACTGTATGTATAAGATAAAATGACCGGAACTGTGATTCTCAGACTGCATTTTTACTCTGTCAATTACAGTGTTTTTACCTTAAAAGCTGTCTTGTAGTCACAAAACACACCATAACCACTGTAACCATGACTACTTTTATATGTCAGAAATGGTTCAGTGTTGTTTTAAATGAGTTTATACTAAAATGATGAGAACTTTACATTAAATCCCAGCAGGATAAGGAAAGCCTGCAAAACTAAGTCTGGAGTTAATTGCATGGAAATGACATGGATTAGTGGTACTCACAATTACTGTTATTAACTTTGTAATTTCTGTCTTTCTTTCTCGCTCTTACAGAATTAGCTTTAGTCTCAGCTAAAACTTAGACTTTGTAGATGTCTAAGGACCTTCAATTTTAAAAATTTTACTGTTTACAGGCCCCACACCCATATGACAAGCAATGTCATTATCTGGTCCTTACCAGGTAATAAAATGAGGTGAAGATAAACTGATAAATACTGGAGCAGTATGTTAGAAATTAAAGCCATCCAAAGTGTTTCATATGTTGATACTTTGATCCTGGGCTCACCCTTTAAATAGCATCGATCCAAACAGAACATATGAAACACAGAGAAATTAATAATTTTCTGTGATTTGTTTTGAATGGAAGTAATTGTGTTGAATCAGCATGTGATAACATCTAATATGGCTTCCAAAACAAATTAAACTTAAATCATAGTGTTCTAGATTTTAGGATTTCAGCCAACATCATATTGTTTTCCGTTCTATTGATAATATATCATGATCAAACTTGTGATTTACACCTCTGCTGCTTTAATAGACATTAAGTGGGCAGAAAGCAGCTGGGTGCTGCTAATCCAATGCACTTGATTAATCAATCATCATCATCAGTGTGAGCAGCTCTACAAAAGCTGATGTTTTGTCAGTTTCCTGGCATGCAACATTCAGGTGAACATCATCAACATCAATGCAATGGAGGTAAGACATCAGCAATTGTTGCAGCACAGCAGTGTGGGAAGGGTTATAAGGCTATTTTTGGATTTGGAGTCCATCATTCTACAATAGGACTGATTATTCATTAGTGGAAGACAATGAAGACAGCTGCCATCTCTCTGTGGGACTAGATGTCCCTTAATGTAAAACCCTATAATGCTTTCTTCTTTTTTCAGTCAGCAAACAGCAAAGATTGTATTTTCACTTTAGAACATCAAGCTGACCCTAACATCCAATAAATGGTGTGATTGTACACCCTGGTCATCACCTCTGTTTATAGACCCGATTACTACCATGCAGATTTGTTGCAAGATTAATCAGCCAGAATGTATTTTTTTCTCAAATGCTTTCTTATCCATTAATTTATTGATCTGGGATCTGAGATAATTCCCTCTGAAAAGTGCCTCCTCTCTACCTTTCAAAAACATTGGCTGTATATTTATCAGTTGGAGAAAAATCCCCAAATACAAGACAGAGATTCATGTGAAACTTCAACATTCCCTTTGTGTTTTCTTATCTCATGCAAATGATTTTAGGCACTAGGGAAGCTTTCATCCAGACTCTGTTTACTCTTCCACCGCATGTGCGCTATTGTTTTTTTATTCCAATGCATCTTCATGCCGTTGATGCCGTTGACTGAGGTCTTGCAAACTCTCGGAGAGTGGGACAAGGCTGGGCAACAATGAATAACGAGCAGGTGGTTCATGCAGACGCTTGTTCAACACTAGTCAAATAATTGGTGGTGCTTGAGAAAAAGAGTGGAAAGAGAGATGACAGTAATAGGAGGAGTGGTATTACAAGGGTTATTTAAAATTCCCCAACAATTTCCATATAAAGAACGGAAAGAAAAAAACTTCAGGGAGTCACACTGTTTGTTATGCTGCGCAGCACTGCAGAAGGCCCCACACAATGCATATTAAATTCACTTTCAAACAGAATGGCCGACGAGAAAATTGTAAGTAGACTTCTGTCTGCTGAGAGCTCAGCCAGGGTGTGTTTATTAGCTATGAACGTCACTATCCTGGTGGATCAGGCTTTCAGGTGTGACAGGGGTCAAGGTGCACTTCTTTTCTCTTCTCTTTGCTCATTGAATCCATTGAATTAGTGGAATAAACAATCAGATTTTAACTGCAAAACATTACTCAGTCAAATAACCAAGGGCCAAAGAATGGGGAAAGTGATGCCATTAAAGTCCATTACTAAGCAGCTCTTTATGTTTTACTAAATATGTCAACAATAGAATTACTATTGACTGAAACTTTAGTTTCACTTTAAACATGTTGCATATTTCTTCATGTCAGACCAGTGGTCTTATGGCTCATAGGAAAAACAAATGATTGAAAAGGGAAATGGTAGTGGGCTTTCTGTTGTTGTGCATTATTTTTCTTGGAAACCTGCTATAAGAAAGGGTAAAAGTTTGCCCCCCAAAAATAATAAACAACAAGTTCACCAATTAAAATGACCAAAGTTCTTTGTTCATACCCTTTAACAGGACACACATGGTCATATCCTGGCTAAACTAAGGATATAGAAATATTAATGGAGTTTTATGTTATTTTATTTTTTTTCCCAGATTTTCTCATATTATTCCATTGCAAAGGGCTGAAGTCTGTCCTTCTAGGCTGGAGGCAGGCTAGACCCAGGTCAGCTTGCCAGTCCATTGTGGTTTTCTTTTGTTTATTTAATCATGTTTTTATTTATTTATTTATTTGTGTGTATATGTGTGTGTGTGTCCCACTTATTCCATAATGTGGGACACAAGTTACACCTCCCGAAACAAGACTGCTGTCATCTTTAAGTTATGACCAGCATGACCTATTCTTCTCCTATATAAAGCTTTCCATGACCAGGCTCCATTATATATCAAAGAGCTCATAGTTCCATATATTCCCAACAGAGCAATTCGCTCTCAGACTGCAGGTTTATTTGTGGTTCCCAGAGTCTCTAAGAGTAGAATAGAAGGCAGAGCCTTGGGCTATTAGGCCCCATGGAGTCATCTCCCAGTTTGGGTTTGGGAGACAGTCGCCCTCACTATAGATGAAAATCTTCCTTCGTTGATCTTATAGTTAGGCCTGGTCTAGTCATCCTTTGGTTATGCTGCCGGAGGATTACACTGCTGAGGGATGTTCCATGATGCACTGAGCTCTTCCTTTACATCTCCCTATTCTTTTGTTTCCGTATAAACTTATGACAGTATTGGTGTTATTAACTTGTATTTCTCCTCTCCCCGCAGGCCTTCCTGGCTAAAAGTTGTGGTGTCTGTTGTTCTCTCCACCCCAACCGATCGAGACAGATGGCTGCTCTCCCTGAGCCGGGTTCTGCTGGAGGTTTTTCCTTCCTGTTTAAAAGGAAGTTTGTTTCACTCTCCACTGTCACCCAACGACCCACGCAGCCCAGGATGGGGATTGAACCAAAGTCAATATTTGATGCAATCTGTTGATTTTCCTTAGCCAGGCTGTTCTTTATTATGAATTGACTTGTATGAATATTGATTGGATCACAATGGATTGGCTCGAACTGATTTGTCTGCAATGTGCCCCGACATGACGTTGTTGTAAATTGGCACTATACAAACAAAGCTGGATTGAATTAAATAACTTACAAACATTTTACCAAAACACTTTTGTCATTTTAATGGGTTAGTTTAGACACTGACGTTACCATCTTGAGGTTAAAAATCATAATTATTGGGTTAGGATTAAAGAACTGTCACATCTATGGCAGCCACGTTTACATCTCATATCGCTGTTGAATTCCATCGTCTCTGAATGTAATAATTGGTGGACATTGCCTGCATGAAAAAATGACCAGTGAGGTTGTTTTTAAAATATAAATAGTTTTGTAAAACATGTGTGGAAAATCAAGCTGTAATCTAAGTGTTCTTAAGAAAAAAAAAAAAAAAAAAAAAAAAAAAGTCAGATTAGCTAGCACGCTATGAAGCACGCTGTGTAGCATACTATGTAGCACAATACTGTATGTGGGTCCACTTCACCCACTTCGATTCAAATCGATTCCCTCCCAGAAGTTATGTATACATCACATTATGAATAAGACTGAAATATGAAACATTTAACTACTAATATTTTCTTTAAAGTATAACATTGACATTGTAGTAATTTATATTGCATTAATTGAATATTAAATGAACATGGAGCAGAGAGTCCTGGGTCCTATCCTATTCTTATTCCTCCTAAATGATTATTTGGAACCACAGTTGAAGCAATAGCTTTCATTAATGCAACCAAATAATAACAAACCTGGAGTAGCACCATATGAAAATAGTAGATTTTATGGGCTGCTTGTAAATGATTATTTATTAGAGAGTACATCCAAGGAGATCATTTCCTTCCACTGGACCAGTGTGCTTCACAAGACTGTGTTGGCAACCCAGCCTGTCTGTGAGAAAATGTGTTTATATGCAACAGATTTCCAATTTATATCTTGCAAATTGCTAATAGGAAATGATAAAGTGTTATTTCCTGTCAACATATTTTATGTTTAAGTAAATGTAATGTAGTATTTGCATTTTTTAAATAGTGTGGGAGCTGACATCAGTTTGTAGCTGCGTGTGCTTAATGTTAAAAATAGATGCTGATCTGCTTTCAGGAGAGTTCACAGCCACTAAAGCAACAGTGACTGAATCAGAAATTGTATTTGAAAGTTACTTGAAGACATTAGTGGCCAAGAACAAACGTACTCAAGTCTTCCACTTGGTGCATGATTGTGTGGCACCATCCTGCATCAACTCGACCTCCAAATGTGGAATTTTTAATGTCACTCAACAGACAAAATATGAGTATTTTACTAAAGACTTTAGACCAGGGCTACTCAATTCGGTCCTACGAGGGCCGCAATCCAGCAGGTTTTCCATGTATCTCTGCACCAACACACCTGAGTCAAATTAGGTGGCTCTAACAGCCAATCAGGTTCTACACAATGACTCATTAATTTGACTCAGGTGTGTTGGTGCAGGGATACATGGAAAACCTGCTGGATTGCGGCCCTCGTAGGACCGAATTGAGTAGCCCTGCTTTAGACTATCCATGTTCAGTTGCAGAAAAAAACATTTAAAAAGAAACATCTGAGCATAATCAAGCCACCATTGGACCTAAACTTGGTAAAATATTTCTGTAATAAACATGAAGACAAGGAGTCAGGGTAGAATGACAGTGAATGAAAATGTCAGAGAAGAACGGGTAATCTGGTTGGAGGTGATAGAAAATGCAGATTATACAAAACAAGACCATAAATAATCACTTGTTTCAACCAAGGTACACAAAATAAAATCTGTGAACACTGAGGCTACAATTCACACAGACTCACCAACACTGGACAATAGAGGCTGAAAAAATGTTGCCGGTCTCATGAGTCTCCATTTCAGCTCCACATTCAGATGCTAAGCTCAGAATTTGGTGGAAACATCATGAAAACATGGATCCATCCTTCTTTGTATCAATGCTTAAGGCTGCTGGTGGTGTAATGGTGTGGGGGATATTTTTTCTTGGCCCACTTTGAGCCCCTTAGTACCAACATGGCCTGGTTTAACTACCACAGCCTACCTGAGTATTGTTGCTGACCATGTCCATCTCTTTATAACCACAGTGTAGCATCTTCTGATGCTCCTTCCAGCAAGATAATGCACCATGTCATAAAGCTCAAATCAGCTCTAACTGCTTTCTAGAACATGACAATGAGTTCACTGGACTCCAACGGCCTCCACAGCCACCAGATCTCAGTCCGGTAGAGCAGCTTTAGGATGTGGTGGAACGGGAGATTCTCATCGTGGATGCAGCCGACAAACCTGCAGCAACTGTGTGATGCTGTTATGTCAATATGGAGCAAAAACTCAGAGGAACGTTTCCAACACCCTGTTGAATCTATGACACCAAGAACTAAGGCAGTTCTGAAAGAAACAGGGGGTCCATCCAGGTACTAGCAGCTTTATGGATGTTCAGCAAACTTCCCTGAATAATTCCCACATCTGACATTTAATTGACCAAAATACTGTTTGACATAAATGTCACGGAGTTTTTCATTAAATCTAGTTTTGATTGCTAAATAGGTCTTAACCAGATGTTAACGACAAAGTGCTTTTGTTGGGTTGTTGCTAAAAGAAAAATTGCATTTTTTATGGATAAAAAAAAGAAAAACAATTAACTAGCTTCTATCCTTCTATGTGTCAACATATCTGTGCACATATGAGCTGTTCTGTACAAGAGGTACACATCTGTTGCTTGTTGAACATCTGGACTCATTTGCATATTAATGAATAATTATGTTAATTTGATTGTCATTGGCTCCTGCATTACAAAAGATTAAAGATGTGCCCATGCTTAGTTTCACTCATTATAATGATTTATTTTGCCCCTTTTTGTAACAAGAAGAAGTGAAAGGAAGAAATCTGTGTGTGTTGTTGTGTTGTGAGACATGTGAGGAGTGTCAGCTAAACAAGAATGTTCTAATTTATGACAGACTCTGATATCTCAATGAGGAGATGCTGTAAAACTTTTCTGTTATTTGACACATGTAGCAGGTGAGAGATCTACAGGTATAAAGGCCTAAAATTTGACTTCATAAAGAAAGACCTTTCTGTAGATGGAAACTAAATATATAGACGTATATACATATAAATATATAATCATTACTAAAACTTACTGTTTTCTAATTATGAAAGGAGGTCTTATATTGAAGATATCTAATATGTATAATTAAAATAAAAGTACTTTATATTTTTTAAAACTGGAAAATGTTGATCAAGATCCAATTAAATGTTGATTTTTTGGTCAATCAAGAAAGACAAGATGTTGTCACCAACCATTTATATACTAATTTACTTAATTTCAAGTTACTAGAAACAAATGTATTTTAGAGTTGTGTGAAGTAATTTAGTCAGTTTCAGAACCTGAAATAGAAACACAGTGAACTTATAAAAATAAACAGATATGCCCAACGTGACATTTAATATTGATTTGTAAAATAATATTTTAAGGTCTTGAGTTCTTTTTGTGCCTTTTGGGTAGAGACCTGTAACTCTAACGTCTCCCAGTCCCGAAGCTTACTAAGCTGAATAATCAATTTAGCTGAGTGAATGTGTTAAAAAATAATATTGTGCAGTCAAACTAACATTTAAGGCTATAAACTCATTAAATATATATTTCAAGGAATTATTTTCAGCTATCATTTTGCCATTAATTTATTATAAACACACAGTACTGTATTTACTATTTTATACTAAAAGAAGTATATTTTAATGTTTTACTTGTGTTTAAGTAAACCCACTAAACTAAGGTAATAAAGTCCTGAAGACCACTGCGAACAGAAGCATGTTTATCCTCATCGCTATGAGGACCATGATAAGAGAAAAGTAAACTGTTCCCACTCTTGTAGGCCAGAGTGCAGCGCCCTCAGTGAGACAGCAGGTGGATCTGGATGTGTGTTCCTGTCAACGTTGATTGGAGCTGAAATCAATAAATACAGACCAATGGAGAATATTTGGAAGAGAAACCGAAAGCTAATAAAAGATTGTCCCCTTGAACTCAAAAGCCAGAAGCTGCAGTAGATTTTTGTTTGCTTGTTTGTTTGTTTTTTTAATAAAAAAAAAAGTGCTTTATGAAACTCAAACACTCACAGTCAATTTCCTCCATTTACAGATAAATTTCTTCTTTTCTCATCATTGACTAGAACCAGTGAGGCAGATAACGGAGCATGCAGAGCTGAAACAGCCACAGGACTGGCGAGTCAGAACAAAAGACCTAGGTATGGAGGCCATTACTACCAATAGAACCAAATTACAGCTTCATGATGAGGAACAACTGATTATTGCAGTTGATTCCTACAAAATAATGTTTTGGATTATTATTTAATTCAAATTACACTGATAAATATCTCAAAACATGAGCATAGACCTCATATATATATATATATATATATATATATATATATATATATATATATATATATATATATATTCCCCGAGGGGAAAAACATTGGGAACCACTGCTCTAGAGACAAGTCTGCACTCCCAAAAACCATAGAAATAGGTCTTGTCTGATTTACGCTTAATGCAAATAGTGCTACTTTATGCTAAATCTATGAAGTACCGTACACTGAGTTTCCCTTAGCCTGTTACTGGTAGATTTTAATATTTCCTTGTTGAGCTGGGAGTGGGACAGAGCAATTGAGGACCTTACTAAAACACATTTCAAATCAAGGGAACTCCAAAGAAAGTGTCACGGTTTTGGGGAGATTTTAGGTGTTTTCAGTTGAGTGCAACCTTAGATGCCAAACTGCAATATTTCATCTGAAAATGAGAAAAAAGTCTCATCCATCTTCTGTGCCAGCACGGCACAAGTGCAACGTAAGCACTTTATGTATAGGCGGTGCAGCGTAACCTCCGTACACCATTATTATATTTCTGTTTACTTTTTTTCAGACCATCACAATCCCTGTCTGCAGGTACTAAAAGAGTGATTTCATAAAAGGTTGGTATAAAAATCCAGTCATGCAATATCTAAATTGGTATGTGACTTAAATGGCATTTCAATCTTTAATAATCCTAAAAGGCAAACATTTAATTATTTGGCTAAATTTGACGTCTATAACATAATCCCAACTAAAAGATGAGAAATGCTGAAAGTTTATTTCACAAAAAATGCCTCCAATGTCAATTTCATATATACAATCTAAAAATGAAGCATATCCTTCATGTAAAGTTTAAGTAAATTTATAAATGGTCTTTTTTTCTCTGAGTCCCTTCCCTGATGTTACTGAACAACAATGGCCTTAGTCTACAAGGGTCTCAAGTCTCTCTAATCAACTTTTTGTCTAATTTTGAACCCTTGATTAGGTTTGCATCAAATTTGGTTTTATAATGTTCATCAACTTTGCATTTAATATGAGAAGTAGAGTGATCAAGGTAAACAGAGGATATATCAACCACTTCGCTAAAAGCAGAACAGAGCACTGAGACCTAACCCTGGTCCTCAAGGCCCATTATCCTACATGTTTAAGATGTTTCCCTGCTGATTCAAATGAAATGGATCTCTAACAAGCTCTGCATGAGTCTGCTATTGAGCCATTAAGGTGTGTTGAAGCAGGGAAACATTGAAAGTCTATGGGACAGTGGACCTCGAGGACCAGAGTTAGGGATCCCTGGACTAGAATATATCATCATATCATAAAAAACAACTCCAAGTCATTACAGAGAAGGTACAGCCACCGATCGGCCACTTTATTAGGTACTCCAGCAAGTCGTCTTCACCACGTCTACATGACTAAATGTATTGAACTGCTGCCGTGTGATTGCCTGGCTAGATATCTGTATTAATATTGAAATTGAATTGAACTGAATTATATTGAATTGAGGTGAATTGAATTGAAATGAATTGAATTAAAATGGTGGAAAAGTGGAAATAGATTAAAAATGAATCAAATACCTAACCAGGTGAGAAACTTTATAAAAAAAAAACAAAGAAAAAGAAAAGTGGACATGATGTGAGGTTATTATAATGCAGGCCACAGACAGATGTTTGATTTGCACCTCTTCTGTCTCTCTGGCTAATTTTAACTGGACCACCATCAATGATTATTGTGGTGGAGCTGGCATTACTACAGCTTCCATTAATCCCCCCCCTTTTCATCCACCACTTCAGTCCCTCTCCCTTCTTCCCCATGTGTATTAAAGCTTGGCTGAAGAGTTCCTCCCATGTAAGAGTTTTTTTTCTTTTTCTGGGCCATTTCATGTCCTCAGTTTGCTATCACAAAACCCATTTTTTTATTTTTATTCATTTATTTCAAAGGGACAATGCATATTCATGAACATATAAATGTAAATATGCCAGAATTAGCCCGAAGGCTACTTTACATCTGTAGTCCCTGGCAGGTCAAAGAAATAAAAACATCATATGACATTACAACAAATGCGATAAAAAGGTTTGGATGTTAAGCAAATACACATTTACACATTCATAAACCAATATTTTATCCATAACACAACATAAAACATATGAAATGGTGAATTAAGGAATTTTGCTCCTCATGAATGTCATAGTTACATACTTAGTGAAACTTTGTGTCAAGGGCAGTAGATCCATCACAGAGTCGTAGGTTCTGGTTCCTGCTTTCCTGTAATCCAGTACTTTCCCCTACACAAAACATTTGCTAAATTATCCAGGACTCTTGAGCAGCTAGAATCCTCCATCAAACCAGAATAGGACCGCATTCCTCTCTCTAAAGGTCCAGCTGTTGGTCTCCTCAGTTCCCAGATGTTTACCAGCTGGGGATGCTACACAGTGGTAAACCAGTCCCAACTTCATCTTGCTGCCATCACATTAAAGGATGAGTTAATATTTCCCATCTCATGGTAGAACGTCTCACTTATTTTTCTTTATTGTTTAACATTTTTTGGGAAGAATTTTCTCTGAAAACAACTCTGAGCTCATCTCGTGTTTTGTAATAATGCTGCACCGTAGCTCCCAAATGAAGGTGATTATATTTGTCTGCAATTAACAATATCTTTCTTTTTCATCCTCTTTTCTTTTTGTTTGTTTCTTTCTTTCTCCCTGGCAGCGTCTCTCATTGTACAATTGTCAGGTGGCCCAAATGGAGGCTTTAAGGCGGTGATTGATGTCGCTCCTCATTTCGAGCTGACAGAAGGAGGAGAAAATGAGAACAATTTAACCAATTTAGTTTTCCTCTGTTATTAAACTGAGCGATGATGACCATGCTCATTTCAAAACATTATGGTAAGAATTTGAATGTGTTTGTGATCAAAATAGAACAAGTGAGAATAAAGTTAAGGTTGGTGAAGATAATATTTTATCTTCTTAAAGGAAAATATGTAAAAATGCTCAGAAATATGTAGGCTAACCTTTAAAAGTACTACAGTACAGAATTAAACCTGATTCAGTGTTATATCATGTTATGGTTCACTTTTTCCAGAGTTTTATCAGTAAAACTGTGCAAATAAATCATTTAGTTTCTGATGGAGAGATGGACTGAAGATGGAAAGATGGAAAGAGAGAGAGATACCGGTAAGAGGGATGAAAGAAGTAAGAAATCTTGTTCCTGGTTTTGCGGTAAATGTGTTAAAAGACCTTTTCATGTCTGAAAACTTTTCCAGCAGACAGTATGAAGCCCAACAAATTAAATCTTGACATCACATCCCTTAAGCCAGTCGAGATTTTTCAAGGTGAAACTTCTAAGATGAGAGATGAGAACTGACCACAAGCAGCAGAACCAGAGATAAATTTGGGAAGTTGAATGAAATCTCCAGCTACGAGCACAGGTCCAGTTTCTCCAACCCACAACCCACATCGTCATGATAACTACCCGCGGCTATCTCTGGACTCGACCAGATCCATGACCCGCACATAAACTGATCTTTGGAGGTTTATTTTAGCTGAACTTGCTCTGAACTCTAAACAGTCCCTGGTTGAGTTCCTATTTTCTTTCATGGATCACAGATCCAGCTGCAGAAAAGCTGTCCGTTCTTCTCCAGCTCCTGATACGCCGGGATGCTGCTTTCTGGGAGATCCAAAAACACAACGCAGTTCTCCATCTACAAAAATTCCCATCCGTGGTCCATGGGTGTGATTCTTTTTTTTAACTCATAGGTAACTTTTCTACAGGCAACCTGCAGGTCTCCTGTGGTACCAGACATGTCAGAGAGCCTTGCAGCTCTAGCTCATACTTGCAAAAATACTTTGGCAAAAATGAGCGGTTTTATGTTGACTGTTGTCTCATCTCTTGATCTCTCTGTCTCTCTTTTGTTTCTTCTCTTCCTCCAATAAAAAAACGTTTCTTTGCTGAATGAGCCACTGTTTGCGTTTAAAATGGCCGCGTCCCGGATGAAAAAGTTGCATAGAGCGATTTCTCAGCCGCAGGACGCGGCTGGACAGCGACGGCTTCAGAAATGCACTTAACAGATGTCACTGTGCAATTAAACAAGTCTGGAAAACAAAGTTTTAATGTTGAAAAGTTACAGGGTGGGTTGTTAAAAGTAAATATATGAAAAATATTTCTGTTAATTATTGTTTGCCTCTTAAGAGGCTAAATAAAGACTTCAGACTGAAAAAAAATTAGAGTTTTCTTGACACCTTCTTCTTGGGTCGGGCTTTAAAGACTTAAGGAAAATGGATGAAGAACAATTGGACATTTGTTCCTGCTGTTTGAGCTCTTTGTACCTGTTATTTTCCTTAAACCTTGTTTTTACTGCACTGCTGTCTGTGTTTCATACTGACTTCTACATTAATCCCAGTTAGATTTTAATGATGATGATGATGATGATATTAAACTTTCATCAGTGATGACGTTTAAAATAAACCATTTTTATTTATGTAAGAAATAGTTTTTGGGGTCAGTTTTTAGGTTTTATTCATAAATGGTTTTATTCTGCTAAAACATTCTGCCCTCAACTTAAAACAACTGTGTGTTTTAAAGTAAAATATGTGAATGCATTTTCACTAAAAACAAGCCTGCCTGGACAACCCTGTTGGATATACAATGCCCCCTTTATCACTCAGAAAAAGAAACTATAACTATGTTAAAAATGACTCTAATCTGCTCTAAAATCGCCACTCAGCTTTCCCTGGATAAATAAGGCCTAAAAAGAAATGGCTTTATGCATTTATTTCCTGCTCTCTTGGGGGCTGAATGTAATGGGAAACAATAAAGATCTCATTCATTCATTTATCACCGTTGGGAACACTGACCTCGTTCCTCTGCACTGAGGGTTCGGGCGCGTGAACTGAATGGAAGAATCAATGCAGATTTGGCTTAATGCTCCGACTTCTTCTTGCCTCACACTATGCAAATATTCCAAATAAATTTTAATATATGCTCTGATTTTTTAAGATTTATTGAAGATTTAACATGTCAAATAAAACCAAAGGCCGTTTGAATAGGAGTTTTGATAAAAAGCCATTCTGGCTTGTTTGTACAGCATGATGAAACTCACACTTGTTAATTAGTTGGAGTTGCTCGTCCTGAAAGCCTCTAATGGAACAACTGCATGTAATAGCCTTGCATGCTGTGGAGAGAATACGGATAAAATTATCACCAAGCAGGATTTCTTCACAAAAAGGTCTGCACGGTATGTTAAGAGATCACATCGACCCTCTCTGCATTATAATTTGATGACAAAATTTCAACTTTCTTTAAAGGGGGGAGAATAAAAACTCAATTTTACTTTCCCTCCAGCACTGTTTTAAGAACAGAGCAGCTGTCACCGAAAAGATGAAAGTTGAGGGCTTTTATTTCCAAGTGCTTTCATTTTTTTCCCACAATCCAAAAATGACTACACCTTATCATCGCTGCTCCGTACTGCCAAAAGCAGTTTCAATTATCTAAAATACTCATCATTCAGGAGTCTTATTGTAACATACTCTTTGAAATGTTTGATTAACTTGTTTGTGTCTATATGCACGACTAAGCGTTCATCCATGTGCTTGTATGAGTGTTACCATCACTGCACCAAGCAGACTCCCTTTGATCATGTACTAAGGACGTCCAAATTCCCATTGTTTGCTGGCAGCATATCAAAGCTTTCTTATTGTGATGCAAATGTGTTTTTAAGGGCAGCCACTGTGGAATACAGGAATAACTCAGATATGCATGCTAACTGTAATCCACAGACAGGAAGAGACAACTAAATTTCTTATGTGAAATAAAATCTGTCAGGGAAAAAAGTGTCTTTTTCATGTGGCAAATATAACTGTCTTTCAGTTCTAAGATGCTGCATGTCAGGACATTTTAATTTAACAAAATGAAGCCCTAGTCTAAAAGCCGCGTGTGAAAAACTACACTCTCACTCCGTCTACTGGACTTATGAGGTTAAGTAGCAGCCAGGTGCTGCTAATCCGATGCATTTGATTAATTGCTTAACATTAGTGTAAGAACCTTTTAAGTCAAGTTTTTTTCTGAATGCTACTGTGTTTATACAAAAATACTAAGGAGGAAAGACATTAGCATTGATTTCAAAGAAGCAAATGTGGCTTTTGATTAATTTGGGAGGGGTTAAAGGGCATTTCCAAACTGGAGTCCATCATTCTACAGAAACATTATTACAAGTGGAAAACATTTAGTCAGCTGCTGATCTTCCCAGGAGTGGATGTCCCAGAGTCAGATCTTAAAATGTTTAGAGAAACTGTAAAATGTTAAAGTTCAGGACAGTCCAGTTACAAAGAGGCTGAACGAGTATGCCTTGTTTGGAAGGGTTGCAGGAGAAAGTCTCTTCTCTCTAAAAAGAACATAGCAACACAGCTTAGGTTTGCAAAGCTGCATCTGAACAATCCACTGGGCTTCTGGAACAATGTCCTTTAGACAGACCAGACCAAAGTGGACATGTTTGGTCAGAATGCTGAAAAACAAACAAACACAGCATTTCAGCTCAAACACCTCTGTGTGGGGTTTATTCCTTGGGCTTGTTTTGCAGCTACAGGACCTGGGCACCTTGCAACCATGAACTCCTCTGTAGACCAAAGCTTCCTAGAGTCAGATGTGAGGCTTTGGCTAAAACTGGCTGATGCTACAGGATGATGGCTCTTGTGAGACGCTGTGTTTTAGTGAATGCTGCAAACCTCAATGAACTGAAGCAACACTGTAAAGCAGAGTGGGAAAAAATCCTTCCACATCCATGTGAGAGAATAATAAAGTAAAAAAAAAAAAAAAAAAAAAAAAAAAAAAACCTACCTGTTGTTTTGCAGTTTATATTCTGATACTTAGAGACCTTGGGGTCATTCTGCAATAAGTAAGTGAGTAAGTAAGTAAGTAAGTAAATAAATAAATAAAGCAAAGAAATCAACCTAAAGGAGACCTGGACTATTGCAAAGCATCACATCATACTTCATGCCTGTGAATTAGCCAGCATACTACACTAGAGTGAAAACTTTGGCTGCATGTCCCTTCTCATCCCTCCACTTGGCTCTCCGTCAGTCTGCTGTTTGATTGGTTGTGCGTTTAATAAAAACTGGAAACTACTGCATGCATTCATATGACATTGTAAGCCTGTGCATCAGATGGTGCTCAATCTCATTTGGCATGATGTGCAGCACCTTAATCTCCTTCTTAACACCCTTGCAGTGTGATGGCAACCCCTCCCGCCTCCGCCGCCGTCACCACTTTAAACCTAGATAAGTGTATCAGTGCTGCCAGGAGGATGAATCCCCAGCCTGCCAAGAACACAAGCTTGCCTTTCTCATCAATCAATTTGACAAGGCCAGCCACAGAGCAGAGCCTCCTGGCAACCTACCCCTCCCTTCTCCCTCCACCCAGACATCCCTCTCTCCTCATTGCCCCTTCTCCTCCGTCTGATCTGTTTTTGAAAATACTGCACTGTACTATAGCAGAACAAACGTGGTGAAGGAGAAGAAGAAACACTAAGGTCAAATGGAAAATAGAAAACTTTGAGTGAGGGGTCTGCACTGATTTTATAAAGTGGGTTTTGGTGACCCCACAGCAATGGAGGAGAAAAGAAGGTTAAAGACAGGGCAAACTATGAAAAAGTGCCTATGAACCCAAACCCTGTTGATGTTAGTGCTGCATGCAGGAGACGGATAAGATGTCGAGGCCAGCTCTAAGCTTTGTGATGCGTGGTGTTGCAGGAAAGCTGCTTCCCATGTCTGTTGGAACATGTCAGGATGAAAGCGGGGGTGTATGTGGTGACAGAGAGGCAGACAGCCCAAACTGAGAGTGATAACAAGACATGCTGACGAGAATGGCACACAGGCAGGCAGGCTGTATCTGATCTTCTGCTTCACCCCTTTGTGGAGGAGCGAAGATTTGTTGTGGACGTGTGCTGGGATGCTATCGCCGATCCTGTGATATTTCCTCAAGTAGAGACATCACAGATGCATGCACCTATGGATAGATATGAATCCAGGGTGAAATTGCTATCAGACTGCATCTGATGTAGCGTATTTATTTTGACAGCTGCAGGAGAGAAGCCTGTAAAACTCTAGAGATGCATAAGATGAGAGCACAACGATCTGTGGCAGTAGAGACTACACACAGGTGAGGATACTGAGCTGCACAGGGATGACTGCTGTCTTACAATCATGTTCCCTAAATGAGAGGTGTGTTCGGAATAGGCATGTTCAGACTAATGGTTTCCCTCAGCAGTATGTGATGCTGTCACAATCAAAGAGAATGAAGTTAAAAATAAACAAATGAATAAAAATAAAAAGACCAAGTCAAATGTGGCTCTGCTAGGAGCAGACAGTCAAATTCTTCATGCAACCTCAGCGTAGATAGATTACATAAGCTGAAACTGTGACAGAAGCACAAACAAGCATGCAAAGTCAAACATAAATATAACATAGCATATTTTCGTGTCTGTTGGGCACATGTTCCACAGCCTGGCAGCCGAGCTAATATAATAATCCCTACAAATTCAAACGGGTACTAATCTGCCAATCACACTTACAGTCGGTTGACAGTACAATGCACAGCTAATAATCCTCTGCTAATGTGTTTGTGTATTAAACATTTGCATTCATTCCCAGGGACTGCAGAGTAATCTGTATTGCAGCCACTGTCTCAACCTCAAACATCACATATGTGCGATTGCACGGTTGGAAACACGAACACACAGGGGGATAGGTATGGGTCGTAACATACAAATATTGCTTTATGAAGATTAGTGTTTACTTTCATAACATCAATGTCAAAGTTTGCTTTAATTCATGACTATGTGCCAAGAACAAGAATTTTGCTAGGTCAATACGGAAGAGATAAGAAACCCTGTAGTAATATTTGCATTTTCTGGGCAGCTGAAAGCTGGGGAAGGAAAACTCATTTTCACTTGATAGCTCCAGAACAAATGGAGTAAAATATTCATAGCAGGATAGAAAGAGAGACAGAGAGAGAGAGAGAGAGAGAGAGATAACTTTGCACTACCATTTAGTCGAGTTCAAACCGGGATACTGCCTACAGTCAAGTAAAGATTGATTTAGAAGTCAGCAGTCTTAAAACTGCAGATGTCTTACTGTGTACTTTGGCTCCCTGGATGGAACTGTTGACAATTAATGGCAGATATTACAACAGTTTCAAGCCGACGGTGGATTAATCAACAAGCATTCATAGAGCAAACACTGTGTTCCAACTTATTATGCATTGTGATTTTGCTCATTTATCTTAAGTAATGTGAATGACAACTTTTAATTGTCAAATATAAATTATACAATAATCTTACTTTTTTTACAGTCACTCAAAATATAGTGTTCTAAATTATTCTGTATGACAGTTTCAAAACATTAAACATCTTATAATTAAATAAAAATGTAAACCTGCCATGTTTTATTGATTATGTAAATTATTTTAATCTAGTTTCAGGTTTACATTCTTTGATTTGGCCTTAACTCTCTCATCTATTGAACTGAAACAAAGGCCATGGATAGTTTCTGTCTGGATCTCATTGAGGAGACCGAAATTACCTCCGAAGTTGCCGTTTGGAGGTCTACTGTCCCCCCACCCTCATAGATCTGCTTTTAAAGGACGTTCCACAGGTTCTTCATAGATGGTGGCCACACTATGAGATTTTTTTCCTCATTCCTCAGCCAAAGTTTTAATGATATGTATATATTTTTTACCATACTGGTCAGTTAAACACTAGATGTATTTAGAAGAAGTCATTTTGACACCCTGAGGGGTCCAACTATCTCACTCCCTATAATTCCAGCCAAACCATCACTTCACCACCACCTTGCTGACATGGCAGCTTTGTTAAGGCATGGTGGCCATCCACCAACCATCCAGAATGCCATCCATCTGGACCATCCATTGTAGCACGGAGGTCATTAGTCAAAAAAATCTGTTCTCAGCCCACTGCAAAAGTAGAGAGCATTGATTAAAGGAGGCCCAGAGACACCAGCAGCTTTAACCACCTGAGCCTCAGCTGTTCCTGACACCAAACACCAATGACACCAATACTTTCACACATTTTTGTTGGAAGTATCTTTCTCTAACCAACTCACTATAACTCTATGAAAGAGATGCTGAAGAACCAGGACGTCTGCACTAAATTTGGAGTTGAGGTAATAAAAGAGTCTGCGCACCAAGATTATGACAGAGTGGACCTTTAATTTAGCTTTCAGACAGCACAGAGGGGTCTGTGCTCTACGTTAGCTGGATTTTGCCGTTTAATAACACACCTCTTGAAACTTTTCAACAACTGTGGCTCTTTGACAACCCCTCTGAAAATCATTTAAAGTGTGTCTCCTAAACCCTTCCCAAAGCTATGCACACTTATAGGGATGCAGCCATACCACTTTTCTTTCAAACTGAGTACAAGTACTTACATTGGAATACTTGCTGATACTGAGCACTGATATGAAGACTAATAAATTCCATTACAGTTTACTGGTAAGGAGGGTGGACCAGAACGTCCGACGCAATGACTGAGTGGTTAATTGTGTGATAAATCAAACGGGTCATCCTGCAGACGTTGTGTAAATGTAAGGCTTGAAAACTCAGAATCTTCATAGATCAGGAGGATAAAGCGGTTTTTGGAGCATCATGTTAACAGCTGTTACAAAGCACCTACATCAGGTATCAGGTTTTGTAGTATCGGAACACTTTTATTAATAGAGAGTCAGAGTAGAATAGTACAAATACCGATACCGGTGTCTGTGTTTAGTGTGTCGGTGCATCCATACACACTCACAAACTACAGGTACAAACATATACACAAAGTTTCCCAACAAATGGAAGAGAAATGTGTTAATAGGAGGAGGGTAGAACAACTTGGTAGTTCTGTGATGCTGGTCTGAGTACAGTTTCTGAGGAATATGTGATAAAAGTAAACATTAATCTTTTTAAAAGTCAATTTGAAGATTTTGCACCAATTTCTCAAACTGCAAAGTCATTACAATAAGTAGAGAGAAAAATGCAGAAATCTGTTTACTGATTGTAGATGATGTAATTCTGTCTATATTTCCATCTTTTCCAAGCATTTTAGATGATGATAGAAGTCTGATAGCAACCCTAAAAATCTGCCTCTATTACAGAAATCGTATGAAATAACTTTTTTTTTCTGCCTCGTTCTTTTATCTTTTGAGGGCATAACATTTTAGAAAATGCCCCAAGCCAGATATGGTACTTTGCTCGAAATGCTAGAAAATGAACTCATAGGAGAACTGATTCTTTTACTGTGTCGTCTTTGCATATTCTAGGTCTGAATGAGTTTAGGCTTTAAATAACACTTTCCACAACAAAGTTTCAACACCTTTTCTGCAAGTGCAGAGACACCTTCTGAGCCCTGCTCACCTTAATCTTTAAGCACTAAGAGTATTAACATAATTACATTGAAAGACACTAAGCAAGATTTAAAAAATGGCCTTTTGACAAAGTGAAATGTGGTTTCATTCTTTTTTTATATATTTTCCATTAGAGGCATAGTTTCAAAGAGCATCTGTGCCTGAATTAGAGAAACATTACATCAGGTCTTATAACTTTGTGCCTTCAAATGGGTAAAACTTGCTCTTTTTTCTTTAAGAACTGTCTTTATTCTGTTTAGTGTGCACTGGTCAATGTTAACTATCCAGCAGAGGTGCTAATAAAAGAACCATATCATCCAGATCTCAGGAAAGGTATGTCTAACACTAGAGCTGAGTGTGAAAGAGAAATTATTTCAGTTGGGTGCTGGGAAAAAGTAACAATCATCCATTGTGGCCTAAGAAAGGAAATAATCACACTGTGTCAATGCATTAGAAAGTGGTGTTTGAAAAGAGCAGCAAGGAAATTTTAACAATTTTGAGAAAGTTGGAAAAATAACAGTGCATTGTGTTGAAACAGTACTAGGTGGTGCCTGGAACCCAACCTTGTGGGTATGGTGACTGTGGTGCGATGACTACAGGAACCACCAGCAGCTGAACTTTTGTGTCCATTAAGTGCTCAAACAGCGACACAACACTCATCAGAGAGGCAGCCGCATGACAATTCACTCTTCAGCTTTTCAGTGCCAGCGCTCTTATAACGAGGTGAAAAGAACGAGAGTCATGGTGGCTGACCTTGACGTGGAAAACAGACGAAAACAAATAAAACTGATTTGTCTGGACACAGAGTCGTCTTTGTGTGTGATGATTTGATAGGATAAAAATAAAACAAAATGTTTAGCAAAAAGTTAAATTGTTGGTTTTTCCCCTCCTATAATTCAGCTTCATTGTTCAAATATTAATGGGAAATATGAATTTGATGGTTAAATCTAAAAATGTTTTCTATAAAACCGACTGCATTATTAACCTTTAGGGTGTTTATGATCATATCGGCCTGATTAGATCACATGATGTTGATGGACCATATGAAATTGGAGATATTATATTTTTAAATTTAATTATCCAAGCAGAAAAATTAATGGTATGGGTAGCAGTTTCATCATTTTACAAAACAGGTTTGACGTGGACTGGGTGGAGGAATCACAGTCACTGCTTTAAGTCAATGGCTTTGTGTGTTTCATGGTAAAAATTTATTTAGTTTTTTTAAATTAAAACTTTTCCATGTAATATGTTCATATGTGTAACCTATGTTTACTTTTTAAAGTTCCAAAACAGTAGAATAAGCATGATTCTGTTTTCATTGTTGTGAATTTGTCCTGTTCATATTTGATTATTTTTGTATATTTTTGGGTCTAAAACTCCCAAAAAAGACCCCACGCTAAAACAAACTGTTTCTAATGTAAAAAAAAAAAAAAAAAGTATAAACAGACACGTGTCTTGGCACTGATGAACCAGGTGAACCAAGGGGTCCATCCACATTAAAAGCCAAAATGACCACACCCAGATCAAGGTAGACCAAGTCCACACCCCAATCAAAGGGCTGCAGTGCAGGGCCCCGACTACCCAAACAGACACCATGGCAACAACCACACAGTCTGGGTAGGCATAGCTCCCAATGTGGAGGACCCCCATGAGGAAAGCACAGAAGTGGAAAAAATAAACACAATGATCAAATCTAAGAACAGTAACAAATAAGACCAACATGTTTGAAAATATGCATAAAAGAGTAAACTGAACACACCACTTTTATGGGCAAAATGTTTTACTAAACTGGATTGTTAGGACCATTTTTTTTGGGAAATCATCAGTAATTATCAGGAGGGATTTTGGGTGAGTTGTTGATAATGTTTGTTTTGCTTGCTTCTACCACTGACAATACAAAAATAGCTGATGCATTCTGTTACAGCAGATTAAATTTGAATATGTCATTACTTGTGTTTATTTCTGTCAAAAACAAATACAAACAAAGGTAAACTCTACCAGGCAAGGTTGCAAATGGTGCCTCACAGAGGCAAATTCTTGAATACAGACGGGTAAATAATGACAGTTTGATGAGAACAAATTATGGGGAAGAAGAGAGGAAAATGGGGGACATACGAGCACAAAAAATATGAGACAAAAGACTGAAAGAGGAGTAAATGTGGAGATATTTTCTGACCGACAGTTTTTCATCAGTGTTGCTGAATATTGCTGCAGCTGTGATGCATCTTTGCCTGCGTGCTTGGGATGCACGGCCACACCGCCCTCCACCAGAAGAAATGAATACAACCTGTCTGCAAATTTTCATCTCTCATAAAAGGACAATGAAAACCTGCAGGGCCCTGTTATAGTAACGAAGGAACAGATGTGATAACAGATGAATCAGTATAGAGGATGGCTGACAGACAGGAGATGGAGGAGTTTTGTAGGTGGGGAGGGGATCTGTAACATGAGCTGGTGATGGCGTTACAAGGGCTGGAAATATATAAATATATATAATAGCTTGAACAGTTGATAAAGGAGACAAAAGGATATAGTTTTGGTTCTGAACTTGTTCAATCATCTCACCACTGTATCCAGAAATCCACACACAGGGAAATTAATTACGTTAGGGCCACTTGCATCCAGGGAATAGTGAAATGAGCGACAACGTGACTTTGTTAGCAGACAGCAGAACAGGAAGCCAATAATGTCCCTTTTTGATTCAGAGCCATATTTTGGTTTGCTCTAATTGGCTCATAATCACCATCATAAGGACTGGTAAGAAACGGAAAAAAACTGAATATTAAAATGAACTATTTCTTATACTGGTCATTACATCGCATGCCAGGTGTCACTATGGATTTAAATTGTTTCCCAAATCAGACATGTGCTGATTTCTGTCACTGGTGCAGGTTTATGGTGAGATAAGAGGTTAAATGGTGCAAAGAACTTCCTTCTCTTTCATTTTAAACTGTTTTATTACTCAAGCATAGACTCTGCTTGTAAGAACTGAGTCCAACAGCCAAACATAAAGTTTATATGTTGAATTTGAAGTCTAAATTTAGAAAATTTGACTGTATTTTATTCAAATAAATAAAATAATCTTTGAGGGCCACCGTTCTGCAGGTTTTCCATCAGAATCGGGTGTAAATTAGTTACATCCCTGATCTACACCAAAACACAGTTCGAACATTGAAGTCCAAATGCTGAATAAAAAGCTTGACATTTTACGTGTGCTTTCATAGCCGGAGACATGGAATGAGCTGAGTGACAATTAGCATCATTGCTGGAGTGGCGAGTCCCACAATGCCGGCTTAGAGGGCCTCTTTCACCTCTATTACTACCTTCCTTCCTCGCTTTGAGGCATAACACACGCAAATAAATAAACAAACACCCTGTACTTGTTCTTCATGATAGGTTTTAGTAACAAGTGAATTATTTCTGTTTTAGAATAGAAGCTTGGTGGGGATACAGTGGGCTTCTTTACAAAAAATTGTGTGAAAAATTGTTTGTTTAAAGGAAGGAAATAAACTAATCTGCAAGATGAAGCATTCTACAAGCTGACATAGCTGATAATGGACAGATAGTCATGGATATGTTGTATAATAGAAAAGAATAAAGTTGTTTTTACACATTCAGTAGAGTTCTAGAGATGTTCTAGCAGAATGGCATGTGTGAATGCAAATGTCCAGGACATCCGTTAATAAAGTATTTCCAGCCATCCCCTTTGTAAAATCTGAACATGAGTGGGTTGCAGCATATATTCCAGTCATTGCCTTTGCTGAGCGAGCATGCTTATGATGCTTGTTGCTATTTCACATGCATTGTGATATTGTGGGTTTTTTTCATCTGCACAACAATGGAACTCACTTGCTATTTCTTATTAGCTGGAAAGACAAATAGAAATTTCCACACTGTACTTTTTGCATTGCGTTTTGCCTCTGTGCTCTAGACCCTCGCCCTCAGGCCCTCCCTCACATTTCCAGCTGTGAGAGCCCTTCTCCAGCAGAAAGCCTCCCACTGTGAGAACAACTACTAAAAAAGATGGAAACAAACTGCACATTTTCACAAACCTTTCTGGTGGTTATGTGATAAGATTATGACAGTTGATGCCAAGACATATGGATTCTTATGGCATGCTGCAGCCAGGTGGCATTCCCATTAACAGTTTACTGGTTTTAGTTACCATGTCATGTAAATGGAAAACACTTAATATCCTTGCTTCTTCATCCTGTGCTTGTACAGTAATTATCTAGACTTATGGTGTCCCTTTTCCTTTTAATACTTTATTCTAAATACGGTTCTAATTAAATCCAAACATTTCAGCCAACACAACACACTCATGCAGTCCACCGTGAGGTGAAGTGGAGTCTGAAGTCCTGCAGTTTTCAGCCCTTTCTCTGCATTTGAGGCCTCACTCCTTTCCACCTTCATTGTTATTTTGCTCAGCAGGGCTCTTAATACTTAACGGCCAGACTATTGGGAACACTGTAGTCTAGAGAAAGAAAGAGAGAGTCCACACACACACCTGTTTTTCTACATCAGAACACTTCTTCACATACTGCATTCTTCAGCCACTCATCCTAACCATCAGCATCCAAACGGAGTGTTTCACCTTAACTTTCAGTTTAAAGGCAAACAAAGCCATAGATGTTGGTTACTGCTTTGACTCTCAACAACCTTCAAACTTTGCTTGTGCTCCCTTGCTCAAAAAGCACAAGAGGCAAAGTGGAATCCTTCATAATGGCTTAGCTGAGCTATACTATAGTATATATACACCAATGCCACTTGACTAAAACGAATAATTGAATGATGAACCATTAAGGTTGGCCAATAATTTATGCCATTACGCTTATTGCTTTCCAATATGATTGAGTCGACTATGTAATTCTAAAATATTACATTAAAGGCTAATTTCCACCAGGTTCGTGTGCACCGCGTTCCAGCTGCGCCAAAGACTCTGGAGCTACTTGATGCCAGGCATGCTGGGCACGCCGGGTGCATCAAATGCATCCCAAAAGCGCCTTGTCACAGCCCTCTGCTAAACATAAGCGTCAGGTCTGTTTTTGATGGCGCATGCTTTCAGAACACATCAAGCTCAGCAGTCCAGATAGGACCTGACAGGAAATCAGACATGGGAGAAATGTAAAGTAGCCAGTAAACTTTCAAAATAAAAGCCCTCTTGCAGATTTGCAATTGCTGAACTATGTACACATTACGTCATTAATCGGTTAGCAGGGTTGCGGTGTTATGGACGATGAGATGTTTATCCTAAAGGTAGAGAATTACAAGATTCACCACTTCTCCTGTGATTTGGTGGCCTCGTGGATCCAGCTACACAAACTGTACTTGTGTACGAGTTGACTCACCACGGTGATCGGAAAGAAAACATGGCACAGCCGGAAAGCATCACACACAGACCCGGTGGAAACTGACCGCGAGAGCTGAAAGCTCAGGTTCAATTCAAGTGTAACCTATTGAGTTAAAAAGTAAAAAAAAAATTGTAAAAGTTAACAAAGTTTTAACAATGTTTTTTCCCCACATAGCAACCGGGATGGGTGTGCACCGAACCATAACAGACAAGCTGATGCTGGGACTAAATGTTCAGGTAGTTGATGCTTCCCCTTGAGGTGAAAAAAAAAAAAAAAACTTAAAACTGCTTGTTTGAACAATTTCCTTTAGGCTAAACCAATAAGAACAATTATGATCTGTTACCTAGTTTCAAAAATTTTGTGACAAGTCATGGGCCCTGGAAGTATCTCTACTGTGCTGTGTTGACTTTGCACCCACCGCTATGTTGAACCTATTTGATCAACATGATAACAAAATGCAGTTTTTCCTTACTCTGCTTTACATGTGCATTACAAAAATAATTTTATATGATACACAATGTTTTTGTTTCCACAGAGACGGAGCAGCTGAATGGCTAGTTTATGGTTACGCCATCTGTGGGTGCTTGCCGCCTGAGTTGAGTCTAGTACTTGAGTAGTCATACAGCTAATGACTATCACAAGTTGTAATATCGGGCTGCACAGTGGTTGCCGGTTCGAACCTCGGCTGGGGGGATGTTCGAAACTGGGGGCGGTGGCCTTTCTGTGTGGAGTTTGCACGCTCTCCCAGTGTATGCATGGGTTCTCTCCGACTTCCTCCCACCGTCCAAAGACATGCATATTAGGTTAATTGGGCATTCTAAATTCTCCCTATGTTTCTCCATATGTTGGCCCTGCGACACACTGGTGACCTGTACCCTTCTTTTCACCTGCGGGTAAGCTGGGATAGGCTCCAGCATCTATCCAGACACCACCTTAAAAAACCTTGCTGTTATCTCTGACTTTGGAGCAACATTCAGAAGAATTAATTAGGAACTGCTTCTTTTCAATTCAGAAATATCTCTAAACTATGGGGATGTCTGTCTAAAATGCAGCTGGAGATGATTATCCATGCTTTTATCTAATCTTTTTTGGACTATTATAACAGCTGTTTTACCAGTTTTAATAGGAAGGAGGTTGGCTGGTTGGTTAGTTCTCATGTTTAGAGCCCTATCTGGTCAAGCTTCAGCATATATCACTGATCGATTAGATATCCATACCCCTTCTCAGTCTGAGGCCAGCTGGTTAAGAACAGCTAGTGGCTCCACGGACACATTTTAAGCCTCAAGGGGACAGGGTTTTTAAAGCTGTGGAACCCAGACTGTGGAATGCTTTGCTGGTCCCTTTTATTTCAGCATTTTTTAATTGGATCTTGGTCTGATGTTTTTTTGTCATTTGGCTGTATGCCATATTTTATATTTGCTCTTATCTGACCCCTGTCTTATCTCTTGTGTTCAAATATAATTACATGTGCTTTCCCATGAAAAGTGACATATAAACAAACTGTACATTTTTACAGCATGCACATATCATTTTGGTAACAAATGAATATCAGTTTCTTGACAGGAATCTTTGTGAACTGCCAAAGAATTTGTTGACCACAGATATAAGCATCTGACCAGAAAAGAAGCGCTTTGCATGCTGGGAGAATTCCCAAAGCAAAGATTGCAAGTTGGTAGAAGTCTGGCTATCTGCTCACACTTCACAGTGGGATGCTTCACCGAAATATAAGTGATTAAGAAAGAAAAGAAGTCATGCGATATGAAGAGTTTCACATCATTGGATCTTTATATCAGATCTCAGGTTGTAATCATGTCAAACTTAATTTTTTTTATAATCTCATCTGAAAAGGCCAATAGATAAAACTGTTTGATTTTATTAGGTTTGTTAAGAAAATCAGCTGACTGAGAAAAAGGTGAAGAGATGATGAACAGTACGGCAACAGAATGGCAATTCCAGTGCTGAGCTATGTCTTCTCCTTTAAACCAAAGCTTCTATAAATTTAGACTAATTTAACATTAGGATACTTCTGTACTGTTGCCAGAGTAGTTATATGCTGTGCCAAGATGGAGGCAAGGATAGGTTTATATTTCTATCCTAGAAATAAAAAAGATCATAAAAGGCAAGAATCTGCTCTTGGTCTGAATCTAGGCAGCATTAAGGCACTTCTTCCTAGCCAAACAAACAGACAAAAGGTTGATTATTATACAGTCTGCAGTCAGTTTGTTTCTTGTAAGCTTTCACATCACATCAGCGTTTTTTCTTTTTTTTTTTTTTAGGTTTCTTTGCCGCCACAGAGATGTCATCTTCTGGAGACAAGGGTTCAAGCCGCCTTCATTATGCTCATGAAATTATACAACACTGTTTGATTTGAGGCAGAACATCATCCACATGCCTCTCTGGAGGTTCCGGACCCTAGGTAAACACTGCTTGATTATTTAGATAATGAAGAGCTTTGCACATGTCTCAGTGGAAGATGGATCTTTGAAGATTTAATAGAATATAGAATGAATGGCCAGGCAATACCACTGAGAGTCCAGAGAATGAACAGTGAGAGAATGCGGGGCTTTACACATAAGGACTCTTAAAGGCCCATAAAAATTCCTAAAAAATGAGTCTAAAACAAGACAGAGAGTTATTTGTTTTTTCATGTACATGCATGAAGCCAATCGATTTAGTTCCTGATAGTCATCATCATCTACAATCTGCTGAAATCTATGAAAGTGCACAAAAGAAAAAAAAAAAAAAAAGCACTGGTTTAGACACACAAACACACACACACACACACACACACACACCGAGAGAAGCCACAGGCAGGATTTCCTGTGGTTAAGTTGCTTTAATCTTTTTCATCTTTTATTTATGGTTTGTGTTTCTGCCAAAGTCCTGCCATTTTACACTGAGGGTGTCTGGGTTTATTGCTGCCTTTCGTCTAGCTTCCAAAGAATTTTGAAGTATGAAATTATTTATGAAGTATATATAAATTGGCATATATATTAATCATCATAATGCTGCTGTTATTATTCGGTTCCCCCTAAATCTAGTTATAAGATTAATAAACTGTACATTTTTAGTACCATTATTGCCTTATTTCTGCCTATAGCCCTTATAATTCATCATAAATGCAAATTAGTACGGTGCCCTATCCAGGAGCTTGTACTACAAAACTGCATCAGTGTCTAAGTGAAGCAACGTCAGGTTCAGCTCTGGGTGCTGGTCCACTTCTTAGTGGGTTATTATGCTGTTACTGTACTGGTTTGGCTCTGTATGTGGCCCCTGAAGTATAATGAGTTTGACACCCCTTGTCTACATGAAAACAGACATGCTGCACAACCAGTTAGCCAATCAGAAGGCTGAAAAAATTTGACAGATTATAGCAAATCCAGTATTCCCACTATCTGCAGTATTACATTGTGAAACAACCATTCTTGAGTGTAGTCGGTGGCTAACTTGACATTTACATGCAAACATGTAGAATAGAAAATAGAGCATGCACAATCTAGGTGACATCCACCAGTAAACACAGAAGTTAACAGAGCATATTGTGATGCAAGCCACAGAGATGGTAACGCACAATCTGATGCTACAAGCCAAAAACTCCAGTTATCCATGCAAACATAAACGGCACAACTGGATTATCCAACAATCTTCACCCTGGAAGGTGTTTGCCTAAAAGTTTATTTTGAGTGAGTCTCAAGGGCTGGTAGAGCTCTTTGACTCTAATACTGGGTATAATTGGACTAAGAGCTAGAAAAATATTCGTGCTGTTCCTGGTGATTTGATGGTATATCATCAGCTGAACTCATGCTTTAATGATATATTAGTAATATTGATTATATAACGTGACATTATTCCTGCTTTGGCTGCAGTAGCTGAGTTGACTTTCAGCCTGCTACTGTAATTTGTCATCTGTTGCCAACTTCCTCAGTTTTATATGAACGCCTCACACCCAGAGTGAGAACACCTGGGTTCAATTACAGAGTTGATAACCAGCACCGCAATGCTGTTTAGTGAGAGCTCCACTGTTGGTCAGGCTAGGTTAGCAAAGTTTTCTCTAAAATGTTGAACCTGCCTCTTAATATAGACCCCTGGATGAGTGATTGCCTGACGCCCTGACCCACAGTCTTACCACTCATTCCTCTTTTCACCTGTTTCTCTGTCTCACTGAGCTGTTTCACAGTTTCCTGCTCCAATCAACATCCAGCAATTATCTTATCCTGGTTTAAAGCTGCAGCTAATCTTTCAGTCTGGTTGGCTATAATTTAATATAAGCAGTTTGCCTCAGTGGGACTCATACAGGTAATCATTAGTTAGTGTATAGTGATTTTTTCTTTTTCTTTTGTAATCGCTTTCCTGCTGTTACTCGGTGAGATCCACCTGGAACTTTGTGCTCATCTCTGTCGTCCTGCTAGTGCTAACTCATCTCTGTGTGTCTTCTATCCAATTTTCTTATGGCTCCTCGTATTGTAGCTTTGAGCTTTGGTGTGTTGTTCTGTAGCTGTTCCTCTACAGACTGGAAATGGGACCAGGCCTAATTTTCTAAAACAAACTCGGCTATTTTCTTCTTCAAAGCAGCAGAAGCCCGGGTGTTGTTGCTTTTGTATTTTAGTTTGAGTAGGAAGTTAAGCTGTTTACATATTCCTTTCTTTGACTTGACAAAACCAACAATCCTATTTTTCCTTTTTGAGCTTGTGGGTTTTGCAGACTTACCTTCCAGTATGTTTAGAAATCAGAATAATTGCAAACTTATTGAGGCACAAATATGATGTGATAAAAGGCTTTACATTGTGTCCAAATATAATTTCTAAAAACAGGAAATTCTTAAATTCTCAAGACATTATTTTAAGATATGATTAAACACAGGAGCATGCAGAGGCCAGAGCCCATCCAAATTTACTGTATACTAAGGTGGAGGCAAAGTACATAAATCCATCACAAAGCTGACCAAGTGGCAAATTTACAGTGTTCAGTCAACCTAAAACTCTGTCTTTGGATTGTAGAAGGACGTAAGCATACAGCAGAAAATCCAAGGTCCAAACAGGCACAAGAAAATCATGCAACCTCTACAACTCCCCCCAAAAAAGGTCAGAATAGACCAGCAAGTTATCTCCATAGAAGAATTATCCACTGTTCCATTATGCTGTTCTGCAAAGAAATGTTATTTTTGATCTTTCAGAGAACAGCTAAACTAAAATCATTGCCAATATGGCTCCCATTTGGTCCAACACAGCAATCAGAGAGCTGTTATCATTTCAAGCTGCTGACAAGATAATGGCTGCAAGTGTCTAATGAATCATATCTTACTTCCAGAGCTGTCTTGTCTAACATGTTGGATCTCAATATCACCCATGTTGTACCCTTTTCTCTAACAGCCCATGGATGTCTGAAGTGAACTCTGGGGAGCATAAAGGTCGCCTTCATCTTGATGACACAAAGCTGAAACTTTAACAGCTTATCAAGGTCATCAGTCATACTGTATATACTCCATGTCTGAAAAGGACTTTTTGATAACGTCACATGAACCAAGATGCAGTGCAAACACATAACTACACTGAATCTGTTTATCTTTATGCGAGGGTTTGGATGAAGGCACAATAAATAGTTTAAATTGCTTTTCTTTGACTTCATTGGAAAACATCACAAGATTAAGTAAACATGGTAAAAATACAAAAGGAGGAAAAAACTTAACAAGCATCCAATAAGACTGAACACTAAGCAATCATGTGTTTGGTTCTGCAGTACAGAATCCTCAGTGCTCCAGAACTGGTCTCCCTTCCTTTAATACAACATTATCCATTGTTTTGAATGCTAAAGGTGAATATAAAAAGAAGCATCAAAGCTTTTTTCCTACGCATTTAGAGAATTTGACCAGCTCTTAACATGGTTGCTACTTTACTCAGGAATCTGAGTGGCAAAAAAAACACAAATATCACCTAACTGGATCCCTACTGTTAGAGCAGTGAATGGCCCATTTTTAACCTGCACCTAAGATGCTTCTATCTAAATCTATTTTACATAATCTTTTGCTCTCTAATCATCAATTTTCTACATCCCTTCATTTTTTCTTATTCCGGGGTCACAATGAATTTCATTTATTCAGATTTTTATTTATTATCAAAACAAATGTGCAAATGCTGCAAAAAAGCTAAACATGAAGTTTTGATGCAAATAAACTGGGCCATGCAGTCACCACAAGGTGGCAGTATAAGCTACATGGCAAGTGGTTGTAATTAAGTAGGAGAAGTAGTTGTTGTCACCTGCAGAAAAACATTTTAGAGGACATCAAAAAAATGAAAATAGAAAGAGCCCTTCTTTAAGAATCTTAAGGAATATCTGGGATATTTTATCTTATCTGGGAAGCTGCAGGTTTGTTTGGCCAGAGACGGGTACAGAGTCACATCATCTCTCAATCTTTGAAACTGTGAATGAAGTCTTCTTTGAAACTTTATTTTCGACCACTGAAATAACCTTTTCCCATTTCCAGCTCTAACTGCAAATGAAAAATGATAATAGAAGTCTGGATATTAGGGTGTGTGGCTGGTACTCCATGGTGCATATAACACATCTCATCACACTGTCCTGAAATATCTGAAATACAATGATTGATGTATTGTACCAGAGCACAAAACAAAAGAAACTGCAAAATAAAATGGTAAAAGAAACACGTCAAAAATGAAGAAAGGCACCTTTTCATTTACCTTATGAGAACAGAGTAGGGACATGTTGATAGATTGTTCAATCTAAGTAATATACATTGTTAAAGAAGACTGATGGTCTTGGCTGAAGAAGGTCAGTTTTTTCCCCACTTCCACTGCTCAAATAAAGTTAAAATACCTGAAGGGCTGTTTTTCATAATGGTACATTATACGGCCCAGTATCAGCACCACATGGATGCCGCTTCAATTTCACCATGTGATCAAATGAGAATGTGGCAACATTTGGGGGTTATCATGAGTTTCTCATTTTCTTTAGTTGCCACAGTGAGTGTGTTGATAGCTGGCTGCAAGGTGAAGGAGAGGTATAGCTGAGAGAGATACAATGCTGAAATATTAAAAGGTTCAACAGACCAGAAATCCTTTGTTTAGGACAGTAAATTTTCATCCAACATCAGTTTGAATAACACAGAAGTGTTTCTTTAACAAGAAATAATAGGGCAGCCACACAGATGTAGCTTTTTCTTTGAAAGCTTATATTGATTTTATCCTTAATCAGAAATAACAGATTCATGTCCTTAGGAGAGTAACAGGAAAAAAAAATCTCATACTGCTTTTCCAATCAGAGTGTACTTCAGTGTTATATGGAATCACTGCAGGGTTTCCTCGTTTTACCTCGAAGTTCCAATATATGACCAAGAAAAATGCAATGTGATAACTAGATTATAAGCTTGGAAACACATGGATAAAGGGTGACTCTAAGGTGGGAGTATTCATTTGGTGTCATGCTGCCACTGGATCAATGAGAAGAGCTAAAACAGACAGTTAGGCACAAAAATATTTGGACAATAACACAATTTTCAGGATTTGGGCTCTGCATGCCACCACAGATCTGAGATTTAACTGAAGTGCAGACTTTCAGGTTTAATTCAAAGGGGTGAACAAAAATATCATATAAAGCATTTAGGAATTGCAACCATTTTTATCCGGGCTCCTCATTTCAGGGGCCCAAAAGTAACTGGACAATCAACATTACTGTGAATTAAAAAGGTTATTTTTAATACTTTGTTGAGAATGTTGCAGGCAATGACTGAAGTCTGGAACCTATAAACATCACCAAACACTGGCTTTCCTGCTCTGTGATCTGTTGCTCAACATTTGCTGCAGATGTCTTCAGTTGTTGCTTGTTTGTGGGTCTTTCTGCCCACCCCAATGCTGTAAGCTGCTTGTTACTGATATTCTTAGATGTTCTGAATATCTGCTGAGCAAATAGGCATCCTGAATAATGTCAAGCATTACATGGATCATCTCATTTTCTGTCTCAGATGCAGGATTTGAGAAATGTTTATATGTATATATGTATATATACATATATATATATATATATATACATATATATATATATATATATATATATATATATATATATATATATATATATATACATACATATATATATATATATATATATATATATATATATATATATATATATATATATATATATATATATATATATATATATATATGCAATGTTTGGTCACAGTGATTGTTAGTAACATTACTTCTAAATATATTTAGTTCCGTTGGGCTATTGCTTTATCATGGACAGCTGCTGAGAGAAATAAGGGGCTTCATAACAGCAGCAGGAAGAGCCCAAATAAGCAACTACACTCAAGAAAATAAGCCGAAAACCCACAACAAGCGACTTCACAGAAAAACAAGCCTAACGTTGCTCATCACAGTCAGACTTGGCAACACCGCTGCCTTTCTCTGGCACAGTAGTCTTCATATATCCCTTTGTTTCATCTAGATGGCTTTCTTTGTCCTTCTACCATCTTGTTACCTGTCTCTTGAACTCTGTCTGTGCTGTGGTGTCGAGAGCATCAAATACTTCCATTGGTTAAGGGTATTTTGTAGGATGGTGTAACTTACATGCAATTGGTCTGCGTGTTTCCTAGCCACTACTATGACGACTGCAAAAATAGTTCCAGTTTTAAAAAAAGCACTGCATCAGATTTTATATTCTAGGTCAAGATCTGGACCATGGTCCGCTTGACCTCTGCTCTGAAGCTTAAACATTATATACAGTACTGCCTTCATGAGTAAGAAGAAAACTGGACAATCAGCACCGTTTTGATTTTCTATTGGAGAGGGACTTTGTACAGTTAAAAGCAGATTTCATGAAATGTGGTCAAACGAAGGGAAAGCAAAGCCGAAATAACAAGCAAACTCAAACTTTTAATAAGTTACTGGATAGAAGCAAAAAGTCAGTGCTGCTGCAGCAGGTTAGTCAACACAGTTCACAATCCAAAAACAAGGGGAAATGAGGAACAGGAACTGGAAAAATGACAATGATTTGGCAAAGCAAGGAACCAGGTCAGAATACAAACTGAAGGAGGAGACATGAGTAACACAATACAGGTGAATGACAATCCGCAAAGCGCTGGTGTGTGACGAGGGGAGGAATACACTAACAGAAGAAAACAAAAGAACTTCCAAAACAGGAAGATAAAAACACAGAACAGGGCAAATAAATAAATAAATAAATGAATAAATAAATAGACATGGGTAAGTCAACAGATATATAACCAGGAGATATTAGCAAAACTAGACATAAACTTTAAACCAATTCACAATAACCCCCCCAACCCCGAAAAAATGAAAAAAAAATAAAAAATCCATACACAGCAGGTTTAATCTTCGTACTGAAGCTGGTGCAGAGTGATTCTTGTCGCCCTGCAGTGATTTGCCATCTTTATTAGTGCTGTGTGATTTTCAAGGGCATACTGTGGACTGAATCAAACTTGAATATATTAAAAGCATGTAGGTGGAATGAACATTATTTCTCATTCGATCAAAGGGCAGTCGTCTTAATCAAATAAGGAATTCTTTAAAAAAAAAATTTTTGTTTTAAAAAGGATTTAGACTTTACAAGGAGACTCAAGTGATGTATTATTCACTTATGTTTTTATACCTACGGCTCAGTGGGTCTGAACTGAAGTGTGTGGAGGAGAGTAAAGAGAAAAAGGATGAGGTGAGGATGCCTTGACACCGACAGTAGTTTGAAAACATTTTTGGTAACACTGTCTGTACACTACCAGTAATGTTGGATGAATAGATCTGCAAACATTTCATGTATAAGAAACAGCCTTCATTTTTACAGTTTTCATTCATCCAGTTAGTTTTTGGAAAGTAATATCAATGAAATGAGAATCACAGAATCTGCCACCCATGGCATTTTGTAAACGGGGCTTTTGAACTGAATAATTTTTTAAGCCTGGCAAAGACACCATCTTCTCACTGCAACATGGTTACAATGTTACGGCTAAGCAGCATTTTTAAGATCTGAGTCCAAAACTTGACAAAGAGCTGGCAATTACACCAAAAAAGAAATGCACATTTCTTCTTTTGAATTTCACTTCCTGCCTACTCTATTCTTTCATCTAGGTTCCTTTTCATCATAACTAGCCAAGCCAAAGGAGAAGTGTTGTAACTTTACTCTCTTTACTGCTTTTACTTGAAAAAGTTAGCCAATCCTCTTCTTCTTCGTGCTGCAAAAAACATTGCACTCATTTAGTAATTAAAACAAAATTACACTTAAACAATGCACCTATACATATAGAAATCTGTAATAGTGGAGCATATTGAATTTCCTTCTAAAGTTATTTTACATATAAAGTTGTTGCTTTCCTCTGAACCCATTCAAACTGTGTTTTTAAAGGGTTTCTGCACAGTGCAAGTATTTTCTCATAAGAACATAATACATGTCTTGACACGCCTACTCCTCTGGCAGAGGCAGCGTTGGTCCCCATTAGCAGAGGTACAGAGCTCCCGAGAGAGCTGACAGTTGGGATGCTGAGTTGTTTGACAAGGTTATCAGTAGGCAGCCTGCAGGGGTTCCTGATACTCTTACAGATACATTACAAATGAAAAGCAGCAGAAGGCAAGTATGAGACAGAAACATTTAAGAAGGCCAAGAAAGTGAGCTGAAATAAATAAAAGATAAAAAAGAGATTTAAATAAATAAAATCAAAACTTGTTCAAAAAGAATAAAGCTGTGACAGTCATATGAAGTATATGTGAATAAGGGTGCATTCACCGGTCTTTTTTGTTTGAATCAGAAGTCCGTTTGCTCGGAAAGTCCGCTATGTTTGAGGTATTTAAAATGCGCAAACAAATTCTGACTCTGATCAAAGAAGCGGACTCGGTCCTCCAACAAATGCAGGTCATGGCCCACTTAAAGTGAACTGTGACAGCCCTTGGCCTGCCAGGTTGTCGGGCGAGTATGTAAATGAAACTGTGTCAGTGCTTGCAGGTGATTGGCTGCTGATCCTGTACCTGCGGTCCTGCCCTCCTTCTCCAGGATTGGTTGCCTTCAATCGGCAACCTATGACAGTGAAATGTGAAGCCTATGCAGAAGTGCAAAAAATTGCAGTTCACCCCTCATTTGCTAGTGGCTGGCTCCAAAACAGTCAGTCCCCATAGACTTCCATGTTAATAAGGCCAACATCACAGCACAAATAAACATGTTGCCTGGTACAAAAAATCATTTTAGGATTAATAGGTCAAGTTCACCTTCATGACAGCTGTGAGGGGGTGATTTTTTTTTTTCTAACTCATCCGTTTCGATGTTATTTAACCTTGAAATTCTGCACAATTAGGGGCGTATCCTTTTCCGTATGCAGCACAACCGCGGTTTTTGGTCGGCTAACAGTAAGCCTTAGCTTTAGCCTGCCTACCTCCGTTAGCTGGTTAGGTACCGTTAACTCCGGGTTAGCTCGGTTAGCTCTTAGCTATAGGCAGCTCCGAGTTGATGGGTGTCAATAATCCACCCCCACCTTCAGTCTCCCTCTCAGCTCCACCTCTTTGCCCATTTTTGTATTTTTCAGGAATGACAACACATGTGACGCTACCTAGATGGCAATGGTGGGAACCGCCCAATGAGCTTCAATTCAGCTCTTCAAATCTATGGGTGACATCATGGAGGCTCTGTCCATCTTTTATATACAGTCTATGGTTGCCCGCTCATGCTTCCTCTGTGGCTGGCCAATCATGAAGACTCCCCCCTTTATAAGCTCCTGATCACCTTCATTCTGTGCAGCTGTGTCAGATTGGTGCACAGTTTGCCTCTGAGGACTTGGTTTTGTGGTCCTGGAGTGTGTTTATTGCAGAGTGACAGATCTTGGTCTTTGTTGGAGCTTGTAGCTGTAGATTTACAGATCTGTGTCTTTTTGTTCCCCTTTGTTGTTGTTAACTGCCGTTGTGGGCTTATTATTTACTCTAGTTACAGGACACTTTATGTTGATTGTTGTACATGGGCTTTGGGATACTTTTGTTTATTTGATGATTGATTCCTTTTGTTATATATTAACACTTATTGTTAATAAATCTACTTTTATTGAGAGTATCTGACTCCGGCACTTTGTCTTACCACCCCTTTTTCCCTGGACTTGGTCCATGGTTGTAACATGGACCAAATACAGGAAGTTGCCTATAAAACAAATGGATTGTGGGTTCAGCTAACAGCGTTGTGGGTAAACACCAGTGTTTCACAGCATACAGAGTGCAGCAACGGGAGAGAGGCAGGGCCTAATTAGGCTTCACTGGTTAAGCCCACAGGCGAGGTAAACTTCGAGAGCACCTGACAAGCTAATCTCATGTGGAGTCCAGAGAGAGAAAACATAGCTGCTGATGAGTTGCTATAGATTTTATGAGTTAAACAGACATTCCGATACAGATATTGATGATGAACAGCAAACAAAATACTATATGTTATTATGTAACTGATCCTCTCAAAATGAACGGGGTACTCCTGAGGACCTTCTGTGAGTCTGTGGTGGCATCAGCTATCCTGTACGGTGTGGTCTGTTGGAGCAGCAGCATCACAGAGAGGGAGAAGCTGGACAAAGTTCTCAGGAAGTCCAGCTCTGTCCTGGGTTGTTCTCTGGACTCAGTGTGGGAGATAGCTGACAAAAGGTTTCCTGGATAAAACTGGCATCCATGCTGGACCATGAATCCTACCCCCTGCAGGATGCCCTGTCTGCTCTGAAGAGCAGCTTCAGTGACAGACTGATGCATCCTCGCCGAGTGAGGGTGAGATATCACAGGTCTTTCCTCCTTGTCAAACCATATACTGTACACATTATTATTTATTATTTGAGTGTGTGTTTTTTTTTATGTAACCTGCGTGCTTCTGCTTACTGCACCTGTACTGTTGCAACAAAGCAATTTCCCCACTGCGGGACTAATAAAGGTTTTCTTATTCTTATTCTAACGCTACCGTAAGCTAATGAAGTTGACACTGGTCAGCTTAAACAATGTAGGTGCTAATTTCCGTATCGTAATGTATTAACCGCTGGTTGAACTTGGACACAAACACAAACTTAGTCCGGAAGTATTACTTATCAAAATGAGTGTTATACAGTTTTTCAACTTATTAAAGAAGTGACCATTTCTATTGGGAACTTTACCCCCATAGTAGTAGAACATCTATTATCAAGTAATTAAAAAAAAATAAAAAAAAAACTCTCTTCAAGGACTTACGGCAATGTCTTATAACATTTTACATTATATCTACACAAATGTAATTAACTGTAATGAGATTAATTAAAATTAATTGGATTTAATTTAAATGTGTCCAAGTGGACTGCATTGAAATGCACATTGAGATGACTTTCAGTGTTAGGGATTTTTTTTTTATTGCTTACTATGGTATTTCTTTTAAACTTCCATATAATATGTAGCTGTTTATCTTGCCGCGCTCTCCATATGTCTTCTGTCTCCATCCACTATATCGACCTCTGCCTGATGGAGCTAACGTGGCACAGTTTGTCCTCTTATAGCAGGACCTGTCATGATTCCACTCCCTCCACCTCTCCTTCTCCCGTCAGCGAGTGAGACACATCAAAATTGCGTGATTGATGTGGTGTTTATGCATACATTGCTAAATGCGCCTGGAGCACAATGTGCAAAAATATACAAATTGTGGCAGAAAGAAAGTCAATGAAATAAACAGTTTTAACCTTGTGTAAGCTATAGAGTGCAGATAGTCTGAAAGACAAGAAAAAAAGGTGAGCAGAAGGTTGGTGAAGGAGTATTACCAAATCTGGTTGCTCTCTATTTGTCAAGTGTTGTAAAAATACTTTGATTAATTTTGGTACGACTACTTTTAATTAGGGGGATTTTGAATGCAGGAATTTAAAGAGAAGCTATACTTTTATACTTTATATATTATTGCGATATTTTATAAAAAGGATTTAATTACTTTTTCCAGCATCAAATGCTCCATGCATGTTCTTCTTCGGCAGGGATATTATTAATTAATTGATCATTTGTCATTGTTGCTGACCAGTTGATCACCATATACATCAATCCAATGGCCTGTCTCTTCACTAAGTGGTCGATAAGGTAACCTATTTTAGACTCCTTTTATTAGATTTTTGTTGATTGCTTTTGTGCTTGTTTTCATAGATGTGACTGCTTGTTTTCTGGCAACACCATTTTAAAACAATGACCCACCTGCAGGCAATGTAAGGTTTTGAGTAAATTATTAACAACGTGCATCAATAATCAGTCAAGACTAATAGAACTAAATAGCATCATATAACAAGATTTGTTTCAGGTCAATGGATCTAACAAGAGATAATGTATGTAATAGAAAAATAAAAAGGAATTTCTTCCCAGCATGTCTTTGCTTTTATTTAAAATGGACAACCTGCAGCCATGAAGGTGGTTTTCAAGCACTGACTACTGGTGTTTCCATTTATCTCCCCTTCCATTCAGCCTTTTGGCTTTGTTTTATATTCTGTAGACAGCACACTGGGAAACACAGGCAGCACTAAGGTGTCTCAGCAATCAGTGATGAACTCTGTTTGAGCATCAAACCTTGAGAATATGCCCCCAAGAGGACAAACGTGAGGAGCAGCAGCGGGAATGGAGTATTGACGGCACAAAGTTTTTACCCTGTTCTGGTTCTGCATTTTTAAAAATAGCTGAAAAATTCAAAGGAGCATGGAGCTGAATTGGAGGATGCACAAGTAGATTATCTATTTTTTGTGTTCAGATAAAATATGAGGTGAAGTATCTGATTATTGCTCATGTGAATGAGGTGATTTTTCATCTTCGATTATGATGCAATCAATCTTGACAGTGATGGGCAGGATATATCTTTACAGAAAAGTGCGGCGTTATCCCTTACACACACACGCACACAAACACACCTGTCAGTCCATATTCAACAATGTGACACTTGAGCCATTCCCATTGATGAAACAACATTGATGGATAGGTAGCCTTCTGGCCTTCTGTTTGTTGTGCTGTTGTGTCTGTATTGGCTGCAGATTTTCATCTCACAGTTGCTGATGTCCCCAGCTCCCCATGCTGTTTTACTTGTGTGATGCTAGCTTTGGCATGGCAGCCTTTGATAGCACAGTGCTTACTGATGCCAGGCTAATCACCAGACTCACTGCCAGCACTCAACTTATCATCCCTGCTCTTTTCTCAAAACAGGAAACGACTGATCCACTAGCTGACTGCTGAAAGAGCAGCCAGAAGTGGTTCTGTGAAAGAGGTATAGCAACCATAATGAATTAAGCAGTTACATAGCACATATGGCCTGGAACGAGGGCCAATATTTCACAACATTTTTATGATAAGTATACCATCCTCGTTCAAGTACACAAAAATATATCAAAGCTTTTGTTAAAGTAATATTATGTAAATTTCTATATTCTTTAAAAATGAATTAATGACTTGTTTAGACTGTACAGTGATATTTATTTTGTACATTGCTAGAGCTATCGTTACCCAGCAGGCTGAGAAACCACTTTTGCTTTACATACTTTGTCACACAGTATCAACTGGATATCAACATACTGGCCGTTTTGAAAGTGCACCTCAGCTGATTCAGCAAGGAAACATAAAAGGAAATTATCAGAGGAAAGAGGAGAGTAAAGGAAAGGAAGAGAAAAGACAACAGTCACGTTCAGGTTGGATGCAAGATGGATGCCGAATTAGCTGTTGTTAGAGAACGCCTCAATGAGAAAATCTGCTGAAGTTTTGTAGTGCTTTTTAAAGTGCCTTTTCTCCAAAAAAGATGTTTTCTACAACATGAAACCCCCTTTGTGATTTCTACATTGATTAGAAGAAATTAATCAAGTTCATTACATGACTAATTAAATACTGTCAAAATCAATCCAGTTCTACTCAATTTCATAAAAACTTAACAGATCTTTATTCTATCCCCCTTCGTGCATGGGTTGGGGGTTCATGTGCAATCTCAACATTCCACCATCCAAGCTATGTAATGTATAATCCAGGCACCCCTGGAACAACAAGGCATGCATGGTTTGCTTTTCCTTTTATAGTATTTGCCGGACCAGGATGGACGTCCTGAGCAGCTGCCATAAGAGTTGGAAGGAAGGCTGCTAAGGCTGACAATATTAACCTGCAACAGTAGCTTGTGCATCCACCTACCTTGTAAGAAAATTACTTTCCAATGAGTCCAGGGTGTCATCAGGTATCTTTGCTACAGAGACTGACTGACATCTGCATACACTGATATTCCCTGACAATCTTATGTACAACAGTATGTACTATACGTTTCGAAAGCCATAAGCGTAGACAAAAGAATAATCTACATAGAGGATTGCACTGCTGAAGCTGTACATTTTAAGTAGTATGAAACATCTGATGTGAGAGCCTTCCAGGAAGGTTGACATGAACAATTTGCACTGCAGAGTACATCAATTTGTGGCAGCTCTTATTATCAAGTCGTTGCATTTATTTCTTATAGAAGGAAAGGGTGACTCCTGTAAATACTCTTAATGAACATCTCAGTATTATCCTTTATGAAACTTATTACAGTCTCTAAATTCCACATGAGAGTCACATTTCCCTCCTGCCACCTGTAGGGGGCGGTAGTTTACTGAATGACCCAATGGGTCACATTTCAGGGTATTAGGAATGACCTCCATCCATCCATCCATTTTCTGCCCCTTATCCGGTGTTGGGTCGCAGGGGCAGCTGCCTAAGCAGGGAAACCCAGACTTCCCTCTCCCCGGCCACATTCACCAACTCATCCGGAGGGATCCCAAGGCGTTCCCAGTCCAGCCGAGAGATGTAGCAACTCTACTCTAATCCCCTCCCGGATCAACAAGTTTCTCACCCTATCTCCAAAGGAGAGCCCGGCCACCCTGCGGAGAAAACTCATTTCGGCCGCTTGTATTCGCGATCTTGTTCTTTGGGTCACTACCCATAGCTCGTGACCATAGGCGAGGGTGGGAACGTAGATCAACTGGTAAATCGAGAGCTTTGCCTTTTGGCTCAGCCCCTTCTTCACCACAACAGACCGATGCAGCATCCGCATTGCTGCAGACGCCGCACCGATCTGCCTGTCGATCCCCAGCTCCATCCTTCCCTCACTCGTGTACAAGACCCCGAGATACGTGAACTCTTCCACTTGGGGCAGGACCCTATTGCAGACCCGGATAGAGCACTCCACCCTTTTCCGGCTGAGGACCATGGTCTCGGATTTGGAGGTGCTGGCTCTCATCCCAGCCGCTTCACACTCGGCTGCGAATTGCTCCAGTGAGAGCTGAAGATCGCGGCCCGATGAAGCCAACAGAACCACATTATCTGCAAAGAGCAGAGACCCAATTCTGAGGCCTTAGGAATGATCTACTTTTTTTTTTTTTTTTTTTTTTTTTTTGAAGACATATTGTTTAAAAAAAATGAAAAACAATTCCATACTGTTCCATGAAAAAATAATTCAGTGCTTTGGAAGAGGAAGTTGGAGTTATTCACTGCTTACTTATAGCCTGAGTCTTTCGGTTCGTTTTAGCAACTCAGCTGTGCTACTATGCTACTTCTTAATCAAGCGTTTCTTTTTTTCTGATTCTCTGATATTGTAAGATTTTAGGTTCATAATATACTAGAGACACCTATTTGTTTGCTTTCAGATATGTAACACTGAACCTCATTATGTCTTTCAAAGAAATGTCAGACAATGGATCTCTTTGAAATTAACTGAAAGAGCCATTTGTGTGAACTGCAGCTGATATTCATATTTTACTTTGATTAGACCGTGGAAACAGTTTATCTGTTATTCAGACCACTTTATTTGTACAACTTTGGTTACACTAATTGGCAACCCTGGACTTTATAAATTTATAAATTAGCTTTAGAAATAAATAACTAAATGAAATTTAAAAAAAAAAAAAAAAAAAAACTTTTCTTTTTATCATTTTTTTTAAATGTCCAAGGTTCATGACCATGGTGATGTGTGCTCATTTAACGGCTCTTTTTCAAAATTTCATCTCCAAAAGCTATCCTATTAGGAAGTTGCCTTGAGGTTATGTGCTTGTAGCACTAAACATTTCTGATTGGCTGAGAACTCCCATAATTTCATTTATCCTTAGCTTATGAAGCCTGTTACCTTTAAATTAACAAGTGGTTGAGGCTGATGACGACCCTCCCTAAACCGGGTTCTGACGGAGGTTTTCGCCACCCTGTGCATGCTCAGGAAGTGGGATTCACTCGAAGTCAAGATTAGATGCAATACTTCGATTTCCTTAGCAAGGCTATTGTTTTTTATTTATTTATGTATTTATTTTATTATGTTTTTATTTCAACTGGCTTGTATAAATCCCGACTGAATCAAATGATTTGGTTTGAATTAATTTTGTCTAAGGTAACCTGGGGCCTGAGATCACTTTGTAGTGGCACAGTAGAAATAAGGCTAAATTGAACGGAAGTTGTGCCACAGAGACAGTTGTTAGTCTTTTAAACATAATGTTCAACTATGACAATCCCATAATGAAGTTCGGTCAGTTCAGATTGCGACAAGAAATAGGTGTATCTAAGCAGTGAAATGATAGTGTTTGATTGTTTCACATTGGCTACCTTTAAAGGCACAAATACAAAACACCATCATCAAAAGATTTAGCATATACTCAATAAAGAAGATTTTCTGTTTTAAGGTTATTTGCAGGTTTCTTTGCAACGAACACATCAACTCTGACACTCCAACTTGGACCATCATAGGCATTTGCATATAAACAGATTTTAGTACCAACATTATGTGAACACAGGGCAAAAAGGTAGCTAAACATGGAGCTAGTCAGACAAGCAACTATAGTTTCCATTTACCAGTCAGCTCCAGGCACTTTACCCAATGTGTACAAAGGAAACCTATAAGCAACACAGATAGACCTGTCACGATACCAAATTTTGCCGTACGATAAATTATCGTGATAAACGATAATATTGCGCAAAGCAATAATGTCATTTTGAGACAATTTTCAACTAATATAATGACAATGTCATAATAATGCAAGTACACCCTTTCAAAGATCAATAAACTTTCATTTCTAAAAAACATTTTACACTGCAACTGGAAGAAATATTAAATAACAAAACAAAACAATAAATAGAATGGACTCTCAGTCTCATTAACAACGAATGAAAACCAAACACAACCAAAAACAATAAGTATGATAGATGAGTCTCTGTTCTGTAAACAAAAATTGCTCTTCAAAAAAATATATATAAAAAAATAAATAAACAAACACGGGGTTAGTACTGCCAGTTAGTACCATTGTATTTAAAAAAATATGTATATATATATATATATATACATATTTTTATATACATATATATATATATATATATATATACATATTTTTATATACATATATATATATATATATATATATATATATATATATATATATAAAACGTGCATCATTACTGTTTGTGAAGCTGAACTATCTCTCCTCATCACTGCGTGTCAGACTGATCTCTGAGCAGTGAGTGAACCGTGCTGCTGCAAAGCAACTCTGCGCCTTTTCCACATACGCCAGAACACGGGCCCAAAAGTAATGCGGCCCACTGGGAATCCTCCCGAACCTCTCCATTAGCTGATTGATGTGTATTTCAGCGTTAGAAATCGGAGGTTTAGTGCGAGAGTGTAAGAAGCCACTGAAATGCTCAAGTCTCACAGCCGATGCATGAGAGTTGGCAGTCCTGTAAATAAATGCGGCATACCAGCTTGCACAGCTTAAGTGCTTCACCATGGTCCCGCGCTGCAACATGCTCCAGTCAAGTATGACACGAGAGAGATCACTGCGCAAGAAACAAGAGCGTTCATTCGGGAAACTCCATAGTGAAACCTGCTGTCATACACAGTCTATGGTAAAGAAAAAAAAAGAAAGAAAATGATCGCAGCTGGCAAACTTATCGCACTCATTTTTTCTTACCGTGCAATTAATTGACTTACTGCTTATCGCGACAGGCCTAAACATAGACTTGTGAAAAAACTGGGGACTGTGTAAGCATCACTACCTTTCTACCTTGGGATTTTAGCACATTTCTGAACTAAATTAAGAAGTATACAAAGAAAAAAAGTTTACTTGTAATTGTTTTGTCTTGCTGCATAGTTTCATATTGTGGACCTGATTTTAGATCAAACATGCATGCCTGGATTTCAGGTGATGTCATGCTTGAAAATATATCTCTTGTACTCTGAGTAAACCCTCCAAAATTACAAATGATGAGAAGACACTTCTTCCTGATCCTTCCATTTTCAGCGAATACAGAGCTATCCAAGATTAAATTAACTCCGTTCTTGGGAATGATCATGCGATGTCCACCTTTAAGAATTAGATTTCAAGATCTTGGGTACTTGTCAAGCAGTTTTTAATCATTTTTTTATTAATGATAATATTTCTAACTCAGAGGTTTGACAAATCTTTGCAACTGTGAGAAAGTACAGTGAACTACCCAGTACAGCTCCTGTCTCATTTCATTACCTTCCTTAAGTTTAAAAGATGTCTTAGGATATTTTTATGGTAATAATCCCATTATAATGAGGTGAGCACTTAATTACTGCATATTTTTAGAGGGTCTCTAGGGAAACCCAACCACGGTGGCATGGCTATTTGAGACAGTTCAGTTCTGTTGCTGATAATTGTGTTGAAACACTGCTTAGTTTTTAATCCCCTCATTTAAACACCAATAGGGCCTGGAATATTAAACACAGAATCAGGTTCTAACAGCTGGAGCTGAGCTTCTTTTTTGATTTGGAGTTATCGGATTAACTTGGTTTATTCTTGTTTTGACAGATTTTAGTTGTGAAACATTTGAGGGGGAACTGAATGTTTTCTGCCTCTGAAGTCAAGACTTTTTTTTTTCTTCTTTTTTTCTTTTTGGCTGAGAGTAGGGAAGGGGAGAAGGAGCAGGGGAAGCACAGAACAAACCAGAAAATCACCAGGGTTTCATTGTGAAACAAAGCGCACACTAGACAAAAATATTGATAGCCTCCAACAGGATTAAGCATACTCATCACTAAGATGTAATAAAATAATATTAAGGTGGTTGTGGGTTGATGTGGTGGGTGCAGAGGGGTTGGGGGAAGGCACAGCACAGAGGTTTTTGAGCTAGAGGTCAATTAGGTATGCTAAATGGTCTGGGCATCAGTCCTCCCGGCTGCTGATCTGTATTCCGGGCCTTACTCCACAGCTGATCTCGAAGTCTCCCTGCATTCCCAAGTCCGACGATAACACAGAATGAGTGGAAGAGCTGAGGGTGTTGGGGGGGCGCAAAAGAGGAGAGTGTTCTTTTATCCTCTGTGGCTTAATGCCGAAAAAGAGACAATGTTCTCCTCCCATGGTAGCTCCCCTCAATGAAGCGCACATTTAGTCTGTTTTGGAGGTGTGCAAGAAATAAATCACTAGCAGCCAGAATGGGATGAACAAAGGTCAACACAGTGTCACATAGTCAATCTGTCAGGTAAAACCAAAGCTACTTGTTCAATCCCACATTGGAACAACCTCTGAATTTGTACAAAGACAGAGGGGATGTGGCTTCAAACATTGGCCATGATTCTCTATTAATCTGCTGTGGCACTTTGATTGTTTCCCTTCTTCCTGAAAGAGAGACAAAACATTTCAACGGAGCGCTGGCGAACAGGGGTGGACATCACTTCTCATGTTACAAAACAGTAACTATTTAAATTTGTACACATGAACTGTAATCATGCAGCCAAAAATCAGTGCCTTCAATCTATTTCCCCAAGCTTAGGCAAGTAGGCGAGGTAAATGGGCTATTACCGAGCTTTCCATATTCTATTTTTTCATATACCAGTGGTGCAATATGTTCATGTTTGGGGACTCGTCTTCAATTTGGAGCAATTTAGCCAAGTGATGGGTGCAATTTGTTTCCCCCGTCAAGATGCCATTTGCATTTAAATTCATCATTACCAAACATGCTTGCAGAGATTTCCCCAGATTGTAGGTGTCAGGACACTCCAGAGACTCCACAGAAAAGCTGCACGATGAGTGTTGGAGCGCGATTCTTATTCTTTTGCAAAGAACACAGAATGGAAAGGTAGGAGAAATTAGTGGAAAATTAGGGCAAAAAAGAAGGAGAATTAAAGGAGGTGGGAAAAAAGGCCAGACTGATGCTATCCCTGCATGGAGTCTGACTCCCTCCTCCTCCCCTCCTTCATGTTTTTTGTCAGAGCCAACTAATAAGTATGCAACTTGTGAAACAAACATTTTCTGAAATCATACAGCTTGCTGAATCACCAAGAGATTTTCCCAGCGACATTTTAACACCAGCAGTTCTACTTTATATTGAGTGTGCTTCTCTCAAGTGTGAAATGATCTTTCTGTAATGTGAGCAAAGAAATGAGAGATGTAGTATGAAATAAGCACATGGTAGTGAGACCAAAAAATCCAGGACTACAAGAGACTTAACAGCACACATTTTGCACAAATCATATAAATGACTCAGAAAAAAAATTGAGCAGATAACAAAACAATCTTGACATACAGATATATTACCATGCCTTATTCTGTAAAAGTAATAAGCATTTACAGAATAACAGGTTCCTTAGAGAACGTGATTTTTATTTCCACACTGTGCACATTAATGTTGTCCTGGATATTGAATTAGGACCACGTGCAGCACAGTGGAGCAGAGGTGCATGCTGGTTCTATAAGCCTCAATTCGATGGATCAAAACATCCTCTGAAATGCTTTGCCAAGTGCCCCGTTTGATCATTAATATTTCATGCAATCTCGCTAATTTTTTTTCTCTCTGTAATCAGAAATATGGAACAACAAAGAAACTGCATTTAGCAGCTTCCCTTGTTTCGTAGGGAACTGTTTCTGAAAACTAATTGAGTGGAGTGGTACCACTAGAAACAGCAGCTTTTGTGAAGGCTTTTTAACTCCAGAAGGCTTGGACTTTTCTTACATGTCTCTGCCTAATGTGTCGTAGAAAGCTTTGGGTCACATGTATATATTTCCTAAAAAAGAAAATAAGTTGAGAGAGCATCGTTCTTGCCTCAAAAGTGGTAAGCTTTCTGTAGCAGCAATTATTTTAGCCGTGATTTTGCTTACTTCACTGTTTTACCCAAAGGTTTTTGCAAATTGGGGGGAGCGATAAAGTGAATTTCAGTGAATTATGTTCACAGCTGTGACAAAGCAACTACATGAAAAGGCATATCTTGCCCTGGTCATGACCAGGTTATGGACAACTAATGGTAATGGTATGGTAGGTAATAAAGAAAGACCACAGTGTGCCATGTCACAAAATATAAAGTTATAACACTACTTGGGGACTTTCCATCCTGAACACAAAGAAAAGCCTGTTGATTACATTAGAAATAAACTACTCAACTGTCATAATAAAGTTGTTTTACGCAGCATCCAACTTGTCAAATGCTCAACTTACCTCATAAAATAACGTGCAGAATTTCCAAGTCTAAAGAAAACTCACCATATTGCAGAGGAAATATTAGGCGTCTTACCTCTGCCACTGATATGGTTTTAAGTATAAAACCTATAAAGTAAGGACTATTTTCTTTTTTTTAAACAATCCTATTTCGTGGCGTATTTCTTCATATGTTTCATTCTGGGGTGCATGTGGTAGTGGGATGAGGGGGCTTGGCATTATAATTGCAGATGAAAATAGGGTGCAGAAAAAGTTTGGGAACCACTGGTTTAACCTGACTCACTGTGCTTTATATCCTGCCTGCTGAACTAGTAAAGAATTGCCCTGTGTAATGTAATATGTGCTTCTATCACTACGACAAGTCATGCTTGTATGTGTATGCATGTATAAATGTGAATCTATGTATTTGGTTGCTTCTACATAATTCATCTTGTCTGTGTTTATGTATAAATGTTGCTTTGTCTTTTGTGTTCAGCACAGTGAGTTTGCACATACTGTAATGTGTTGTGTAAATAAAATTTCTAATAATTTATTTGCTTTGTACCATCTTGTCTGAAGTGGTTTAAACACACAGCTTGTACTGTGATCAATTATTGCAGGTTGTGCTATTCCCAGGTTATGTACATTATCTAAAACTATTTTGAAGAGACATGTTTGAAAAGAAACTTAAGTTACTTGTGAAACATAAGTTCAGAAATCCAGCAGCAAAGGAGTCTTTCAGAGCACATTTGCCCCCTCAGCTCTTTTCCAATACTGTCCACAGTACAGATGAAATTAAGCTTTTGTAGTTCTGATAAAGACTTTTTGTTGTTTTTCATTCAGGAATGAAGGGGGGTGGTGGGGGGATGATAGCAAATCACCAATAGATGATAGTATTGTGTATCCAGATACTTTTTATTGAGTTCCTAATCAGATTCCGAAACTTGCAGAATCGTGAAAGGCTGTTGGCAGATTGCACTTTTATCCATGCAGCCCCTTCTAGAGTCTGTCTCAGCTGTCTACCGCTGGTATATGAAACCTCATGGCCAACACTGAAGGAGTACTAACATACAGGCCAAACGAAATGTAAGCTGCACGCTGTGAGTTTGTTTTCCAATTTAATCAGTTTAATTTCTAATTCACCTATCTCACTTATCTGTTGTACTGTGAAATGTAGCATTGGTTAGTTTGTTATTTGGCTAAGAACACACAAACTAAACCTTTGTCATCAGGTTCTGTCCGATGTCTTGATTATTAGTGAAATAGAAATGGGCCATGTTCGTTTTTGTTGTTTCCACAAACTTGAGGGTAAACTTCACAGAAATAAACAAACAAGTTAGAATCATTAGCTTATCTTGCTAATTCAGCAGATGCTCAGTTCTCTACTGGTTCTCCTGATCCTTGCCTTTCTGTGGTGTCTTCAACACCAATCAGGTTCATGATAATAAGGCTGATGTCTAACTTGCATTTACATTATTGTGAAGATCCACATTTCTTTTTGTGAAATGCACTAGCTTGGAGTCTCCTCCGTGTGCAATGTCAAAGCAGAGGTAAATTGATAAAGCTATGAAAGTTTTTGTAGTGCATACACAAGCATCTGCACAGTGGAAAGCTCTCTGCACACTCACACCACCCTTCTGAAGTTAACAATATAATGTATTTGCATGCATACCATTACTGTTTGCTTATAAAGTCTAACCCATCTCTGAATGTGGTCTCTTCAGTGGGCTCTCAGTGCATTATTAATGCATCTTCAGGTAGACATGGACCTCTCGTTAGAGCTGTCAACTTGTGATTGGATCACCCAAGAAGCATGCTAATGCCAGATGTGAACATAGCAGAGTACATCAGGTTTCTGACTATTTATCTTCTGTGTAGGTTTCTCTGACTCACTCTTCTTACATCCCCCTTGATTCCCTTCACATGCCGGTAAAACTGATCAAAACTCTTAATCCTGCCAGGCCGCATCCGTCATAGATCCCTGCTGGTTTTGCTTTGGTGTGAATGTGGAGATGGAGAGGCAGTAGGTGAAGGAATCACAAAATCTTTTCTTTACAGATTTATCTTTTTCATTTTGTCCATTTTATGCCCCCAACAAGCTGATGCTGATACTTTGTGAATATGTTCAGGTTAGGTAATTACTGAGTTTGTGTGCACTCTGATGACTTGTGCTGTGATTTGGTGCTAAAAAAAACTAATAAATCAAAATCATTAATTCTAATACATTCATTATGATGCTGAAAGGCTGAGAATTTGAAAGGAAATAATAAAAGAAAAAGAAAGCTTAGTTTTTTTTTGTTTTTTTTTATCTGTGTTTTTAGGGCCCATTCTTGTTTTGAGCTTTAATTTACAGCTGATTTGTTGGAGCCACTGGCATTTTGTATCAACGCAGATGGTAGCCTTTGGCATCACTTTTCAGTGCAGCTGATAAATATAATTAAACTGGGCATTAAATTTCAAGCCTGGTGGATCAAAGTTTATGAGGCAACAGATTAAAACAAACAGGAAAACAGGGCCGAAAAAAGCCAATCCATAAAGAAATGAATAAAAAAACAGGCGCTGCTTCTTTATTAGACCTTGTATACACTGAATAAGATCAATACTCTTGCATTTGACTGCTCACATTTGATGTTGACATGCATCCTTGGTGATTCATCACAAGTGGACACCATTAAATACACGTCTTGGGGAATGTTCTGGGACCACAAACTTATCAGATGTCCACTTTGGATATTTACATACCAACAAAAATGATCATATAGCATATGCTTCATGAAGCACCAATTGTTCAAGGATGCAACAACAATCTCTGATTATACTGATGAAACTAGTTTTAGATGTAGTTCTTTTGAAAGTGTTTTTTTAAAATCCTTTTTAAAAAAACAAAGAAAAACCTCCATAAGTAGACCACTGCGAGGCTTTTTTGGTTTATATTGTTTTTGGCATTGATTGTACCAACTGTGGTGACAGCATCTTTGAAATGCTTTGCATCAGTCAAATCACAGAAATTTCCGTTTTCCAACAGAATGTTGCATCAGCAACCCATTAAAGGTGCATTTGAACTTCTGCTGTTTGGTCTACTTTTAAAAAACCCTGGTCTGCTTTCACGGATAGTACGGTTTGTTTGACGTAGCGTAAATGGTCATTTGCAATCTGGTTTTAACCAAAGAAGCAAACTCTGGTCCGCATAACAATCTGGGATCTTTTGCTAAATCACCTGACTTGTAATTTTCATGATGTAAAATAAATCCTAAAAATGTGTCTAAGAGCTCACAGTGGTGTGCTATAAGTATACAGTCAATGATTAGGCACACATATTGCATCTTAACACAAATGACTAATCAACCAATCACATGACAGCAACTCAATACATGATCAAGACGACAAATGGAAGTTCAAACCAATTATTGGACTGAGGAAGAAAAAGGATTTAAGTAACTTTGAACATACCATGGCTGCTGCATGAAAGCAAAGGCTGCTGGTGGTGTGTCGGTGGCGGGGGATATCCGAGTCCGTCTGCTAGGAAAGTCTGCTTCGTTGGGGGTATTGAAAATGTGCAAACTCATTCTTATTTGGAAGTGGACTCGGCCCACCTACAAATGCAGATCTTGGTTCACATCAAGGGGACCAAATACAGAAAGTGGACTAAAAGGCAAAGTGCACTGTGGGTTCAGCACACGGCATTGTGGGTAAACATAACTAAAACATATATGCGTGTGGGGCGATGGGTGGCTCTGGACGGGAGAAATGACTCGCGGTCAGATGTTGAACTTGGTAGAAGTTCTGACAGAAATATGATCAACCCAAGACCACTAGGATATGGTGCAGCTCCATGTTTAGCTATACTGGGGTAGAGACCCAAGTTGTTCTTCATTAACCAGTAGATGAAAAACTTTTCTTCTTTGTTGTGTCTCATCTTCTTCTTCAGTAATCCTTGTTGCAGCGCCGCATCTGGCAGAGTGTGGAACACGTTATTAAGAAAGTCTGACTCTTTTGAGCAATCCACTAAGTCCCCAATCAGACAGTCTAGCAGACTATCCTGGTGTGAGTGCATCCTTAACCACCACAGCCTACCAGAGTATTGTTGCTGACCATGTCCTTCCCTTTATGACCACAGTGTAGCATCTTCTGATGGCTACTTCCAGCAGGATAATGCACCATGTCACCAAGCTCAGATCATTTCCACCTGCTTTCTAGAACATAACAATGAGTTCACTGGACTCCAACGGCCTCCACAACCACCAGATCTCAATTCTGTAGAGCAGCTTTGGGAAGTGGTGGAATGGGAGATTCTTATCATGGATGCAGCCGACAAACCGACAACAACTTTGTGATGCTGTCATGTCAATACGGAGCAAAACCACTGAGGAAGGTTTCCAACACCTTGTTGAATCTATGCTTTTTAAGGCAGTTCTGATCCAAGTCAGTACCAGTAAGGTGTACCTAATGAAGTTTATATGCTATGGAATTATGTGGCTTGATAACTACAGCATGTGTGACACTAAGCTCTGCAAGATCACAGATTATTTGTTCTTTGTTTCCTTACTTTTTCAATAACTGAATATTTTTAACGTAACTGAGCTTATTGAGATGTCTGTAAATAATGATTTAGAGTCTGAATAATGACAGTCCAATTACTGAGTGTAATCATGCAGAAACTTCAATAGATCTGATCAGCTGTTTCTTACACAGAAAATAGACTGTGTGACGTCAGGTGCACATCTGTGTGCATACGGAGGTTACAGAGATTTGATCATGAATGTTCGGATACGTGGTGGTACTTAAAGCTATCTTATGACCAAGAACGAATGATAATACAAAATGTGAATGAGGCCTTACTGTCACCAGGAAATTTTCACCAGAGGAAGGATTTAAGGACCTGGAAATTAGAGTGATTTGGTTGATTTTGCTTGTGGCCACTCGGTTTCTAATGTCAGGGTAAACAAAGTGTTTCTTATGACTTCGAAAAGGACAGTTAAATTATGGACTTTGTTCTCAAGCCTCCCCAAACAAAAGCCTCTGCTGCTTCTCAGATTCTCGTTAAATTCGTTTCACTTTTTGATATTTGAAGTGTTGAAAGTGTACTTTGATTTTTAGAGCAGAAAATCACAACAGCAGTTATCTCAGGTCTGTCAGAAACCCAGCTATTACCTCTGAGGCAGCAGACAACAACAGTGAGGACAAGGAAGCTCATCCAGCAGATTTTACAATCAGTTTAAATGTTTAACCCTTAAAACTCTCTTTCTCAGGAATAGTAGTGTGTAACTGTGGGGAAAAATTTGATTGATAGTTTACCCTTTAGGTGATTTACAGAGGGTTTCTTGGCATTTTTATCCTGGCCAGGGGATTTTTAGTTGGAGAATCTATATGGTAAATCCACAATGAGGCACCCGTGATTACATTTTCATAAAAAAAAAAAGAAGAAGAAACAATCGATCTCACTGACAAAAGCAAAAACCAAAATCAAAATGGACCAAAAGTAGCTAAAAGTATTTTGGAATTTTGAGGGTTATTCCCAAATGGCAAATTACCAGATCAAATATTTAAACTCCTTTTCTCCCACAATCATAATTGGTAAATCAATACAAAACAAATTTGCAGATTTATGACGTGAAAGCAGCAGAGGAACGACTGAGTGAAAAATGGCTTCAGATTTTTAGACTTCTTCCCTAATTGATTCTCTCATGCAGGTTTGGGCTCAGTCATAAACAGCTAAAAGAAATAAGTATTTAATATTGATTGTCTCTTCAGCCTTAGCTCATCAGTTCTGCTGCACTTGTTTTAAAAACCTGTCACCTTTTTGCAACTCAAGACGATTATGCAAAAGCCTGATTTTAATGCACAGAAATGATCCATGGCCACCTTGGACACTGAGCCCCTGTAGCAGGGTCATAAGCAAAATGTTTGTATCTGGAATTTCCTCTAATCATTGGTTTATAAGAACAAAGTTACAGATCTGCCACCCATGTCGCCCCTCCTAAGAACCCGCTATCGCTTCTCATGAGACTTGGCAAACTGCAGAAAGATCCCCTGGGTGTTGCAAATGAACACGGCTGTTACCTCAAATGAAGGAAAAAAAAAAAAAACAGAAAATGGAAAAAGAAAAAGGAAAGAAAGCCTGGGGCTAAAGAAGTGAATCACTCTTTGAATTCAGCATCTCTTCTGTCTCTTTGTGCTGTTTTACTCTGGTCTATTTTTGGACCCTAATTAGACTCAAGAGGTACACAGACTTACAGGAGTTAAAAAACATAGGAAGCGATTCTTTTACATCGCAGTTTTTCTAAACAAGCGTTGAAAGGAGATGAGGGCTGGAAAAGAAATCCATATAAATATCCTATTTAAAAATATCTTGATGTTTCTGAATTCCCCAGAAATCAAGAGCCCCTCCTTGTTCTTTAATGTTACTTTGGTAAGAAGTTAAAAAGAAAAACTACTGGTGACTTTTAACTTAAATGAAATGTACAACGTTAAAGTCATCTGTCACAAACTTTACTTCAAAACTTCACCAGCAAATCTTAGAAATTGAATCTGACAGAAAATTCACATCAAGACAAGACAGACGCCACAAGCGCTGAGATGCAACACTAAATGTATGCTCAGCAGCTCACATGTGATCATACATTCATACTTGTTTTTAAGTTGAACTCAATATCATCAGATGGCCAAGGAAGGACATGGCACTTATAGCTTGACGTGTACAAAACTTTAAACTTATGTCTCTTTACCCAGTTTGTGATATTCCACCCTTTAATTTCACAAGCTCGTCGAAAATCTGATTTCCTTTAATTCACTTCGAGATTTTCCTGGTTGAAAATGAAATATTTAACAGAAAACATCTCTTTACACATTTTTCTTGCTTGTGTTTATTTCCCAGAGTCCAAAAACATAAATGATGGACCTATGGTGTGTCTGTCAGCGTCTACAATATGCCAACCTGTTGCACCTTACCCCTAAATGCTAGTTCTTTAACATTACCAGGCTGAAGTGACTCAAATCTGATTTTGGAGGGATTTAGGGGATGCTGCAGGCTTGGAGAGATCATCTTTCTTGTTGTTGCAGCACTTTGAGTCTCTCTATCTGACTTTTTTCCATTTTTAAAGCAATTAACCAATTTTGTGAATGCAGCACATGGACTGATGTTAGAAAAGACGCCATCCTTTATTCTGATTTATCTGTAAAAACCGTGCAAATTTGATATGCATCCTTTAGCAGGCATATGAGTTATGCCTGCTAATGGAATGATCAATGTTTCTTGAAAAGCCCTGTGTCTCCAGGTGTGTTATATATAGGAACTGACAAGTGGAAGATAAACAATGCCACAGCTGAATGGTTGTATAAATCTAAGATTTCAAAAGATTCCTCCAGTGAAAAACATCCATACGCCCAAGCCTTATTCTTTAAAGATTCACACAACATAAAATAAATGTGTTCTAACACCTGAAGTGAAGCATGTCACTGTTTGTTGTTGTCTGAACCAATGTGACAACAAAAACTAATGTTAGATAACTTAGATGTTTGACCATTAAGCCCTTAAAGTTGAGACACTGCAGGGCCAACATGATTTTCTGATCACCTTAGCTCAAAGGAGGTCACAATGAGAGCGAGCAATATACAAATGAAGCTGTGTGGAATGACGCAAATCATGCATTTCTTTATCGTGCTTCATCATTGTATCTAAACACACACATATACACACACTACTGATTTACAGTGTTGATCCAGAGCATAATGGCTGTGGGTAAAAAGATGACATTTTGGGGGTGAAGAAGAAACTCTTTACCCACTGGACACTTTATTAGGTACAACTGTTCAGTTCCTTTTACAATTAGCTAATCAGCCAATCACAGCACATTAACTCAACACGTGCTCATGCAGACATGGTGAAGACGACTTGCTGAAGTTGAAGAACAAACAGGATTTAAGTGACTGAATAAAACATGGTTGTTGGTTTGAGTGTTTCAGAAACTGCTGATCTGTTGGGATTATTTACTGCGACCAGCTCTAGAGTTTACAGAGAATGGTCTGAAGAAGAGAAAATATCCATGTCAGAGGTCAAAGGAGAATGGGCTGACTGGTTGGATGATAGTTGATAATGGATCCATCCCGTCTTGCATCAAAGTCTCAGGACGAGGTGTAATAGTGTGTGTGTTTGTGTATGTCTTATATACACAGAAAAGTGAGAGCGAATTTATCAAAAAGAAGACGTTTTCTGTCTGGGAAGAGCAAAAAAAAAAAAAAAAAAAAAAAGAAATGGGAAGAGCAAGTGCAGATAATACTGAAGCTACTTTAACTCCGAGCAGCTCGGTCTGTCATGAGGCTGAAAAATAAAAACATAACTAAAGAAAATGTCCAAGTTATCTAATTAAATCTCTATCCAGTTAAGCTAAACTGTCTATGAAAGCTGAGCTATAGAATGTAATGTTTTACTAAGTTACAAGGATGGCAGTTACTGTGTGCTGTTTATATTTTATTTTTCACATGTGTCCAGTCATCTTTTGCTTCTGAAACCTGTATTTATATATGTTCTGTATTATATTGTAAATGTAATCCTAAATAGTCATAATGCTTGGGCACATAGTTTATTTTTCTGCATAATTAATTATGATAAATAATATTGTTCCTGTTAAAGAAAATGAAAATTGTAAATAATGACGTAGAAGTAGCAAAAGTTGCCAAAGAACTTTTAAAGTTGCATTTCAGGAATTTAGATTAACACTTTACTAACACACAATAACAATATAAGTGTGGTGAAAGCTGGTTAAAGGCGACCCTTTGCAATTTTGGGCCCCAAGTGACTCTAGAATCTTCTCTGGTGGGGGGTTTTTCTGGCATACTTGCTGAACATCTCTTTACGACAGTGTACCATAATGACTTATTATTATTCGGTGGAGTGCAGTGAATAGTGAGTTCACTGGACTCCAACGGTCTCAACAGTCACCAGATCTCAAACCAGAAGAGCAGCTTTGGGATGTGGTGGAACAAGAGATTCTCATCATGGATGCAGCCAACAAACCTGCAGCAACTGTGTGATACTGTCATGTCAATATGGAGAAAACCTCTGAGAAATGTTTCCAACACATTGTTCCATCTATGACACCAGGAATTAAGGCAGTTCTGGAGGAAAAAAAGGTCCAACTAGGTACTAGAAGGTGGACCTGATAAACTGGCTGGTGAATGTATGAGAGCCAGTATTGGTTGCCATAACAACAACATTTATGTGACAACTCTGGACAGTTAACACTGCAAACACATTGAAGCTGAAAATACCCAGAAATGACATTATTTTCTGAGCAGTGATTAAGTCTAAACAAAATTACATTTTCATTCCCTGAAGACAGAAAGTGACCCGGGCGCCTGGTCTTACTGCCTGTTTCAAACATCTTCTGCTACTTTCTGCTCTTCAGCCACATACACAATAATAATATTAAAAAGTTAACTGGCATGAAGATATTTAGTTTATTTTATCAGAAAAGTTTTATTCTTGAACTTTTCTATTTGCCGCCTTTTATCAAAACAACTTCATTCCTCCCACTGGAACTTTTATTTCTCGCGTTTTATCATATTTTATTTTAGTTTTTCTGGCTTTAATTTCTTTTATTTCATCTTGATGTTTGTTTTTAATGTACTTTTGAATTCTTCCTTTGCACCACGCTGAGAAGCTTTAATGTTTTATGTAAAGGACTTCGTCTTTGTATAGTCTTGTTCATGAAATGTGTTACAGAAATAAACCCGCCCGGCCTTTAACAGAGTTAGGGCAGTTCTGAAGAGAAGAGGGGGTCTATACCTAATAAAGTGGTTGGGGACAACATACATAATAAAGAAATAAATGTAAAAATTTTACTCAAATATTTAAATTTAATTTATTTACATTTATATTTTATAGATTTATTCTTTTTTGCGGCACTCCTTTCATCCCGTACTTCAGTTTCATTGCAATAAGTAGTAAAGGAGATTATATACCTTACATAATTAGTCTCTATAAAGACCATTTCCTCTTTTATTATTTATGTTTGCATTTTTTGACTTGCAATAAATAATAGGAAAACATCTCATTTCCCCTTGGAATTAATCAAAAATTCATTTCAACACAATACAAAAGACAAAACCACAAAAATAAAGATAGAAACATAAAAGTGACCTTCATTTCTGTTTTCTTGTGTCTGCAGAAAGCCTGGTGACAAATTCCAGTGTTTATGTGGCTTGTTCTGAATTCTCTCAACTTGTTTTGGTCCTGGCCCAAAATAATCAACACCAAAGTAGAAAAAGACAGCTGGATCAATACAATTAAGCAACTCCGACTGCAGGAGAGTAAAATGCTGAGAGATGGTGTATAAGCCGTGACCTGAACACTACTCTGTGTTCCCTGCACGCATTTTTCACCATGACGTTTTACAGCTAACACCATTATCTGTCCTTCTATTTCTTTTAGCTTTTAATTAATCTTTATTGAATCAACGCGGATACGAATTTACAAAAGCTATAGAGCATAAAAGGTCCAACCACAACAAGAATGGGGCTGAAATAAGCCGCTAAACCTACAATAATGAGAATGATACATGCAGCCTTTCTCTCTCTTTTTTGTTAAAAATGTTCATTTCTATGTTACTGTTGGTTGTCTGTCCACATCTGGTTCTCTAGTTTTACACAAATAATATTAATGATTATTAACAAGCCATGAATAACACAGTTGTTCAGGTTCGAAATGATCCTAAAGCTTTTCAATGATTACATTATTATGGTTATTATGTAGTGTGCAGGAAAATTTGCAATCCAGCGCTGATCTTGGTCTTCTAATTGTTTTTGTCTTGTTTGTTTATGACTTTCTTTTTATTTATTTCTTTAACCAAAACTCTTCATTGCACAAATAAAACTTCTTTAACATGAAGGTTCATACAGAAACAACCATATCAAGCACCAGGCTGATTATTTTTGACAGCATCATTGACTTCAGCTGTGAAAGCAAACGGCAGCAACTTTGTGCTCCTGACGTGCGGCTGTCACTGTTAATTCTTGAGATTTAAGGACTTATTTTTAAAATGTAGAGAGCAGCGTTTAAATGACAGCTCTGCTTCATTACTTTTTCCACCTCAGAAGATTCAATTAGAACTCAATTGACTTTCCCACACAGAGAATTTAACATATAAACTGTAGGAACAAAATATTCATCATAGCCCAGATACAGAATGCAGGTTTTATCTAGACATGAAATTAAAAGAGAATTTTTTTTATTTTTGTCTCAGGTTTATACAGGAGATTTTCTTGGAAATGTAAAGTACATTAACTTTTTTTTTTTTTTTATCTGAAACCTTCATCTAAAAACATTTGTTCATAATAATGAATAAAATGTGCTTTGATAGTTTTATCACTTGTCCTTAGTAATAAACAATGAATGGAATGAGCTGCTGTGCAGATCTTTATCAGCTGGCAGGACATTTAATTCATCATCTATAGAAAAATAAAGCTGTTTGCAGAGAACTTCACAACAGTGGCTCCCAACCTGTTTCTGCAAGGCCCCTTTTTCATTAACAACAATGTGTAGCCCCCCCATCCTACCGCTGCTACCACATGCACCCAAACCCTTATGGTGAACCAGCGTCATGCTGCGAGGCCATGGTGCCAGCCACCACACCGCCGTGCAGCCCAGTTTATTTTACCTGTTTTCCCATCACTGACCTCATGGCTGCATGAAACTATTGACGTCTCCTCTCATCTTTTTACAGGACATGGGGTCAGCATCTTTATTTTCCATGAATTTTATAACTATTTTAAAGCAGCATTTGTCCTAGTTTCAGAGTATGAACCAAATTTCCTCTTTCATCTACATCAGGTTCTTTGAAAATATCATATGACTCATAATTCTAAGTTTATTTGTGATTTTATACTTGACAATATTTCTTTTCTGGTGTGGATTTTTTCTATCTTTTATTTCAACTTGTTGTATTAATTGTTTAGGTTACACCTTCAAATTCTAATTAATTTCCCCTAAAACACTAATCCATAGATTACCAGTGAATTCAGTTAGGATTTAGAAACATGCAGAGTAATTACTTAATTTTTTGTAGAGGAGTCTATTTTCTATTTTTATTTTTCCAGTATGAGTGGCTGTGTTACTAGGACTGATTAACAAATGTCAGATACTGTATAGATTAAATAAATAAGTAAATATAATAAATTGTTTTTTAACCAAGCATGTCCAAATCTTTTTAATCTTTTTTAAAATATTTATTTCATCATATTTTTTCACCACTTATTTATTTATTTAGTAAGGATATGTCTAGATGACTACATTTATAAGCTAAGTGTTATGTCCAGAAAACATGGACCACAGTGTTATAGTCAACTAGCTTTATTTAGCCTCATGGCCACACATCACAACAACAACTTCCGATGGGAAGTTTCCTCACACAGGTGTGTCACACCATTCCGGTGCCGTGCAGAACCGTACACCACACTAAGAGCTTGCATTTCTTTGCTGAATCAGCTGCAGTGTGTGTTTAAAACAGCTTTTTTTTATCTGCTAGCATGCAAAGCGGTGTGTAAAGCAGAACTCAGCTGCAATGTCACACAGCTCCAGAAATGCTCCAGATGTCACTGTGCCATCAAACTAGAGCTGGGTTAAAAAACAAAAAGGAAAAGATCTATTAATCTTGACATGTCATGCGTGCAACCGCTTGTGCACACAGCAAAGTTGTGCATGAAACAGCTCTGTGCACTTATTGACGAATCCTCTACAGATGGGGCCTCCAGAAGGCAAAGATGTCTTTACCATGAGATTTCTAGACAACTCATTAACGACTGTCCCATAATGAATTACTTTAAATTCTGTCAATATGGTTCCTGAGTCAAACCTAGTAAAAAAAAAAAAAAAAAAAGTAAAAAATAGAAAAAAATCACTTCCTTACAGACACACTGTAATGCTGTTACTGACTGTAGTTAACCTCTTTTGCTGTTGGTGTCCTGTTGGGTTTGCGGTCTTCTCCAAGGTGAACCTTCATGTGGGAATAACCATTAAACCTTTCATTAACCATTAAAATGATAAGACCATGAATAAGACTGTGCATCGACAAATTCTTGGGTCAAACCTCATAACATTATATTTTGTGTCTAAGCAGCCAGGCGTTCTTATAATCTTTTAAAGTTGTCATATACAATAGCAAACTATTTGAAGGTCTTTAAAAGTTTCTTTTTGGACATTTTCACAAAAATGTGTGTCTTGTGGGTTCTTGGGCAAGACCCTTAACGCTAATGCCTACTTACAGATGTAAGTTGCTTTGGAGAAAAACATCTGCTAAATAACTGTAATGTAATGTCACTTAACACTGACTCAGGAATCATTAAAGCAAAGGAACGGCTCCAAACTCAAGTGCTGAACCACTGTTGTGTCTACACATAGCAGACAACTTAGCAAAAAACATATTTTAAATTGATAATCTGATTCATTTACTTATTTATTTACTTTGAATCATGGGATCTATGTAATTATTATTATTATTATTATTATTATCATTATTATTTACTGCATAACTCCATCATTCTAATAAATTATTATAAACTTACAGATCATATAAACAGAATATTATCATCACTATATCGGCATCAGTATTATCATTGCTGTTGTTGGTACAGTTATTATTATTGTATAACTCCATGACAAAAATGTATTCTTTAGGGGTTTACTGATTATATATTCTGAGTATTGTTATTATTATTATTTTAATACATGATTATGTAATGCCTAGTACTTAATGGTGATTGTGATCATGGTAAAATGACTAAAAACTGATTACATAAGCTTATGCTTCCACACACTCATTTTAAAAATTTGTAGCTTGCTTGATTTTCTTTTTATTTCTGTTTTTTTTTTCTATTTATGTTCAAATAAACTTTTCATTCATTTATTCAAGATCTACACAGGCCTCTTATTATCAGGTGTGTTGAAGCAGGGAAACATCTAAAACCTGCAGGACCCTGGCCCAACGGGTCTGGAGCTGGTGATCTGGAGACTCTAAGCGAGCCAACTGATGATGAATGAAGCCTCATCAGATACGGTCTCTAAGGAAGGGTGGCTGTCAAAAAGCCATTAAAGAGATAGGTTTCTAACCGATTTTGATGACACAGTGACATTCATTATGAACATGACTAACAGTGGCTGAGAAACCACAAAACTTTTTCTTTCGGGAATGCCACATTACTTTACAGCTAAGTTTCACTTTACTAGCAACTCACTATCAACACACTGGCTGTTTTCAACGTGCACCATGGCTGATTCATCAAAGAAATGTAAAGGGACAATACTGAAATAAACCAGAAAGGGACAGAGCAGGAAATAAGACAAGAGTCAATACGGACTGACTTATACAGACTGTAAAGAGCTCAGAGTAAATACAGGATGCGAGATGGATGAATTAGCCGTCGCTAGAGGGCGCCTCTCTGACTAAATCCGCCGAAGCTTATTAGTAGTGCTTCCTTAGAAAGGACAAACAGGGAGAAAGGGCTGAGGTGTGCCAAATGTCACAAGAACTGGACTAAAAATCAGTGGCAACTGGTCTGATAGAGGGATGACCTCTCCCCAGAGTCTGGAACTCAACATTAGTGAAGCAGGGTGGGATCATTTTCAAGGCAGCCACCAGCAAAAGAAGAAGTTTGGAAGAGAAAGTTGGAAAGAAGCCTGGAGAATTTCCCAGAAGACTATTTAATGAAACTACAAAGAAGTTTGCCTAAGAGTTTTCAGATTATGTTGAAGAATAAAACTGACTTCCAAGGTCATTACTAGTTTTTGTCCTACATGCTGTATCTCTATGTGTATGTATATTCTTAAATAAATCGCTGCACTGATTTTCCATTCTCCTGGAAACATATAAGGAAATAATAGGCGGTTCAATACCCCCTGTCTTTATGTCTATCTATATTTATATACTCAACAGTGGTCAAATCCAACCCCATAAGCAGGATAGACCATGACTAATATGAGCAAAAGTTCTGTCAAAATAACCAATATCTTCCAGTTGAGAGCATCGTGATGGGAGTGGAGCTTTAATTACAGATTTGTTCCCCTGGGACAAATCTGAAATTCATGCACATCTGCAGCAGTGACCTGAGCTGATAAGCATCCATATGCTGTATGCAGGGTGACCTCAGCACAAAAAGTGATGAGCAGCAAGGTTAACTGAGGAGATACGAGCAGTAAGCTGGCTTATTAAAGGGTTAAATTAAAAATGTTCCAAAAACTGAAGAATCAAGTAAAAATATAAATAAAGAAAACACTTCAGTTATTAAATAAAGGAAAAGAGATGTAAGTTAACAGTAATGCTAACTCTGTCCACATTTACATTTGGAATTATTTTAATTATTGTCATTTATGGGTAGTACGTCCCTTTTGGAGAAATAAATAAAAAATTAAACAGAGTTGAGTATAAAATGTGTCCTTGAGACGTACAAGTCAGTATTGCTGAATAAAAGTAGTCATTCTACTTTTTCTTTTTATCTGTACTCTGGTAAATTAATTATTATGCTATTAGCTGCAAGGTTTTAATCATTATTTGAATAAACTCTAAGACCTAGCACAAGTCAAGGTTTAAATTCTTGGACTGAAAGGAGCCAATTGACTCTCTTTGTGGTATTTTCACCAAAGCCTCCCACAGACATTACATCAACACCTTAGAATATTGTGTGAACTTGCAAAAAATTAATAAATAAATAAAAAAATGTCAGAATAAAAATGTCTTTTTTGCAATATGAAGGACTAATATTGTGGCCGGATCACTGTCCCACTTTACACTAAGCTTGACCGTGTTGGAAGGGATAAACCCCGGCTCTGTGGATGCAGCCAAAGAGGATCCCAGAAGCTCCAGGGAGCAGAGAAGCTTTGATTTTGATGGCGAGGCAGCTAAGTTACCTTTACTGCCCTCAATTGTTTTTCTCATCTATCCGAGCTAACCTTAAATTCACTGTACTGCTTGTGCAAAGGCTCTGAAGAATTTCACCCTGAGAGAGCTGGGGAGAAACGTCGGCAGATGTAATTGAAAGTTAACACCGACATCCAGAAATTTTAGATGAAATCTTTTTTTTTTTTCTTTTTTTTGCTTCATCCTACAACTCCTGCCTCAGATTTATATCACCACACTCCTCCGTAGTGAGCTCCAGCTCCATGCGTTCTTACTCTTCATCCGGATTTTTATCCTCTGCTAACACATCTGCTGACTTCCACTGTATATAAACTTGCAAATTCAACTATTAATGCTAACTGCTGTTACCTCAGTAAGCTGCACATGTACTTTGTCATGATATTTGTGTCCATGATGGTGGGTTTAAGATTTCTAAACTATTCATATATTTAAATATAATAATTAAACTGATCTCAACAGTTGGTTGTCAAATTCTGCAAAAGCCTGTTAATAACCCATTAATGTGAGTCAGGTGTGTTGAAGCAGGAAACATCTAAAACCGGTGGCCTTTGAGAACTAGTATTGGACATCATGAAACCCTCTAAACTCCAGTCCTTGAGGACCGGTATCCTACATGTATTGGAAGTTTCCCTACTGCAACACCTGATTCAAATAAAATGGATTGACAACAACTTGTTGTCAAGTTCTGCACAAGTCTGTTAATGACCCACTCATTTGAATCAGGTGTGTTGCTGCAGGGAAACTTAATACCTGAAGGACACCGGCCCTCAAGGCCCGGAGTTGGTGATCCCTGCTAACCTCTAAGGTGGAGTTTAACAGGACCTGTATGACATAAAATGTGTAATGAGGCTCTGATTTAAACACAATCATCTGAAACAATAGGTAATGAATAACATCTCCACATATGATTAACATACAGAATGTTGCTTCTTTGTACTGAGCTGAACGGAACTGTAAAAGATGGACGACTTCATAACACATCTCATCTGTAAATGCTTAAGTCGTATGACTAGATATTCAGTGACTTCAGTGCCTTTTGTGTTGAATGATGTAATCTCAGGAAACAACAATTACAGGACAAAAAGACACACGTCTGTCTTTGCATCTGTGTCAGCCAGCTCTAAATTAAGTTTAACAATTGTCAGGTCATAATTGCTGTATAAGCGTTTTAAATTCATGCTAGGCAGCAGACAAGGACAAAGTGGAAGGTCAGAGTGAAAAAAAATCAACCCAGAGGCAACCTTTCTTTGCTAAAGCGTATAATTCCTTTCATTATTGTCAAGGCGGACACTGGGGAGCCTCGCTCTTTGGCCTGAAAAACCTTTATTAAAAGTTTCTCATCATTATAGAGAAACTTTGTATAATTCAGCAACCATGACGGTCATATTCAGTCTATCATACATAATATCAATGTAAATAGCTGAAACTACCATGTTTTTTGTTTCTTAGATCCTTGAATTTCTAAAGTTAGCAATAATGACAGGAGAAAAGCAAAAACCTAGCAGCAGCAAGCTGAGCAAATTGTCAACTAGCTCCTCACTGCACTGAATAAAAACCCACTAACACCTACTAACCTCTCACTTTTCACTTAACAGGGAAAGAGTTTAATTGACATTCTGTCCATTTTAGTCAAATGAAAATGTTTCCAGCATTTGCTGGTTTTAATCGGCTCCAGCTCAACTTGGCACTAATGGAAACACAACATCTGGGTGTGCATGCTAACTTTTACTGAGGATGCTAAAAATAGGGCTACAGGAATGGACACATTCCCTTTACAATAACAGGCATCTGTTTGTTGCAGTGTGTGTATGCATGCTTAAAAAACCTGTTCAGATTCACCAATTTTTTTCTAAAAACTGTATCATCTGTTAGCATTTAGGTGTGGAGTCTGTTTAATTTTGACCTAGACCATGCAAGAATTACTGCTTTGCTTTGTTATTTTAAGAAGGGTAAATGCAGTGTGAAAAAATAATCAATAACCTAAAAATCTCCTGGATGGATGCTGTATTTTGATATTTGTGTTCATTTTTATTCAGTAATACCTACCTGACATTAAACACAGACCACAGCGCAGGCCGACGATCAATTTTCCCCTTAAAAATGTGATGGGCTGCTGGCATTAAATGGGATTCAGCGTGTAGCCTTCATTAAAGTGTGCCACTAACATGTGTTCAAACTGTGATTGAGGCACCATTCCAGCTTTGATGTATTTGAGATATTTCTGTGCTGATCCAGAGGACAGAAACAACCTCTATACTGCATGAAGTCTTACTGTGACAGGGCTTGACCTGCACCTTCTTAAATTGACATCTGTACTAAATCTTTGATCATTGTGGTCATTTATGAGCACTGCATGAGAATGAAATCTCCATAAACATACAAATCAATAATAATAGTACTTTGCAATATTACATCATAGTTTTTAGTTGCAGTTGTTTTATTTCTATCCCTCTATTCTTGGAAGATTCATCTGTCACACTGGTTTCAAGCAATGAAAGACTAACTAATTATGTCCATGGTGGTATAATAGAATAAATCTACTTGCTACATTATACTTAAAGAAATAAGTAAATGAGAGTTATAATGACGTGTCTCTTTACCTTTTTTTAAATTTAGATGTTCAAAAGATACAAGAACACTTCATCACTCGTAAATCAACTGTAACATGTTGGTAGAAACTGTTAATTACATGAAACCTTTAATTATCCTACTTTGATAAGCTGTAATCAGAATACATTAACATTTCGCCATGTTTTGCTCTGTTCCAGGGTTTAAATTTCAACTGAGGCTTTTAAGTTTCCCTGTGCCTGCATGAGTTTTTAATGTCAACATGTAACATCCAAGGCCATGAATGCTGGTTTCATTGACCACAGAAAACTTGAATATGAGCCAAAATGTGGATGACTGATTAGAAATTATCTAATTTGCTCTAAATGCAGCCATGCACAGTAACACATTGAACTACAGCATTTAGCTGGTGACCTACAGGATGTAGCTCGCCTCTTGCCTGATGGGTAGCAATGCCCTTTGTGACCCTGAGTTGGAAAAAGTGGTTAAAAAAAATAAATAAAAAATAGATGGATAGATGCATTCAGCTCTTTCTAGCTTTTACAGCCTGTTTCATTTGTGCTAAGATTAGAATTTATAATTTCAATTTAAATTACAGGGAATCATGTGATTAAGCACATTGTTACATGCAAAATTAACCCTTATGTCTTCCTCTGGACATTTTTGTCCCTTTTTTGGCTGTGTGAGGCTAGTGGCATACATATTTTGCAATAACTTCTTTTTAGATTTTTTTTTATCCTTTTTCTTTTACATCTGTTATGCTCTATTGATGAATCTAGTACTCTCTGGTGAACTTCGTGGCCAAAAGCATCCACACACAAATACTTCGTAATGAATGAGCCAGTAATTCAAATATTCAAACTGGCATTTAAAGAGTTAAAATACTAAATACTACTAAAGTACTACTAAAAATAATACAAAAAAGAGCAGAACATTTAAAAACTGGATTAAGTTCATAGAAACAAGAAGAATAACAGCAATCTGTCAGGAAGGAAGGAAACAAGACCACATCAAATCTAAAAACTAATCATGGACAAGGACTTCATCGAGTGTGGGATTCAGTGCTTGTTTCCCACGTCTCTTTCAGTATTCAGAGCAAGTGAGCAATGGCCTATAAAAAAAATGTGTTAAGGCATTAAGAGATCGTCTGGCTCAAAGGTAAAAATCCATGACATAATAATAAAAGATGTCAGCATGAAAACCAGCCACACATGTCACCTCTTAAATTTTGAGAGCCCCAAATCTAACTGCTTATATACACACCTTGAAAACACACCTGTTGTGATTTAGACTACACCATTTCCCAAAAGATTAATTTACCCAGTGACCTTATTTCACACAAACATTGATGAACTAATTGAAAACTAATAAACAAATCAAACTATCTGAAAAAGATACCACTTCCAATAAACTACTTCAAAATAAATTAAACATACAAACTTAAGGAAACTAATCCACCTGATGTTAGTCAACGGTTTAATCAGTGATGTCACCCACATCTGACATCAGGACTGAGTTGGCCGTTTCCAGGGATTGTAATTGTAACATAATGCAAACACAAACAAACCCAGGACAGTTAGTGTCTCCAGGTTGCATAGCAACGGAAATGGTCAAGGTAAATGAAGAAATCTGGAATTTGGGTTAATGGACAAGGGCTAAACAGATCCAATCTCACCCACTTTGTCATACGCAGGAAATAACTGTCCGCATTAAATTTTAAATATTTTCAGCTAGTTTAAATACTTATATTAACTTTTTTACCATCTCAAGGTTCATAAATTTATACAAATGCGCATGTTGTCCTTCTTTTCTATATGCACTTCATAAATACAGCACTTATATCTGTACCATGATAAACCAATTAGCTTATTGAGGACAATGAGTCAGTGTTTAGTCCAAGGACAAGCTGGCATGTGGAGAGGCTGGGGATCAAACCGCTACACTCCCATTTGAAAACGATCTCCTAAACATGAAATTTAATTTACCCAAGTAAGAATCTCATTGCTAGTATAATGGGTATAAATAACACTGTTACATTGTGGTCTTTATCTAGGTTTTTATAACGAAATTATGTCTGCAGGTGCAGTGTTTCTAAACATGTAGTAAAGTGTAAATGATGGATATGTTAAGAGTATTTTAGATATTCACAAATTATTGATGTCTCGGGTGGTTTTTCATTTGATATCTAAAATGAAATTCCTGACTCGTTCCAGCGGAGTTATAGATATCTGAAATTGGAAGGTTTTTTTTTTTTTTTTTTTACCCAAGTATGGATTTTATGAGCAGAATATATTTGGTAGACATCAAATTTGACTGATGACATTAAGAACGAAACCACAGACATCTGGAATAATCATTTTGAGTAGGAAGAAATAAATGACAGATATCAGAGAAGCACGCCCAGTCCTGCCGTTACATGTTAAAACAGCATGAAACGAAAAGATGATTCATAAATGAGCTGGATGTCAGTTTGGTTTTATCATATCATTTTGGACATTGAGCTCATTGAGGGATACTGAGTTTGGACTTGAGTAGCCTCTGTCCTTTCCCTTAATGGCAGTTTGAGACCGTCCTTTTGAAGAAAAAATAAAAGTTCCACAAAGAAACACTAAAAGGAATTTATAATTCCCAACAAGCTCTTCTTCTTTCATGTGAGTTATATTCCCTTTGAAAGGCAAATTTCTAACAATCCTTACTTTTCATACATATCTGTTACATTCTCTTTGAAGGGATGATTTTGCCTCCAGTCTTAACATGGCCATGGCCATTTTATCTCATAGCTTATACGTAGTGAAATCCTCTTAACTGAGAATGAAGTCAGCGAACGTGAATAGAGAAACTGATGTGCACATGAATCAGAAAAGCATGTTTCAGTAATGTATAAGGTTTCACATACAGACAGATAGAAATCCAGATTCGGTGCCAGTGTTTTTATTTAGAATCAGCTTGTTTAGAAAATTAAACACGTTGACCTTCAGTGTCATGAGAACAGTAAATGACCTAAAACCCTTTTCATACATGTGTTTCTTTCCAGTAATCTGCTGGAAACTAATAGGGTTAATATCTGTGTCAATTTAAAATTAGACAAAATGATAATGATTATAAAGAAAATGATAATAATTATAATAATAATAATAATAATAAAATAAATGAATAAATAAATAAAAAATGTCTAGGATAAAATGTTTAAAAAACATGTAAAGTGGATACTGATTAAAATTAGAAAAAATTATAAGAACCATTATTTAAAAAATCCTGATATAGATAGGACTAATGATAATGGAAAAAAAAAAATAATGGTAAGATAATGATGATTACAAAAAAATAAAAATTGTATTTAGGGGGAAACTGTTTTTAAAAAAAAAAACAAGTAAATATAGTTTAAAATTAGAGAAAATAATAACAATTATAAAATAATAATACAGCTATTAAGTATATTGCTAATAATATTTATGCTTAAAAGATTATTTTAGTAATTCAATGAATGAAGGAATGAATGAACTTCCTGTTAGCATCCACATACGTATTATGGCTGCCATGCATTCCTACCATTCGTTTGGCACGTAGGCCAAACATAGCAGAAAGCTGACGTGCAGGCTTGGATTCAGGGTAAGTACATCCCAGCCCTTATAAAACTGGCCCGATCCTTTTCCTTTCAGCACTCTGTGAACTGCTGCAGCCACATTAATGAACCGACATGCACAGTAGCAGGAAACTGACATGGCTTCTTTAATTTGGATAAATCTGAAACATGGCATCTGGAAATAAATCAAAAAATAAATAAATATTAACAGAACTGTTCAAACTTCCCTTCTTTGTGGTTTTACCTCATTAGCTGCAGCACAGAGTCTTTATATTAGCATTGGAGCAAAAGAGTCGTAGCTGAAGCTTCTTCTCTTTTTGATCATATGTCTTTTTTTTTCCATCCCTGTTTAGTTCAAGACAAAATTCTATGTTTATTTTTCTTATGTAAAAGCAACATGTTTTGAGGAAACTGTAACACAACAATATAGAGAGAGTGCCTCCATGAAGATGTTTTTCTTTAACTTCTAACAGCTATGCTGTTCCTGTAGTAGATACAGCAAGCTAAAACATGTGCAGAAGTCATCGTTTACGTTGCTTGTAACACTAAAATGAAGGTAGTATGAAATATTTTGAGAAACCTGCATCTTTAGGAGGACCTATTATATTAGACCTCACTATATGCAGTCCAGTATTATGAAAAAGCAAGTTTAGTCTTTTTATGTCACTTTAAGAAGCATGCCTGAAGGAAGCATGAGGCTTTGTCTACAGGTAAGGGGGAAACTGTACAATTCTAATCATGTAGATAGAGAAAGAACTTAAATAAAAAAAGAAAAAAGTCCTAAACCTCTTATTGTTAAGCAGTTCAAATCCCCACAAAAGCAGTGAGGTGAGTCCTGTCAGCATAAATCTGGCAAACTCCACCGTTGGAGCCACTCAGCTTCATTAGGGCTTCCCTGAGTCAACCCGGCTTGCTGCATCAAGACACAACAGAACCTGAACCACACTGATCAATACATTGATTGCTTAGCTGCCAATACAAAACAGCAGCTTAAGAAATTAAGCTGTGTTTCACTGCACCAAGTTTCTATATGACAAAGGGAAATAATGTTTGAAAGTTTCAAAGTCGTCTAAGAAAACGTTATTCACCACCTCCAGCAGAGTCGCTTCTGAACCTGCAAACAATGCTGTAATAACAGAGAAGGAATGAGAGAGCAGCTCACTGATCTCCAGAATCAGAATATTAATGATACTTTGAAGCCCCCAGCTGGTAGGAATGATCTATGATTTCAATATGCTCAGATAATTCCCTCAGCCAAAGCCCAACGGGTAAAGCAGACAGCACACGCAGTTACATTTATTTGTTCAATGAAGTGCCACCCTGAAACAAGACTGGAGATAACAAACGGCCAGGGAGACAAAAAGTCATTAGGCAGTTAATAATGCAAGGATATCTATCTCTGTTGTGGAAATACTTTTCAAAGCCATATCACAGTTTAGAGGCGGCCTTTCTGATTCTGTGCAAGTTTCATACGGAGGCTGATTAATGTAAACAAATCAACTTTAGAGGATCTTTTTGTAAAACAAAAGCTTTACCTTAAATGTAAACATTAATGACTCTTTAAGTGAATATGTGTGAAGCTCATATCTATGACCATTAGGAGCACTAGAATTAAACTATATTTATGGTGTAGTTCTTACTAAAAGGCAATTGTATTACTACGTTTATACTATATGAACACATGCTTTGCATATATATATATATATATATATATATATATATATATATATATATATATATATATAGACATATATATATATATATATATATATATATATATATAGACTAGACCAAAGTGGAGCTGACATCAGCACAAACACCTCATATCAACTGTCAAGCACGGTGGTGGAGAGCTGATAATTTGGGCTTGTTTCTCAACATCAAAATGAGTTAGAGAATTAAAACAATAAGCAGATCCATTCAATTATTTGTTTAAAAACAACCATACAGGTCTAAAATTTCACAATCAGTTCTATCTGTGATAACCAACAGGACATGCAAGATTTTTGATATGTAATAAAAAAGGAGGTCCAGACGTAACAGCACAAAGACATGAAGTCAAGCCTCATCGCACACAAATGAAAATATCATTTATACATTCATTTTCTATACTGCTTCATAGTCCAATTCAGGGTTGCTGGGAAGCTGGAGTCTATCCCAGGAATTAGCAGTCAAGAGGCACTGTACACCTGGACAGGTCACCAGGCCTAGGGAGAATAAGAAGGTCTAATTAACCTAACATCAATGTCTTTGGAGTTGGGGAGGAAGCCGGAGTACCCAGAGAGAACCCATGCATACACCCGGAGAACATGCAAACTCCAGACAAAAAGGCCACTGTTGGAACCTCACCCCAGCCGAGGCTCAAACCAGTGACCTTGCTGTAAGGCTGCTGTCTGTGGTTGTTATGAAAGAAACTGCCAAGTGAAAAAATCATACATAAAAGAGATTAGCATCAGAGATTGTAAAAGTAGTCGATTTTCAAATACTGAAGAATCTTTAAACATTTAAATGATGAATTTAAGTAACTTGGCAGCTGACAAATACATTGGTTAGGACACTTCAACATCTAGTCTGTGGAATCAAACCAGCAAATGAAGGACAATTATTTCACCCTTCGAAATTACCGAAACTCTGAAGGTGGCATGCGACATGCAAAAGAAGGTTAGCAGACGAGAATTTCCTGACACAGCTTGTTCAACCTGGAAGAACAAGCTCTGAAGATAATTATTTCCAGGAATCGTCAGGAGCTTTCTTCTAAAATGCAACAAAAAATGACAAAAGTAGACGTGACAAGGGAAAAGGGCTTAAAGATCTACATATTGTAGCAGCAGATATTAACTTTAACGTTGATCTTTTTTAGACATTGAATTCATTTCAATATTAACTAAAAATCTGCACTGAATTAAAAGGAATACCAAATGGAGAAAAAACAGGAATTACTCTAACAAAGACTGGCAAAACCCTCACATGGCAACAAGTTTTTAAATTGAAACCGGATAAAATGGTGGTTTCTAAATCTACGTCCAGAGGAGGTAAAGAGATTTTTCAAATCCTTGCATCTGTGATTTACAACAGCGGGGTGGTTAAGGACATCTCCTGAATATCAACACTGTACAACCGAGACTCTGGGCTCATGCTCCCCTCCTTTTTATCTACCACGCTTCCATTAATCCCACTATAATCCTCAACTAAATTTTAAAGTCCAGTGTGTTTCGCTGCTGAATTTGACGAAGGAAGAACATTATACTCCTCATTGTTCCGTAAAGTTATGCTGAAAGCAATCCGATAGCCACTTTTAGTTGGATAAAAATTTTCAGGCGCTTCCTTTTTTGAAGTTTTCTTGTCCTCAGAGATGCCTCAAGGTGATTTCATATTTAGGTCTTCTTTTGAAGAGAGTTGTGAGCAAGATTTTGTGATTCCTGTGTTTACATAGAAAGGAGCATTTCTATAGATTCTTGCAGATATCAGAAGCGTCAACCTGCACCATAAAAAGGTGCCTTTGAGAGCTCTGAATAAATAAAAAAAATGAAAGATGAAAAAGTATTCTGCCTTCACATGAGCTGGATGTTTTCAGTGACTTTCACAAATGAGAGTTTGATTACAATGTTTTACCCATAAAGCACCCCGTATTCACCTCCAGGCTTTGAAAATGAGAAACAAATTATGAGGGAGCTCTGCTATCCTGCTGAAATGAAATATATCTATATTTTTCAAAGCCTCAGATCTGTTTTTATTTTTTTATTCATGCTCAAGAGCTGTGGGTGGTGACCGAAAGAACAAGATCGCAAATACAAGCAACCAAAATGAGTTTTCTCCGCAGGGTGGCCGGGCTCTCCCTTAGAGATAGGGTGAGAAGCTCTGTAATCCGGGAGGGGCTCAGAGTAGAGGCCCTGCTCCTCCGCATCGAGAGGAGCCAGATGAGGTGGCTCGGGCATCTGGTTAGGATGCCTCCTGGACGTCTCCCTGGTGAGGTGTTCCAGGCACGTCCCACCGTAAAGAGGTCCCGGGGAAGACCCAGGACACGCTGGACGGACTACATCTCTCTGGCCTGGGAACGCCTTGGGAACCCCCCGGTTGAGCTGGTGAATGTGGCCGGGGAGAGGGAAGTCTGGGTTTCCCTGCTTAGGCAGCTGCCCCCACGACCCGACTCCAGATAAGCGGTAGAAAATGGATGGATGGATGGATGTCTTAAGGCTCATTTATGTTCCCTTATGTACGTAAATAGAGGCGTCCATTTCAAACCCGATCATACCTCGCCGTCCTCATACTTCCATGAGTGCTAAGTTCAGAGTTTATTCCCACAATTCCACGTCAGTTTCAGACACCAGTTGGTGGCGGTAATGCTTCACTATAAAGTTGTTTCCAACAACCCAAAACGCCCTAAACACTTGCATTGCCTTTCTTTAAAAAGTTTGTTCAATTTTGACAGTTGTTCTCTGCTTTTTTTTTTTTTTTTCTTTCATTTTTCTTCTCTGGTTTGTTTCATCGCTGGTCGCATGTCAGCTATTCTGCTCAGTACTGCCCCGAGATTTCTGGTGGTATTGCTCCCTTTTCTGCATCAAGCAACGGATAGCTAAGTTCCCTAAAAAAAGGAACAAATTACGTCCATGCATCTTTGTATCCATCTTCTGCATCTAGCAGAAATTGGCCTTTGCCAGCTGAAGTAATTAAATTAAGTTTTTTGTTTTTTTTTCCATGTGGTTAAAACGCTCAAAACAACCAACCTTCCTCCTCCTAGGAAACACTTATTTTCGCACACATGGTAACATTATTGGGTGTTTCCCAACAGCCGTGTGTATTGGCTGTAGCTAAGAGGATGCTGTTACAGTATTGTAATGTATGAACAAATAACCTCTTTAGTTTGAAGGATTAATTGCATAGTTTTTTTCTCAGAGGAAATAAGTTAACTCAACAAATAGAAAAACTCTGAATAAATCACAACCAGGGATTATGGTTAAAAATTCTGAGTAAATATTAGCTTACCTGAAAGAGCTCTGTATATTATGACTGCTTGATCAAGGTTATCTTATATTTACCAGCTGGTACACACACCTCTGTCCCAGAATATTATTCTTCATAATCTAATTTCCTCTAAGTGGTTAATTTGTTTTTGTTTCTTTTTTTTTTTTTTCTTGGCTTTCTCCGACATGAGAAGCAGGTTCAACATCAGTTCTGAAGGCTCAGTGAATAGAATTGGACCAAGAGACCAAGAAAAAAGAAAAAGGAAAGTCTGAAGCTAAACAAACAGACATTAACTTAAACCAAAGACCGCGTCTCCGAGTGCCATTTATTCTGCTTAGATCTGGCAATGTATCACCGATGGAGCTTTACAATTCACTCTGCTTTAACAACAGTGTGGGTACAATTAGTTCAAATATGCATCAGAAGTCATTCTGTGACCTAGCTGTAGTTTTCCACAGATCAATACATCATTTTCTGGTGAGATTGATGCCTATAATATGCTGTAATCAATCTGTAATAAACGCACCTTACCATGAAGGCACATACAGTGGTGGGATGTGAAAACAGAGTAAAGAATCAAATTCTTCAGCGTCATGGTTTGAAGTTTTATGATAATTTCCTCTTTTATCTAAAAAAGATTCAATCTTTCTATGAATTTCTTTCCTGGTTTTGCATACCTGTAAATATACCCCCCAGGTTTCTTTGCTCCGTTCCTGATCTGCTGCTCGGCTTCCTGGTTAGCATCTCTGCTGTTTCTCTGATCCTATGACTTTGCTAATGGATGTCACCACATCAGCCTGCTTTAACAGCCTTGAGCAAAACTTTGCCTTTGCTCCATCACCAACCTGACTCGTATGGTGTGTGCATGCATTTCCATTCTCATTTAAATATGCACACACACTGCAATTACAGAAGACAAATATTATATATATAAATCCATCCATCTAATATTTATAAGTTCAGTCACAATAGCATCAGCATGGGGTGAGGAAGATGCTGGAAACTCCTTTTCAACATTCAACAGAAATACAGCAGAAGGAAAAATCCACCAGAATTAACTCAGAATCTAATAACTACCTTCAAGAAACAGTGTCAAGAAAAGCAGAGACTAAAATGTTTTGACTGAGTAACATTTACACAGGAAATTAATATTTAGAAAATTGACAGAAAATGGGGAGAAAATCTGATTAAAATTTTTCATCCAACTCTTTCAACCAAAGGATGTAAATCTTTGAGGTCGTCTGGTTTCTGTTCATTTTTGAGAAAATCAAAAGAAAGTTAAAATTATAAGACTCAGTCTGAATAATTGTATTTAAAAAAAATTTATTAGATTTTCAGCTTATACATATTAACTAAAGTAACACGCACATACATACACACACACACGCATACACACATGCATACATAGCACCATTACGCCTGATATTGGGATTGGGGTTTATCTGTGGGATATGTAATACTGGTTGGGCAGGTAGGTGGAGGTGCTTTTGTGTGCTTCAACTGTGTGAGTGTGTTAGAGATAATGATTGGATGTGTATTTTTGTTTTTTCTTTGGCTGAGTTATATGCTTGGGTATGTTAGGACTTATCTTTAATTTTGTTCTGTTGTTGATATTTAGTTGTTACTGTTGTGTAAAGCACTCTGTTTTGCGCTTTTGCATGAAAAGCGCTATATAAATAAAATTTTGATTGGTATTTTATAAACTCTTTCCGGGGTGGCTGTTTATCTCAAACTCGGGTCCTCTACGAGAGTCCTGGGAGCTTGAGGGTCCTATGCAGTATCTTAGCTGTTCCTAGGATTGCACTCTTATGGATGGAGATGTCTCCATGGAGACACAAAACTATCCTGTTTTCTTCGAACTATAGTTATAGCTGTTCATTAAAACTATTCGTTGAACCGCTCATCTGGAGAAATGTGGAAGCCACAACTTTACGCTTTATTCTTTTTTTTACGTTTACAACACCCACTCAAATGTCAAACCAATCAAACAATATTCTCAGAGCCCCATGAGAAGAAAGTTCTGCTCGTCCGACGTATGTTATTACTGGACTACTGTAACAACGCAATTTCCCTTCGGGGATAAATAAAGTTGTCTGTCTGTCTGTCTGTATAGAGAACTGTCCCCATTCACGTCCACAAGAGCAAAATAATATCATTTTGTTCTCATGGCCTCAAGAACAAGAAAAAGTTCTAGCTTCTTACAGAGTTTGTAACAGACTTAAGTCAAATGAGCACTGGTTCCAACCAAGGTCTGCAGAACATCATCTCTGAACACACAACACGTCCAACCTTGAAGCAGATGGGCTACAGCAGCAGAAGACCACACCGGGTGCCTCCTGTCAGCTAAGAACAGGAAACTGAGGCTACAATTCACACAGACTCACCAACACTGGACAATAGAAGATGGAGAAACGTTGCTGGTCTAATTAGTCTCCTTTCAGCTCCACTTTCAGATACTAGGTTCAGAATTTGGTGGAAACATCATGAAAACATGGATCCATCCTGCCTTGGATCAACGCTTCAGGCTGCTGCTGGTGTAATGGTGTGGGGGTTATCTTCTTGGCCCACTTTGGACCCCTTAGTGCAAATGTGGCCTGGTTTAACCACCACAGCCTACCTGAGTATTGTTGCTGACCATGTCCATCTGTTTATGACCACAGTGTAGCATCTTCTGATGGCTACTTCCAGCAGGATAATGCACCATGTCACAAAGCTCAGATCATCTCCACCTGTTTTCTAGAACATGACAATGAGTTCACTGGACTCCAATGACCTCCACAGTTACCAGATCTCAATCCAGTCGAGCAGCTTTGGGATGTGTTGGAACAGGAGATTTTCATCATGGAAGTGCAGCAACTGTGTGATGCTGTCATGTCAATATGGAGCAAAATCTTGAGGAATGTTTCCGGCACCTTGTTGAATCTATGTAACAAAGAATTAAGGCAGTTCTGAAGCAGAAAGGGGGTCCAGCAAGGTGGGCCTGCTAAACTGGGTGGTGAATGTATGAGGGCTAGTATTCATTGCCATAACAAGCAACATTTGTGTGACAACTCTAAAAGTTTCCACAGCAAATACATTTAAGCTGAAAATGCCCAGAAATTACATTATTTTTTCAAAAGTGGTCAAGTCTAAACATAATTACATTTTCATTCCCTTAAGAGAGAAACTAAATTGACCCAGGCGCCGTGGTCTTTCTGCCAGTTGCAAATATCATCTGCTACTTTCTGCTCGGCAGCCACATACTTAGTAATAATTTATTAAAACGTTAAGTGGCATGAAGAAATTCAGTTTATTTTATCAGGCAATTTTTACTCTGCCTCGTATCGTAAGTCAAGACTTGAGCCTTCAAACCAGCTGAGGATTTAAATTAAGAATTAATGGCTGTTTTGGTTATGACATAAAAGGTGTGTGACTTTTTCTTTGATTAACAGAAAAAAATAATATAAAACCAAAGCTTTATCCTAATCTAAGAGAGTGGATTAGTGAAAGCAGTCATTTTTCTGCAACCCAAGGCTATGTGATTGTAAATCTTCTTGTTCCACTTTTTGCCAAACACATAGCCAATAAGGATAACACCAATCTGCAGCCTCGAATGTCATCTGCAGATTGTCCTGCCTTACGGCGAAGATGAAATTCATAAAAAGGAAGAAAGAGATATCTAATAGATGCCCCCAGTAAAATGTCATTTGTCCACTGAAATTTACAGGCTGCATTTCAAATAGTCTGTACAGGTATAAAACATTACAAATTATTTCCACTAGTGCAAATAGGGGCCATCAATGAAAAAGCTCTTCTTGCATTTGTGGACGTTACATCTTTCCAAAAATAGCCAAACAGTTGGTTTAATCCAAATGTATGATGCTCATTCACAGGCTTCCTTTTGAGACTGAACACTGTGAATTTCTATGAGATTTCAGTGATCCTTGCAGGACCAGTCCATCACTGGGAGTCTGTAATGCCATTACATGAATTATTCAAAGTGGTTTCAGTGCATTGTTGCAATATGTATCGCAGGCCATTATTAAGGATGAAGGAAAAAACAGGGATGAGCCTCAATCTGCACCAACCACACTCTGATGCTATCTGCTCTGCTCTAATTATAACAGGCACAATAAGATATTTGCCTTCCTCTGTCTTATTGGGGGGTCGGCTCACAGACAGGACTTTTCATTATGCAGCTGATAATGTAACTTTTTGACATTTTCCTTCTCTGTTGCGGCATAATTTATTCCCATTAGTCTGAGACGTGCAGGAAAAAAAGTGGTGGGAAAAGCATTTAAAAGTTGGCGTTAGCAACAAATGCCTACAAGGATATAAAAGCAGGGCAAGGCATGTTTATTTGTATAGCACATTTCACATGCAAGACAACTCCAGGTGATTTACACATCACATTAAAATAAGGTGCAAAAAGAAACATTTTTTAAGGTTAAAATAAAGAAATTAAAACAGACTAAAAAGAACAAACTACATTACAGAGAAACAGACAGAATACATACCGTAGTACATGATGTAGACATCATCATCAATGTCAATTTGCATATGAAACAAGATGTTTTCAGGAGAAAAAAAAGTTAATTAAAGTGGCAGGAAAAAAAAAGAGCTTTAAGACCGGACTTAAAAGAACTGAGGTTTGAAGCAGACTTCAGGTTTTCTGCCAGTTTATTCCAGATATTAGGAACATAAAAACTAAACACTGATTCCTTTTGTTTTGTCATTGAAAGCAAAAGTGACCCAGATGATCTGAGAAGTCTTACTGGCTAATAAGACGTCAGCAGGTCAGATGTATATTTTGGAGCAGAACCAATCAGAGCCTTATACACAAACAGCAACATTTTAAAATCAATTCTTCGGGTTACAAGAAGCCAGTGCAAAGATGTGAGAACCGGAGTGATATCTTACCTTCGTTTTTTTTTTGTTTTGTTTTGTTTTTTTTTTGTTTTTTTTTGCTTTGTGGTGACATGAGCAGCAGCATTCTGGATTAGTTGCAGTTGTCTTAGTGATTTTCTAGAGCAGGGGTCGGCAACCTTTGTGACATGGATTGCCAGTTTGATTCAAATTTTCTTCTCACCGAGTGTGCCATTATCAGCTATAATGCAAAGTAAAATTATGACACAAAATACTAAAACTGTATTCCATCTATGTGTAGCACATCCAACAAAAGCCATCCATGTCTCAAACATGTCCACAACAGTTTGTCCTGCACTTTGCAGTCTGAGATTGAGTCCATTCAGGTATCCCGTAATGCTCAAGAGAAATATAACTATGCACTGTCCATCTCCTCCAGCAGGTACTGAAACTGCTGGTGCATCAGTGTGGATTGCTTCACTTTCAAGTTAATAATCTTTGCCACTGTGGCCATAACTTCACTGAGATCCAAATTTGACATTTTTGCACACAGATTTTCTTGATGTATTGCAGCGGAGTTTCATGATGGGGTGGCTGACTTTTTCGGGTTTTTTTTCCCATTTTGTTTGAAATGATCAGTAGCTACCAGTTAACACTAGAAGTCCCAGGAATTTTGATATCTCCCTAAAGTCCCAGAGAAGGGTCGAAAGACCTTTAGTCCAAACTGACGACTCTGCTGGCAAAAATTAGCATCTCTTCATTTGTAAATGCAGCCATTACCTGAGGAATGCACCCATTGCATCCAGCCCCTCCTTGTTACCTTGAAACGTCTGGTAAATTCTGTGGCAGTGGGGGATGGTGGGCTGAGGGGGATAAATAGTAGCTAGCTTCACCTCCAACAAATAGAAGGAAGCAAAATGCAGAGGCGGCTTACAACTCAGCAGGCATTGGACCTGATCTTCAGCGATACAAACCCTTGTGACTCAGATGGAGAAGAGATACAAATTCAGCTGGATTCGGACTCTGACTCTGAGCAGTCTTCAGGTAAGATTTGAAACTATTATTGAACTTTTTGGTATGACAAATTTCTTTCTTTCTGCTTTGTCCTGTACTGTGAGTTGCAACACTGGAATTTCTCCATTTTGGTACAAATAAAGGATTTTTTTAATCTTATTTCCAAAACATCCTATTTTCGTCCTCTGAAATTGTGAAATTGTTTACCTTGCAGATGATGAGACTGCTCCACTGCCAGAAAAGAGGGCTCGGTTGGGAAGTGAGAGGACAGAGATGGCTAAAGATGGCACAGTGTGGCATGAAGAACAGCTGGGGACATGTCTCAATTTCACCCCAATAGAACCATACGGCACAGATGGAGAGCCAACTGCTAAGGCCAGAAGAAGTATCCGGACTCGTCTTCAAAGCTTCTTCTGTTTTATAACACTTGAAATGCTTCGTAGCATTCAAGAATGGACCATTCAGCATGCACGGCAAAAGGAGCAGGCAGATTGGTTCATGAACCTCCCAGAACTAATGGCATTTATTGCAATTATTATCTTGCGGGGGGTGAAGAAAGTTCCATCACTACGTGTCAATTGGTCAGCAGAGCTGGGAAACCCACGAATCATTGCTACTATGGCCCGAAACCGCTTCCAAAACATCATGCAACACCTACGCTTTGATAACATGTTCACACGCAGTGAGCGAGTGGAGACAAATAAGTTTGCTGCAATTTCTAATCTGTGGGAATCTTTTGTCAATAACTGCATCAGATCTTATAACCCTGGTCGACACATCACTATTGATCAACAGCTTTTCCCGACAAAGACTCGCTGCAGTTTTCTGCAGTACATTGCAACAAAACCGGACAAATTTGGCATTAAGTTTTGGCTGGCTTGTGACTTGAAATCAAAGTACATTTGCAATATCCTGCCATATCTTGGCAAGGACCCCAGTCGTCCCAGTGGAGAGAGACTCTCTGAGAGTGTAGTGATGAGGCTGATGGAGCCGTTCATGGATAAGGGCAGAACTGTAACAACAGACAATTTTTTTACATCGCTGTCCCTTGCGCAACGACTGCTTAGCCGGAAAACCACCATCCTTGGCACAGTCAACAAGATTCACCGGGAAATTCCTCAGTCAACTAGACAGAAGGACCACACTAAATTCACCACTCGAGTGTTTTCCACCACTGGTGCAACACTCACAGTATATGCGCCGAAACGGAAAAAGACTGTCTATCTTCTCAGCAGCATGCACAATGTGGTTGAGACTGAGAATACCACCAAAAGGAAGCCAAACACTGTCACACAATACAACACCACAAAGTGTGGTGTGGATGTGATGGACCAGATGGTGCGGGAGTACAGCGTGCGTGCAGGAACACGGAGATGGCCAGTCGCCGTGTTCTACAACATGATCGACATGGCGGCACTGAACGCTCATGTTCTTCATAAGGAATGCACCGGAGTGCAGGAGAGAAGAGTGGACTTCCTGGTTGAGCTCGCGAAAGAGTTGGCCAACTCTCATGTGAGTCAGAAGAAGGCACATAAGGAGCAACTGCTTCAGCAGCAACCTCCCACACCTAGCCCTGGGAAAAGGGCAAAATGTCAGGTCAACCATCGATGCAAGAACAATTGCGCAACTGTAAGATGTGTTGACTGCTACAAATACACATGTGGCAAATGCAGGATGGAGATACCATGGAAGTGCCAAGCATGTTTGGACTTAGCACAGACGGACTGCTGAAAGAGCAGAAAAGCCATTCACACAAGGGCATGCCACTGTAGCCTTGTGTAAATATTTGTGAAATTGTTTCATTACTTGCATTATTTTAACTGTTTTGTTGTTTTTTTTATGACAAAAATAAAAAGCATTGGAAAAAATTCACAGTTGTTCTTTTATATCTTTGTCATGTTGACATTTATGCCCTCTTGACTTAGACACTAATGCTTCTGGACATTTTACTCACAGACCCTGCCTGTACCACCACAATCAAAAAATGTTCATTTTAAATATTCAAAATTGTTCATTGCTTGGGCTTTTTGGACATAAGGTACATGAACATTGGGTTAGAAAGTTTGAAAAATTGGTCAAAAATTTTGAAAAATTTGTATTTTTTCATTTGTATGAAAAGAGGAGAGCTGGACCTTTTAAAGTGATTTTTAAAAAAAATATGAATTCATCATTTTGTCATATCATTCTAAATTGTTTGCTTTTTTATTGAAGGCCCACAATGATTATCTTTTTTTTTTCTTCTAAAAGCACACAAATGTGTCGAGGAGGTATATATCATATATCATATCAAATATATTTTTAATTATTTGAAATATACCAGAATGCAGGAAAACCTTTCTGAATCTGTTTGAGGTCTACTCCAATCTCATACTCAGGGGACCAAGCAGTGTCTCAAGCCAAGCTTTGGGCAAAAGTTGACAGTCCGGTTTCAAGAGTCTACAGTGTCTCCCCTAAGTATGCGCCCTCCTGGGGTGTGCCAGTAATTGACTCGTCTACAAACAAAAGAAGCTGTTCGCAGCTTAAGACAGGATTTTAGCTAAAATCCTACTGGTCAATCGACCCATCTCTGGGTTGTAAAGGTAGAAAGGTCCATTGACCCCTCTCTGGGACTTCTAGTGTTAATATGAAGTATTAAGGTACATATTAAGTATTAAGTATTAAGGATTCAAACCATTTCAGTACTGGTCCAGAGATTCCAGAGCCATTTTCCAGTCAGTCTAATAAGATGTTATGAATGACTGTGTCAAAAGTAGCCCTGTTTCCATCAAGGGGTATGGCTTGAGAAAACAGGACTGTTTGGTTCAGTAAACCCCAATTTCTGTTTTATTTCCACAGCCAACTGTACTCTTAACTGGTAGGGAGGGTATAAGCCAGATGGTGATATTGTGTCAGCTATGTAATAGCTCCTTACTTAAATTATAATGAACATACACATAAATAAATTGTCTCTTCTCAGCATGTGGCTTTATGTAACAAAAATCCATGGCATTTCGACCAATCAACAGATTGCAGTGTGTCAAGCTCCACCCTTAAGGATTGGGTCTGTAAGACTGGGACCCCGGGGGAAGGTTCTCTAAAAAGCAGGATGTTTTCTTCTGGCACCCTTCCCAGTTTTTGCCTGTGGATATAAAAAGAAATGTGTACCGACTCGTCCTGTAACAGCCTGGACCCATTGGTGGAAAAAGGACTTAACCAAATCAAAACCAAACTTCTGTCACTATCTGTCTTTAGATGGATGTCATTTAAGACTTTGATGAAGCCAGTTTCAGTGCTGTGGTGTGGTCAAAGTCCCGAGTAAAAGTAATCAAAACAACTGCAAACTGGCAAAAATTTTCAAAGTTGTTGAAAAAGAAAATGAAGAATAAACATAATTAAATCATTTTCTACCCTCAATGTATGAAAATATAAACTGTTGACTCTAACGTGTCACACTACTACTTCATTTGTGTGCTATATTCGAGCTCAAACCGCTGAAGCACTGGCTGATCTTAGGTCCTTGCTATGAGTGCTGTAGGAGTACTGGCAGCACTTAATGTAATGCCCATTGAGAGAAAGCTCTCGGTGGATGACATGCATTCTGCTGTGACCCAGACCACCAAGGCCCCGGGGAGCAAGCTGCAATTTCCACAAGGTCAACAGTTAAAGAAATAACTAGGGCACTCGACAGAGAGCAAAAAGCAGAACGAGTGTTCAACATTTCTGCCAGCTGTCTTCCTAAAACCATTTTCCCCCTGGCTTGACAGTCACTGGTGTTTCTATCAGTCGGTTTTTCAATTGAGAAAGACAGTAGGGGGAAAAAGGACAAGAAATGACCTCTAGAGAGAATAATATGTGAAACAAGCTTGTGGTATTCCAGGTTGATATTCAGAGACTTTTAAAATCGCAGTGACTTCAACTCTGTGATGTGGGACACAGCTTGTCATCTGCAGTACATTTTCTCTCAGATGATGATGCTGTTGCTAGTTGTAATGCAGGAATCACCAACTCCGGTCCTCGAGGGCTGCTGTCCAACTGGTTTCGGATATTTTCCTGCTGCATTACATCCGACTCAAATTATTTGGGAGATTAACAGGCTGGTGCAGAACTTCGCAGGATGTGCTGGAGAACCATTTCATTTGAATCATTACCCGTTTCTTAAATTAATGGGGTGACATATAGTTTGGATTGAATATATATTTTGTTTGAAAATTTAAAATAAATATATCTGTTGCAGAAGACCTAAACTGAGATGTCTGAGAGTGTGACTGAGGAACTACAAATACCAAGTAGATCAAACAATCTGATGATGTTTTGACGATAATCATGAAGAACCAACAACCTTCTGAGGACATTATTTATTTGGTCAAAGTATCTTGTTTGAAGGAGAAAAAAACTCAAATGGGAAAATCTGAAGAGCTAAAAGCTTATTTGAAAGTGAAGATACTCCAGGTAGAAGTGTAACAAAGGATGGAGATCTGAAATAAATCGTGCTCCAAAAAGTCACATTAGCTGTCTTTGGTACTGAAAGTATTAAAAGTGTAGAATAAAATTAAAAGAAACAAAAAGCAACTTATAAGTAGTGACATCTGGATTGTACTTCTGGATCTTGGAGAATTTGCACATCCATGTTTTAAAAAAGAGCAGTTGCAGTAAAGACGATGACGATCATGCAGCATCTTTTTGGTTTGAAGTGATGTGTAAGGTGAAATCCACTTTTCAAAGCAGCAAATGTGCTTTACTAGGCCCTAAAGCCCAGGAGGTCTAAGTTAAAACTAAATTTAATCCTGGAGTAGCTCTGATCTTTCTCCCTTCAGGGAATCAGCTTAGTTTATTCAGGACTGATCTAAGTCTAGCTGTGATAAATTCCCATTTAGTCAGTTATTTGACATTGTTTTAACTAATTTAGACTGCAGGACACTGTGTACAAGAGCTGTTAGTTTTACTGACTGAACTATTTTTGTTTGGTCACAACATTGCCCTGAAAAGAGCAAATAACATTTCACAATATCTCCCAAATTAGTCACTACCTCTCAGCAACGCCGCAGTCCCTTGTCTCTTAGTCCGTTAGCATTAACTAGCATAACAAACTTCACCTGCTGTTTTGTTTTAAGCTGGACGGCAACATGGATACGTGCAGGTTGAGGACTTGTTACCAAAATTGCCCATGTTTTTGTTGTTGGCAATAAAATCCAGTGTTTCCTCCGCCATGACAGCATGATATTTCTCCTCTGCTCTCCATATGTCCGGTGTTCCGCCCAGATGTGAACACACCGCCATCAGCGAAGTGTTGCCCTTCACCGTGTCACACAGACAAGCTCAGACAGCAACACTCTTCATGAAGAAAAGCTCTGTGTTCCTCACATTCAATTTTTAACCACAATTAAAGATTTACACTGCTGTTCGAACAGCTGAGAACTGCACAAATCCTCCCAGATTTCCTCGACATTGTTGAAAAGAATAGTCTGATTCTCTTCTGTTATTCTCTGACATGCACAGACATGCCACCACAACAATGATGGAGGATCTTCTTCAGTTGTTTGCCCGGATAAGTCTATAAGAGACTCACTATCCACACTGTGTGTCATCCATCCCGGATTGTGTTTATGGTAAAAAACTCTGCAGTTAAAACTCCTGCAATAACTGTTTCCGATGAAAATATCAACTTAGTGTTGATTGTGTGTTTCACAGCCTTAATTCACATCACTGTGCAATTCAGTTGAGGAAGAAAATTAAATGTACAAAGACTATTTTCAAAAAGCTATTTAGTAAAATGCTGCTGAAAGAAGGCACAGTTGCTAAAACATTATACATATAAAAAAAGAACATAGCTAATTTAAAATAATGATGAAGGAAATCTCTCTTAAAATGTGTACTGTGTTTCTCAGTTTGATTCTGTATTTTTGTCAAAGGGGATCTTAAGTTTAGACCATGTTATCAGGAAAAGCATGAATAATGACCACTACTGAACCCGCTGATACTTTTATTGCTAATAGTATCAACATCTGCTTCTTCCCCTGCAACATCCCTTAGTCCTGAAGATAACATCCATTCCAATTTCAGCTTCTACTTTCTCTCTACAGAAACAATTTCTCATTAGATTGGTGGTGGTCTGAACTCCGATTTGTTATGAAAATCAGAGATCAAGGCTTAAAGCTGCAAATGAAGTGTCAGCAAAAGCCAAGTTTCAGGATAGATTTTCTATTTCATTTACAGAGTACTGTCTGTTGTCTTGAATAACAATAAAAATAAAATTGTTTTTGTAGCTTTTGTATCTTATGTGGCTGACTTTAACTGCCACTTTTCCTCCTGAATGAGCCTGTTTTTCTATCAGACATGTTTGTCTAAGCAGAACAAAAACGACTAGTGTTTTTGATTGAAACAAAAATGTACTCTACATTAACAAAATACTTAAGTTATACATTTCTACTTCTACATTTCTAAGAAATATAAAACTAAAGCATAAGGGTTGACATTGCATCACGGCATCCTATACAGAAAGTATGAATAAATGCATGATTTAAAGACATAAATACATTCCTCCACTGTCTTGACCATGCCCTCCTGCTTTCGTCCTGCTCTCAGCAGCTTCAGAGGTTGCATACACCACCCTTTTCCTCTGACACAAATCAATCACAATTTCTTCAGAGACGAATTGCCAAAAGTTCAGGCTTCAGTGTAATGTTAATGCGAACCGGATTGCCTGACTTTCAACTTTGGCGAGGACCTTTACAAGCCCATCTTCATGCAAAAACCCGACACAAGCTTTACGCCAACCACAATCTGACTGACGTGGCTCTGAACACCAAAGAAGAGTGCTGGAGCTGCACACGTTGCATAACACACTGATGATCTTGCCTCTTTTTTTGAGATGGTAAGTCAGAGATAGTAAAAGCATGTTCTCCACGTCTTTCACTTTCAAATGTACAGAGCTGTCATTGAATCACTCTTCCACTGACAGTAAGCTCTGAGAACTGATTATAAAAGTTAATCAAGTTTTAGAATTATCTCTGTAGCCTGCCCTATGGAGAAAAACATTCAAAAAGGCTTATAATATGCAGCTAACACGGTACTTCAATCATTTCCAAATGAAGGGCTAAATAAATGTCTGCAATATCCCCAGAATGTGCATAAATATGCTTTCTTTCCCTTATAAACCTTTGCTTTCATTTATATTGCATAAATGGTTCTCATGCATTGTATCTTCAGGCTACATTTAAAAAATAATTACAATGACACCTTTAAATTTTTATGTTTTTGGCATTTTATGACTTTCTGAGATCCTGTAGAAACAGACAGGAAGTGTTACTCTAGTTTAAATAGACGTTAAAGCAAAACTACATACATTTCAGACCTAAAAATTCTGTGCTTCTGACTTCATTTGGTGGCACCCTGATACTTATTATTGTACATTCCTGGAGCCGTAATTGCCCTGCAGCATCCTAAGGCTGAGAAACCATGCTTTTACCAAGCTGGAGCATCACGCTTGGACTCATAAGGAGTTTCTGCTGTTATGACAGTGCTGTATCAAACTGCATGCTCAACCAAAGTTTTTAAACCTCTTTTCACTCTCAGTAAATACTCTTGTGCAACAAAGAAGCAATACAAAGATATTCGGTAAAAATCACTGTGTGTGTGAGCAGACATAGCTATATTAATACACACATCAGCAACCTATACAATATTTCCAAAACTTTACTAAATAGCATTTTTAATTAGAAAGCAACTGAGTCAAACAAAGGGCTACACTGGGCAGCTGATAAGCTATTGACACTAATGTGCTGCCATTATCTACAATCACACTTTCAATTTTGAGTTTTTATGCATTATGACAAAAACGTATTTTTTTAAAAGATACAGTATGTATAATCAACATAAACAAATGCACATTTTAAAGAGACCATGTGAAAATTAGATGCTTTTTCATGTCCTTAAAACTGAAAGGTGTACTTTCTTTCTTTCCCTTGATGAAAAATAAATTTGATATGAAGTTTACTTCCTGAAAAGAAAAGCCTATTTAAAGGTGCACCAGCTGTAATGATCACAATCAGATGTCAGCAGCTTCTGTAGGATCCATCTGCCAAGGGCAAGCTTCACTCTGTTGTGCTCTATAAGGATGGAATGTATGTCATAACAACGCTGTGAAACTGGGACTCTGCTACTGTTGAAGGGCATCTGTTCTGCTGAGCAAGAAGAAACTATTAACAAAAAGGGTCAACAAGGCCTCTGAGTGGAAAAGCTGTTGAGATATATCTAATCCCCAGAGATTATCTCATAAAAAAATCTCATAAGGCTTCATGTCCAGTCTAAGAGAGATGTCCTTGCTGTTAGGGGTCCTCCATGTAAAATTTAAACAAACTCTTAATGTTAAAGTATCTAAGTAGGAGCCCGGGGTTAGTTCAACAGCTCCTGAAGCCTATTTTCAACGCTTTTCGATTAAAACCAGGCAAAAGAGAGTAGGGCAGATAAATCCCCCTGCTTGATGAATGAATGTAGCTCTTGGCTGCCGGGTGCAGCAGCCTGAACATGCAATAAAAAAATTAAAAAAATATCACCACAGCATTGTTTTGGGCCAGGCTGTCTTATTTGCCTGTATTTGGAATATCATCAGCGTCGCCCTTCTCCTGCTTTGGGAGCATCAGTTCTGTGCACCCCAGCTAGCTGTGAAATTGTTAACATGTTCATGTTTTCAGCTTAAAATTGTGTGTCTACCAGTGGGTCCACTGCAATATCCTTAGAAATTAGAATTGCAAACATGGCATTGGCAGCTGGGAATTTATTCAGCTGCATATTTGATTTTGTTCTTTTTTTTCTTTCTTTCTTTCTTTCTTTTCCCTCTAGCAATAGCTGTTATACAGAGCAGATATTTCTTCAGGCATTTTATGCATTAGTGAGAACAGTTCATTTGTTTAAGTTCATTATTGATGCAAATTTAGGTAACAGCTCAATTAAGGCGCTACAGCAGATAGTAATTTGTACTATAATTACACTCAACTGTACTCTGACAGTTTGGAATCCTAGGCATGACCGCACTAAAATAACTCTTAGAGATTTTATTGCTTCGATATACAACACTGTATTACCACCTCTTGACTCTTTGGAAGCATCTACATCACCATCATGTTTAGCTAAAGCATTTTTCTAACAACATCATCACTCTCAGAACCCAAATCAGCCAACAAAAAAACGTTATAAAGACAAAGCTTGGCTTATTTTTCAGGAAAAGAATTCTTAAGTGAAAGATAATCTGCCATTTACATATGAATTTAACCACCAATCTACCTGTTGTTGTACCACGGCCACATCACTTATACCCTTTAATGTCCGAGAAAAAACTCAATAAAATAGTTTTATTGTCTTTTTCCAGTTCCTTAGGACAATATCAATAATAATAAAACCTTTTTAAATACTTACTTTAATACTTACAATCCTAGCAGCTAATATGAAAAGACTATGACAAAAGGAATGCAGCCAGCTTTTGGTTAAGAAAACCAAAACTGAGACTTTTAAATAATTTTGCTGCTTATGATGATGTTGCATTTAAGATGTATACACAACACTACATACATTTCTCGCGATGGGTGTCCTAAAGCAAAAGTCTGAGGTAAAAGAGTAGGTCACTGGATCCTAGTTAGGGTGGAGGCTTAGCTTAAGGTTGAAGTTTGGGTCATGATTTAATTGTATATGGTTAAGGCTGGGGTGAGTTTGGGTTCAGAGGTCCACAGTAAATAGACTTCATTGCAGCATACTTATACTGATCACTCTGCAAGCTTGTCTCTCTGTGTGTGTGCATTTATTACATTCAGGACCTCAACTTTCTCCTAAAATAAAAATATTGCAGTTTTAGTGCCAGTTAATAATGGCATAAACTGATTTAAAGTGCTATGTTAGACAGTAAGTTCTCTATACATTTTAGTAAAGCACTAAAAGACTGTTGTTGGAAAATGATTAAGTCTGCTCAGCCCAACAAAAGAAGTTTTAATTTTCTTAAAATGCATAGGGTTGCCAGTCATGATTATTGGACAAATAATCAAATGGTCCACACTTGTGGAGATGTGATATGTGATTTGCTGATGTTTCTCAATCACCAATTCACACACAGAAACATAAACATGTATGCTACTTAAGATTTACTGAGTTAATATGCAGCGCTTTTTTCTCTACAGTCACACTCCGATGCGCTTCATCTGCAGTGTGAAAGTAAATGGATCATCCAGTATACCAAAGAGAAGAAGTGAGGTAGAACTCATGATAGATACCATGATATGTTTTTGATGGTTGCAAACTTTAACACACCTGACTCAGATATGGCTCATTAGCATGCTTACAGCGAGCTTGTCGAGCAGTTTAGTTAATCTGCATCAGGTGTGCTGGAGCTGGGAAGAACTAAAACATGCAGAGCTGTGGTTCCCAAGGGCCATGACGGAGAAACAGTGTAGTAGAGCAACTCGTTGGATGACCCACTGCCTCTCGTGCTGCTCACACTGGGCAGATTCTTGTAAAAACCAAAAACTTCAAGAGTGCATCGATTAATGTTGCTTCATTGTTTTCTTGGGGTAAAAAAAGCTGTTTTCAGCCATGGCCAAACATTGACCCAGCTTTTCTTCTTCTTCTTGTTCTTTTCTTCTTGGTCAGTGGCTGCTGAAGGGAATATCGCCCCCTAGTGACCAGTTGTTGTAATTGTTGTAACACTACATTCCCAGACTAATCAAACCTCACTATCCTGGTGTGAATGTGTCCTTGATGTGCTTGATATTCTTTATACAGCCATTGGAGACCACTGTTGTTTTATTTTGGTAGTTTGCACAAACCACCCCCCTTTAAGAAACATTCTGGATTATGTCAAAAACTAAAGACAAAAGAGCAGAATCCAGCCTAAGAAATGTGGCCTTCCATTATTTAAATAAAGATAATTGTTTGACAATAATTTAGAAAGCCTAGATAGACTATTTAGCATAACATATTTATAATCCATATCTGTATATCTGTTTTTGCAAGATTTCTATGAAAAACCAAAACTGGATGCTCATCAGCTGTTAGCTGAAGGGTGCTTACAGAGTTTTAATTACCAAAAACCTGTCCATAATCAACTAGAATATTGATTGAGATCTTCTTCATTTTATTAAACTAGCAAAATGTTACTTTGAGCTAAAACTGGGTGCTAAGATTTTAAGATATTTTCAGAATTTACCTTGTAATTAGAAATGAATCCCACATAAATCACAAGAACTCTCCAGCCAGATGTTAATGTTTACTGAGCAAACAAAACAGCTGCCTCTATAAGCGCATAAGGATGCAGACAACACTCATGACAAACTCAAGATGAAAACCGCCAGCCCTTATGTCAGTCCTTCAGCATCTTAACTAAGATCAAAGTATTGGACCTTCTTGCGCCAGTCAATGCCAAACAAAACTGAAAACTCCCCCAGTAAGGAAATGTTGCCCATGGGATTTCTCAGACACAGACATTTATACGACCATTAACCTTGTCAAGACAGCTGAAATAGATAGTGTTAGATAAAATGAGGCGGATGCCTGAAAGGAGCGCGGCAGTAAGGAAAGATGCCCGGCAAACAAAGATTAATGTCTACTGACAGCTGGATGTTTACAAAAGGGCGAGATAACTTCTGAAAGTTTAAATGACATTCATAAAAGTGCTCGGGTCACATGTAGTGTTGATATGAGATGGAGAAGTATCCATTTTTAAAACCATGAAATTTCCATTATTCTAACAACTAACACTTTCAGTATAATAAGACCAAAAGGTGACAAGATTTTGGAGATTAATCTAAAGCTGATGAGTTTCTACCATTTTCCTCACAACCTATTCAAAGTGCATTTGGTGTAATATCCAGTTATGTAAATCAGACAGCACACTGTTTTGAGTAATCATATCTACAAGTTTCCATGGTTGCTGTGTTTCCCAAAACAGCCATTATCTCATCTTGTTCCTTGTGAAAGTCAATACGCATTGTTAGTAAAGCCATAATTTGAGTGTCTCCATGACTGTAATACGAACACACAGAAATTCATCCACTTATTGTTACTTGTCTTTTTTTTCTTTGTTTTTATGGGCCTTAAATCTTCTCTTATGCACCATCTACATTCATTGCATCTGTCCATTTATTCTTAGAATTTTCCTTAAAATACATAAAATAATCATATGCTTTATGTCTAACTTGATATTGATGGATGTCATCTTAGACAAAAATAGTCTTTGTTGAGGCAAACAGGTCCTAAAGTCGCTTACAAATAAATGGCAACTAATTTAAGATTTTAGAGAATCGTGCAACTGACCAAGTTCCGACCCTCTGAGGAAAACCATCTCGAAACAGATTTAAAGCAATATCCTGTAATAAAACAGCACCAATCCTGTTGCTTTGTTCTTTACTTTCCTCAGGCCTTCAACAGTGGAGAGAACTGACAGTATCTTCTTGCTACGATCTAACCACCCACCCTGCTTTGACCTTTCCATTAATAATAGGCTTTTCAGTAAGAGCTTGCACTGCACAGTGTGAAAGACTCCTCCAAATGGTGTACAGCAAAGGGCTTTAGCCACAGCTTCAGAGAAAGTAGCCTTAGATGGAAAATTAGCCTCTTCTTGCACTATCCTCTAAAGCCCAGCAATCCTCTACACAGACATGAAGGTTACAGGTGATTGAGGAGGCTTAACAAATGAAAAAGGACAGGCGAAGAAGTGAGAAAAAAGGCTCTGGAAACTTTGGATAAATTAAATTCACTGAAGTATACACTGGTTGCTCCAGCTTACATTTGAAGGCAATTTTAGTTAACTGTATGTCCACGTGGAGTTTTGGCGCTAGTTTACAATGATTTTGTGCCAAGTGCTGTTGGGTTTTTTTAAAGTGGCACTACTGAACTGTGGCACATTTTTGTACTTTAGCGCCCCCTGTGGAGGGCTACTTCAGCATGTCTTGAATTCTGTCGCTTCACTGAGTTCTCTCCAGCCAGCAAAAGTTAAGTTGAAAGTTTACACTTCCTTCCTTTTTCTCTCTTTCTCCAATAATGTCCTCTAGTGTTTCTTTGCTGAATCTGTCATAGGCCATTATTAAAATGACCGTTGTGTTGATATCCAGTTGCTGGTGTGTTGTAAAGTACAGTTTCCCAGCCACTGGTTGATACATGGCAACAACCACTCCAAGAATGTGCATCATAAATATTAGTGTGCCATCAAAATGAGTCAGAAGCACAAAATTATAAGATTGAAAAGTGATGTAGCATTGCTTTAATGACTGTTAAGTTAGAGCCTGAAAGGACTGGACAATGGGACTTCCTCCTGCAGTATGGTTTCTGTATTTATAGGAGTTTCACTTCCATAGCACACAATTAACTGATGAGAATATTTAAATTAACTAAGTACCCCATTTTCAGCATTAATTTAAAAAAAAAAAAAAGGAAAATCTGCATTTGTCCAATTCATAAGAACTGTGTTCATACAAGCTGATTCAAGAAAAAAGCTTGGCTAGGTTAACTATAGCCTACCCTTTGCACTTGAGGGGAGTGTGTGAAGGGAAAATATCATCAATGCATCTAAATTTTGATAATTAGACAATTGATGATTTTAGAACGCAACCATTGCCTCATCATATTATTACCAACTGACAGCAAGAAATTAAGGCTGTCCTGGAGCCTCAAATAAGTAGAAGTCAAGAAACACCCACTGCAACAACTCTTTTTGCAGCTCTTTTTTTTTTTTTATTTAAATTGTGTTCATTTGTCTGTTTTCTTTGAATTGACAAGTAATTTTACAGTCACCATTTTTGTTCACATGACTACTCTTAATCCTTCTATATGTAAAATGAGACCAGCTTTTTATGTTTTTTAAGGATTTATCATGTATTACTTCCTTTATTTGTATTACATTTTTTATTTCTTGCCTTTTATTTTTTGTGCCTTGTGAGTCGATTTTCTAAAGTGACACTGACAATAAAAAGATCCATCTACTTATCTATCAAATATTTAATATTTACATGCTTTCATTTTCTTGTCTGAAAGCTGTTCCTGAACATCCTTCTTTTAAAGAAATCATTTTACAACTAATTGTTTGCCTACGTATTCCTGGGTAATGTGCACTGTTGAAATCTTGAACAGTTTAAGACTAATTTAAATATAGCTGCATTGAAGATTGAAATCTAACGACACTCAAGGAGATGTTACTGATCAAAGCGCTATGGATAAAGTCTTCTTTATGATGTTTATGAAAGTAGGCTAATATAGGCATTTCCCAGTAGAATACTTCGGTCAATATTAAGATGTTGTAAGTGTTTTATAGATCAGTCCAATTTTGATGCATCAGCTAAATAACTGAACAGTTCACAGTTTGCGTCTACATGCTAATTTACCCAGTTTAGACATTGTGACCCTCGTTATCTGTCGGTCAGTGCAGGACAGGGCAATGCACTTTTTTTTAGTTTCTACAGGAAAAAATGAGAAGGGTGCCAAAATATAAAATCTGACACATCCTACTTTTTTGGATCCCTTTACTGGGGTCTCAGTCTTACTGATTTGACCCTAATCGTTGCAGTATGTGATGCTCGACACGCTGCAATCTGTTGATTGTTTGAAAGAATCAACACTTCCCGTGAAACTCTCTTCCATGGAGGAACCAGGACTTAACCCACCAGTGATGCATTTGTAAGGAAAATGTGAACAGCTTCCATAAACTTTATGTCTAATTCATGCAATTTTCTGCACCAGACATCAAAACAAAAACAAATCAACTCTATGTGAAACAACCAAACATAAAAGACACAAATCCTAAGAGACAAGGATGGGCAAATTTACTAGAGGGTAGGTTCATGCTTATTATAAAAATATATATAAATGTTACAAAAAAAGGACTCATGTTTTGCATGTTATTAAAATCTTCCCCGTTGGCCCAATATAATCAAATTTTATGTGTGACATGACATTTCAACATATGCTGCATCCCCAAAACATACCAGCAGCTACGCCAAAGCACTGTCAAAATTGAAAAATGATGGTGGTGGAAACCTGAAATGTCACAGCATGTAAAGCCATGTTTCTGTCTTTTTACATCAGAAGCTCGTTTTGTATATAAAATGCTCCTTGGATAATATTAATCTCCAAACATCCATGTGTGCACACGCCGTCTGTGTTCCCATTTCCAATTATTCCACCATTTTCTTCATTGCATTGTGATGCAGTCAAGTGGCGTTTTCTCAGAATTTTATTTTACAGGTAATTTGTACCTAGATAGTTTTTAAATTTCCAAGCACTGAAGCAGATTAGGAACCAGCATGCTCACTCTTTAAATGATTTACCCAAACAGCAACAACAAAATGTTGCTTTTAGGAAAGCTTAACCGGGAAAATCAGTTGAATCTGCATCTTTTCTTCCCAAAAGTCCTACTTTAAGGTCCTTAAAATGAAGTTTAAAGAATATTTCAACAAAGTAATATTTGTTTTGATCATTCGTTATCTTTCAGGTCATTCAGGTTCAATGTTGAAATTCAAAATGTAGGGGGTTAAGCAGAAATTTGCAAGTCTGGTATGTGGATGGCTCCAACAGTGCAGTGTCAAATCACAATGCCTTCCTTTACCCGGCATTTATCCGATGAGTGGCTGATGACTAGGAAATGTGCTATAAGTGGGAACCTCTTTTGCTTTTATTAATCCTCTGAATGATCATTGAGCAAAATATTAAATTATGGCACGGAAGGCTGGAGTGACAGGAGGTAATCATGCTGTCTGAATGATATGTAATTGTTTTCTGAATTGTAATTACAGGGTGAGAGAAAACATTGGCCGACTATAATTAGTGGTGAAGAGCAAAGTTTTTCAGTGGAAAATTGGAATTCTCGGGGGATGGAAGCCGGCAATATGAGCAGAGAGAAAGCAGTGTGTAAGAAAACCTCCTACCTGCTACAAGCCTTCATTTTATGAGTGTTTATACAAACATGCACATGTGGATGATAAATGTGAGCAATTCTTCAGAGGCAGGGTTCTTTATATAAGAGGACAAAAAGCTTCTTAGCTGGCCTTATTGTACTTGCACCATTAAAAAGGTCATTATAATGACATTTTTCTGCGGGTTGATGTTACAGATAGCAGGGAAAACCACTTTATCGTAGCCAGACTTTCATTTGATTGCAAAGCTGACTTTGAAGCCATCTTTTAACCCTCACCTACTTTTCTGGTCAAATCTGACCCATTTCACATTTGACAGCAGTAAAATTAGCCTAAATATAATTCTTTCAGCCTGAAATTTGATGACTTTTCCTGAAGTGACTTGAAAGACAGAAATTTAAAAAAATGTATAATTGTTTATTTTTGTATAGATGGTAATGAAAATGACAGTTTTAGGGAATCTTGAAACTGTGAAACACAACAGGTCAGGGTTTTTGAGTATTCTGCATATTTTTTTTAAATGGAACAGTGGTGACAGAGTTTAAGGAGGATCTGGACACACACACAGGAGTTGTTTGTGTGCAAACAGAGACAGATCTGCTGGCCATTCAGGAGGCATGATGGTTTATCTAGAAATGGTTAAATAATGAAACAGCATAGGAGTAATCAAGTAGACTGTATATAAAAGATGGACGGAGCCTCTGTGACGTCACCTGTAAGTTTCTGAAGAGCTGAATTGAAGCTCATTGGGCAGTTCCCACCATCATCATCTTGGCACCGTCGCCATCTCGGTCCGGGTCAAAATTAACTCTAACCATACTATGAAAGCACAAAATATATATAGCGGTTAAAACCCCTGAACAGTTTCAAGCAAAAAACAAAGTTCCCAGAAGGTGGCTGGGGAGGCAACTCTGCTCGTTAATGCAATTCAGCAGAAGTAACTTTAAACCAGAAAAAAATCCTCCAGGAGAAAAATAAAATATAATAAAATATATATATATATATTTTTTTTAAGAAAGAGTAAGTTCACCTCTGAGAATATCTGGAATATTGTACCATATCTGGTCAGACTGAAAACAGCTTGTCAGTCAGATTGTTTTATATTCTTTGTAGGTTAGATGTTACGTGCAAAGTCATTTGTGCTCTTCTTAATGCACATTACAATTTCATCAAAACAAGGGGGAACAAAGCTACCTCAAGTTAGTGTATCAACTTTCCTGCTTCAGCGCACTTTTAAATTTTAAACACGACCATCCACCTTTACCTTATTCACATCCTCTAAATATAAATTAAAAGCAACAATGAAAAAACAGCAACAAATTACATAAACATGTTAAAACATTAATGATGCTCAGTTTTAGATCCAAACATGTTGGAAATGAATCACTGTGATAAATATTTTGTGATTGAGTGTATCTGAAAAGATATTTTCTGCTACAAGGCATGTAACTTTCCTCTACATACCACTAAATAGGATTTAAAAGCAATTGTGTTTGGCTGATATTCGTTCATTTGCATGAATGTAAGTTATAACCTTATGTTCCCATAACACAAGCCCAGCAGCAGCACAAAAACCAAGGCTTAATAAAGTGTTTGTAGAGAAATATGTTCATTTTCAGTGAGTTTAACTATATAAGTGATGGAAATAAAGGCTCCCGTGTTCCCTTCATGCACTGCGGTCGATTTGTAAATTATAACGTTATAATATAAAGCTCCTTTAACTGAGCTGAACTCTAAATAACCCTGTTAAAACCTATCCTGCATTTTCATTTTTAAACTGCGCATGCCCAGTTTGAACTGGCTTAGGATGACCATATACTCATCAATCTAGGTTTTTTGGGACCTTGTACAAACTTACAATTAATGCCAATGCCACAGGGGAATTTAAAAGAGCATGAAAGCATCACGTAACTCTGACTTCAAAGACTAAAAAACACAGACTAAGTTGATAGAAGCAGCATGTGTGAATCCTGGTAAGGGGGGGAAAGAGGTAGGAAGGCTCAAAGGAATGCTGATATCCACCTTTTGGTTGGCAGCCCAAATCTGAGCCTGGTCGCTTTAGGCTATTGGGAAGAGGAGCCATGTGAAACAGTGTGGAGCATAGTAATCATAACTCTCCAGCTTTCCCTCACCTTGCTCCATCCTATTTTCCTCTTTCACCCTACCACTGCTCACTTGCCTTTCCCTTTCCCCACTCTTTTAAATCTTTACCTCCTCTATCTCATCTTTTCTGTCCATGTATCCTTCCTGTACCTCATCAGTGGTCCTGTAAACATTCAGTGAGCAGGACACCCCCCCCCCTTTATGAAAAACCCTTTATCTTAAGAATAAATAGGTTGAGTCCCATGTGGGAGAAACAAATCAGCATGAAACACAGATGGGCCTCTGTGTTTTGAGAATAAGCATGTTGGATGTGTGCTTCTGATTACAACATTTCCTTTTTATCTCTTTTAACCAAACCCTGCACCACCTGACATCTACAGCTGTGATTAATAAACTCTTCTGGCCATCCTTTCACCATAAATACGACTGCTGTCTTATAGCAACTGCCTTGTATTTCTTTAAGGGTGGATAGAGGATGTTATATTGTAGTAATAAAGCAATCCCTTGGGCAAGGAAATCTCATCATCTATAACCCAGTTATTACTTTTCAATGTCATGCAGTGCAGATCAATAACCTTCGAGGTTCTCTGAGATTTACAAAACAAATAGCACCTCCATGAAGAACATCTACATCTGACCTTTGAGTCATTTCCATTCTGTACTTCACAGATTGGTAGATCTATTTGTGCAAATATAAATGACTTTGGAGCGTGCAGGAATTGAAGTGATACATGACATTGTGTTCTGTTTACTGGCGTCATTATTGGCATCTTTGCTGAGCACCTTCACCTAATAGGAAGACAGTTTTAATCTCTATACGTGTTAAAGATGAGTCTGTCAAGCATAAATTCTATTAAAAGACGCTACAATATTTCTTCAAATACAGTTTCTTCAGTTTTATGCTAATTCTTTTTTTCTTGATGGGTCTGGAAACTTAGTTTCAACAAAGTCCAATAAACCCCAAAAAGCTTCACCTTAACAGATTTGATTGTATGATATATCTTTAGCTATCATCCTTGAGATGAGGAAACAGCTAGCCACTGACGGGTGGATTATAGGTGGACCTTCTGTTAGATACTTTGTTCTCAGAAGACCATGTCAGATCTCTAAATTTATCTGATCACCAGCTAACGTGGCTGGTAGATTCCACTGGAAAAAATCTTTGCTTTTCCCGTTGTATACATACGATAGTCTGTACAGTACAGAACTTTTTTTTTCTTTGTCTCACCTTCTCATCTTCTCTATCTCCATTCTTTACTTCTAACTAGCTTCTTTCTACACATCGTTAATGCAGAACCCTTGACTCTGCATAAACATGGTAGACTTCAGATATGGTTTTACTGGTTAAAGGTTGCTGTTGTTGGCTCTGCATGTTTTTATATAATTCTACTCCATTCACATTGAAGCTCACAGCGCTACATACCTGGTACCAGAGCTGAGGAATAACTGTTCTTCTATGGTTTTTATTCTGGTGGTTGGCAATTTTGGCCACCTTACCAAGTTACTACTCGATAATAACATAAATTGAGTTCCCACAGCTAAATGACAATTCAAGAAATTGAAAAAACTTTATCCAACACTGACATATTTATCAGGGATGAGTAACGCTTTTCTAAAGAAGAAGACATAGATAAATTAGTGTGATTGTGCATCTATGACATTGACCTTTAACCTCTCTCTGGAAGATGAGGACAAAGTAATCTGAAAGTTTGCCACAAGCACAGTGGATGCTATTTAGCATTCTGCCATGTGTTGAATGTCTCTTCTGCTCAGTCTGCTCATTCATGGCTAATAAGCTCATTATATGAAATACTCCAATGAAGGACAACTTACAGTAGCATGCCACCTGAATAACTCATTCAGAAGGTATACGAGCACCACAACATAATATACACCAACACATTTCAATGTGTCAAGAGTCTTTGTGTTTCAAATGGAAAGAAAAGCAGCCTCACAACCTGTAATGCAGACTTATTTGTAAACCTGCTAAAATTAAAATTAAATTATAACTGAATCAAATGTTTACCGTCAGAAATAGAAGCTGCTCATGTTTAGAGACTTTGATATTTTCCTCAACGTGCTTGTGTAGCAAATATATAAATTGCAGTGCTGAACTTTAACTGGTGTGTAGCTGAGATCAAACTGATGAAAGACTATAGTTGCCAGCTAAGTGCTGGAAGACTGGAGGCCTTGTTCATAGACTGAAGTGTCTGCTTAGCCTGTTGGTACCTATGACTTTCTGCTAAACTTCACATGAAAGTTTACATCCTAAAACTCTCAGAAGTAAAAATAAATTGCATGTTTTGTATTTGCATAGTGGTATCTTGATATTCTTAAGAGTATCAAATCTGATATTTATTTATTAACTTATCTTTTTGTTTATTATAAACATAGAGTCTGATAAGGAATTTAATCACGCAGGTAAAGTTTTTTTTAGTTTTTTTTAGAAACTTCCTGTTTCATGGAAAACACTGTAGTTTACTATTTGCAAGGGGAACAGTAAACCACCCAAATATGATGTTTAATCAATTGTTTTTAAAGGAGTATTGCTTCAAAAACAGTATGGCTTTTTACGGCTATCAAATATTTTAAACTACTGAAAGGTCACATGACTCCATAGTACTAATAATTAATTGCAAAGTTCTTTAATAATACTAAAGGTTGAAATCATTCCTAATTGTAAGATTTCACATGGAAATAGGCTCTAAACCACTGCACTGTTAATGGCTGAGCATTAAGAGTATGGCCCTGAGTGACCTGGTGCTTACACAGTGAGAATTGGGGCCCAGCAAAGCACGACCTGGCTGCAGCTGAGAAATGCCAGCAGTGTTCATTCGATTACCTTAAGTCATCCATTAAATGTCTAGATAGGGCCATGTTCTGATAAAACTGTTGTTTAAATGCCAAACAGCAGCCAAGTTTATGCAAAGTTCCCTGTCTGAAACTCCTTGACACTGCAAAATTGGTTTAGACAGTGAAAGCAAGTTATCAGCTTCCAGACAGGCTGCAGTAAAGGCACCGTTCTTTATTCTGGACCCAGTCTCTGCCAAAGGCCACAGGAGAGAGTACAGTACTGAACACTATCAAGTAACTGGAACCTTGTTTGTTTGCTGAAGTTTGACACATTTCTGGTTATCGCAGAGGAATGTCATGTTTGGTTTGGATTAATACTGGAAGAATTTGATAAGTACTTGGCTGCATAACTGGTGGCAGGATGTCTTGGCGATAACTAATTTAACTAACAACAGTATAGAGCAATCTTCCTTCATATTTTTATGGTGCACTGGCAGTCCTTCACTGTAAGACGTGGCTATTAAATTTTATATGTGTAGCTGGATACAGCCTACTGCAAGGTCTATTTCAGTGAAATTTTCCAGCATGCACTATGACCTCACTATAACACACCCAGTCCTTAGACCCACATCAGGTGGCATGTTAACACTGCTGACACTTCTGTGTCTGGTTATGGGAGTTTCTGAACATCCCGTACAGCAGGGGTGTTCAAAGTAGATCCTGGAGGGCTGCAGTCCTGCAGGATTTGGATGTTTTCTGCTGCAGCTCACCTGAATCAGATTGATGGGTCAGCACTGACCCATCAAGCTGCAGAGGATGTGTTAGGTTTGGTTTTTTGTTGTTTTTGTTTCAAGGGATGAGGGGAAAATAAATTTAAAAGTGACATAAGTTGTGGTTCATGTGGACTAAGCCTCACAGTGGACTTTCAGGACTTTTCTTCAGGAACAAATTTAGGTGAAATTACATGCTCACTGACAACAACATAACAAATATAACACCAAACACACCGCTGTAATACTTATTCCACCTCACAAATTAACCAAATGTGTGATTTTCCCTGAAGGGCTTGAAGTTTTGCAAACAAGTGCATCCTAACAACCCCTCCAATCCCAAACACAAAAGGGGGGTTAAAAAAAAAAAAGAATGAGAGCACACAGCATTGGGTGAGAAAATGTAATCGGCATCCCACAGTCAGAACCCCTCGGCAGCTTCCTCTGAACAATTTTAATTCTCCTTTTTTTTAACAGGCACCAGCAGAGCACACTGCGATCCATAACCTGAACCAGTCTGCTTTCAGGGTGGATATGCATTTGTTTATTTCTGTCTGTTTTTTCAGTTTTATATCATGAATGGAATGAAAAAGCTGTCAGGACACCAACTGATTTGGGTTGAGGAATAATTTGAGGACATACTGGTACAGCTACTGTTGCTACGTATAGTGTCTCTACCTTCTATTTGAATTACAGAAGCAATTTTCTCTGTTTCCCCTACCTATTCTATCCCTGAGGAGTGACAGATGCTCTATTTCTCTTCTGTGCAACTTGAATTATATGAATAGCAGGGTAAACAACCAAAGATCAGGGAGACTCCAGTAAAAGGCATCTTAAGACCCCTTTTATTCCATCTTCTCTCTCCATTTCACCAATAAGGATTTACACATCTCCATTTCCATTTTGTCCTGCTAATCCCCCTCTGCTCCACTGTGCAGTGAGCAGCTTGCCAACCCTTTGTGCAAGAACTGTATTTAAAGGGTTTTCCATGATAATGACCAGAGATTGAGATTTCACTCTATTCCTATTCACTTTGGTAAACCAAACCAGGTAAAGTCATCTCAGGACTAATACTGGTGCATCACAATATGGCGACATGACTTGGTATGCACCGCTTACACTCACATACACAGCCACACACACACCCAATAATCTTTGACTTAATTAGAAAATAGATAGAAGCTGCAATAGTTATCTCCAGTCTAATGCAATAACCACAAATCATAACCAACATCAGCAACACTCAAGAAAGCAATCTCGTATAAAGTCCCTATCATGCTACTATTTTCACAACTTAATTAATAATGAAAATAATCAATGTTAGGGTGATAATATATTCATGTGCATGGAAGCTCATTGTCTCTGTGAACCAATGCAGATGCAATCACTGCACACAGAACTGAAGCGGAGCTTCTGTGTTACCCTGTTTACACGTATTAAAAAGACAATATATGGTAGTTTGCACATTTAATTCATGCAAGATGCCAGAACATTGCAAAAGTAACATTAATAAGGAAGTCAGCCAATGTCAATTTAACCACATATGAAAACCAAGTGGCTGACTGCTAGGACTGTGTCTGTCTAGCACTAAACAGATTATTCTAAAAATGCATGAACTATGTACAATCTAAACTGGAGAAAAAAAATGTGTTCAAACTCATTGAGGATAATTTGACCATTCTTAAAATAACCCCACCTCTGGCATGTAATTGGAGTTGGCTAACATTATCTTCTTAGCTTTTGACTGTTACTTTTTTATTTAGTCCACAGTGTTCAGTAGCTATGGAAACCATATTGATGAGGTTTTCATCTCCTTCGTGGCTTTGGTCTGCAGAACAGCTCTGTGCATTCTGAAAAAGTAACGACGGTTACATGCTACTCTGTCTTAAGTGCTCTCCATGAAAGAGAGCTTTTTAACATTCACAGAGTGCAGAGTTCTCCTACAATATCATCATACACACAGCAACTGAGTCCCAACAGATTCTATCACACTCTAACATCAAACTTAATCTGGTGCTGCTTGCGACTGCTGATTTCTGGATGAACCCTCTGTTGGACACTTAGCTCTCCAATGACTGATCATAGTTGTGGCAGACTTTTGATATGCTAGCTTTACCGTGAAGAGATTGAATTGGACTTCATTTTTATATATATTTTTCCTGGTAACTGGCAAACAGATTGATTGGTGCCACTTTCTAGTGGTGGTGATGCATTACTACCTAAAACAATACAGCCGCATATCAAGATGAATTTTTTTTACAACTACGTCTAAAATGTGTTAACCATCCCTAATTTCAGGACTCAGAAAAAAGCTACAGTTATAATCAAAACTGGGTTTCTTTATCACTTCTAATTTAACAATCTCAGGTCCACAATCAACAACAAATATAAACTGACTAAACGATTAAATATTGTGAAAAAGCAACCATTTACTAAACATGACAAACTTTGTGAAACAGTCTGTAAGTATATTGTGCAGAGTTAAAGGTGCATTGTGCAGAAGAAGTTGAGTGAACTGCAACAGCCACATGAATGAACAAATCTAAGAATTTACCAACAGCCCAAGTTAAGAATCACATAATGGGGGTCCAGTGATGTTATAGCCCCTCAACTGTAAGTCCATGCAAGCACATGCTAGCACAGCAATGCAATTATCTTCTTGCTTTTTTAACACAATCAGCCATTTTACTGGAGGACCATTTAATGTCCTGGTCCTTAGCTAATTTGCTAAATCTCTATTTAATTGAGCTAATCCCTGAATTTCTCCTTTTGAGCAAAATATAACTATTCCTCCAATGAAACATGGACAAATCTAAAAACATAAGGGAATGTCTTGCATCTATGTTGTAACTAAGTATAATCTAATAGCTTTTGACTATTTAAAAGGAGCTGATTCTGACAGGAAAATAAAATATCAGCCTTTTGCTAACATAGCTATTTGCCAGCCCTTTTATGACACCAGTGGTTGGTGGAACTGAGGGCAGACTGAGCTTTTCATGGATTAAAAAGGCTCTCTGACTCGTAGTTTACATGGCAGGATATTCAGTGGCTATTGTGCACAGGTTAAAAGGATCCATCTCACTTAAAGGAACTGACAGAAAGAGCAAAGTACACTCTGTGACTATTTTCAAGAGAAGCTTGAAAAATACAGTTTCCCAGCAATCACATTGGTCTTTAGTTAGGTAAGAAGAAAGTGCTTAATCTTTTCCTGTGGAGTGCTATCTATTAGTTTTGCAGGATTAGTCTGTTTGTGTATGTGAACTGCATTTGGATGAAGCCAAATTAAATAGTGATCACCACCTCGAATTGCCCTTTTAAACTCCAGTAGTGAAAATAGTAATCTCATCCCCAAAGAAATCAGTCTTATTTGACTTCTATTTTAGAGCAGCACCATGGTGTAATTATGTCAGATTTACAAATGTGCCAAACAGCCACTCACACACACAAATTTGTTGAACAGATTGGTTTTTTCATGAGGTGCTTTGCCAAGTTAGCTCTATTAGCTCTCTTGATTTGCTGTTTCTGGGGTTGAAGCCAGTTGGTTTTCTTCCTTTCTTTGTGTCTCCTGCACCTGACCTCCTTATGTAATAGGCACATTTAACTCACACAAATGCACGTAGGCAGCACTGGGTGTGGTGATTTTAAATATGAGCCTCATAAGACAATTACCTGAGTCATACTTTGGCCAAATTCTGACATCTACCTAATTCTAGACTCCCAACACTGCAGATTCATCATGCATCATCAGTTTTAAAAAACCGAAAATATGACTTAGCAGATTATGCTGAGGCTCACGATATTTTATATATCTAATATATATAGATGCATAGATAAGTCTTGTTTGATCAACCTAGTTTTTATTTCCACCTCTGATACTCTGAACACACTCAGCAACATTCGGATAACAGTCAGTCTGGGATCTGGGTCTATTCAGTAACTTAATGGCTGATTGTCAGTACCTCCGTCAGCATTTATTTGCTACATCCCTCAACTGATCTCTCACTCACTTATTTAAATTTACAATTTCACCTGTAAGTCCACGATGCATCTCTCTGGAAAGTAAAACCTGGTAACATTTGTATCAAGCATATTTAATTTAATTTCAATAAATTAGGAAAAGGCTTATTATTTGCTGGCCATATGTAAATCATATTAAGACTTTTCTACTTTTTTGTTGTTGTTTTTTTATTTTTGGAGCACCCAAAAAACATTTGATTGGGCAAAACAGTTGCACATTTGATTTGATTGGTTAACAAATTTGACTCATAACATTGTTATTATTAGACTTTAAAGGTCCCATATTATACACTTTATTCCCAATCTGAGACCATTCATTAATATCTAAATGAAATATTTCCGCCATGGTATGGACAAATCGACCCTCAGTTTGAGTGCAGCGGCTTCTCTTCACCTCCCTCTTTTTAGCAGCTTCAGAAATGTGCCGTTTATGGTGGGCGGAACCCTGGTGGAGCAGCTCAGCTGTTGGCTCCGCCCATCGCATCGCCCGTCATGAGGTGATTGACAGGTTAATATATTTTCAAGCTATCAGACTAATAAGGCCGAAACGATAAAATAACTGCCAGCTCTTACCTCTCCAGCTGTGTCACGGACAGTTGGTATTGAACCTGGCTTCAGCTTCAAACGGTTGGCGAAGCCTGCTTTCCATGCCCCCATGTTGTGGAAACAGTCCTCTTTGAAATGCTGGCCACAGACATGCAAAACCTTTGGAAGTTTTCCGGGTACATTTCCTCCAAAAATAAAATTAATCCACTCAGTCCTCGTGGGTTCAGTGGATGGAAGTAAAAAAAACGTTTTCGTGTTCATTTATGCAGCCACAAACAGAACAGTGCTTCTGTCGCTTAGCCATGTCCGCTAACGAGGGTTGCCGAAAAGGAAAAACACTGGGCGCTAGGTGATTTTTAGAGGGCGGGCTTTGAGAGCCGGTAGACGGGTCCATCGCTCTGTGGGGAGTGGTTATTGTCCCTTATGACGTCATAACGTACACGCTTTCAAACAAGCTCATTTCAGCGCTTACTTCCCTAGAGGTGGAGCAGGGGGGAGAGAGAGCGCCTGAAAGAGTTTCACACTTACGGGTCTCCTACACATGCGGGGGGACCAGTATGACTGTTCCAAAACCATTAAAAAGTGAATTTTGCATAATATGGGACCTTTAACACTTATTCTCACTATATTAGTAGCCTATATTAGTAAAATCTGATTAATTTTACTGAAATAGATTTGTGTTGCAAGATGAATGAATGCAGATTATACATGCAGATTAAGACTGGATTACAACATTGTTTGAAAGGGTCGCCATCACAACGGAGCAGCATTCTTTAAAGGAGTCATCAACTTCCCTGAAAGTCTTTCTTTAGAAGATGGTCGAGTTTTTCCGTCTAGGCCCTTTGTTCACAGCAGAACCGCCAACAAGGGTAAACTTTCGCAAACGCATGATTTTAGTTTGCTACCGGAATTTCGTCATCACAGGAGGCTATTTGAATAAGCCAGCCTCTCTTCCATGCCTAAAGAATGATATGATATAAAGTCATGCTTTACTGCTGATGCAGCTAATGCTAACACTAATACTAAGGGACAAGCCTAAAAGTTTAACCCCCTGCAATGTACAAAAGGGCCCCGTGTTTTCATTTTTATAAGTGGGGTGAAGTGCTCTGCCACGAAAATTTTTGTAAACATTTTGTTGTAAACGTGCAGCTTCCACCATCTTGGTATCTTCACTCACAGGCTCGGAGTCTGGTTCAAACATAAATGGCTGAATTCCTTAAGCTGCTGCTTGGTCAGGTTCGCTCGCCATCACTAAGCTGTTGATGTTTTGGAGTCGGACACACTGTGCATGCACTGGGCCAGCCCCCCCTTCCCACTCTGGCATGTGGCCAATCAGCACACACCTCATTAACATTAGTCAAAAGCTTGCATGAACTCTAATGAGACAAAGTTGTGGTATGAGCAATATGTTTGATTTGTTTTTTGTTTTTTTTGTTTAATAAGTTTTCAAAAAATATTTAAAGACACTTAGAGGACAGTGGATACATCAAAAGACCAGGTGATGACACCTTTAAACCCAGAGTCTCTCATATGTGGCATACTTTGACATTTTTTACGTCATGGCCTGATCACAACAAGTTAAAACATAATTTATGTCTGAGCTTTGCTTTGTCTGTGGGCTCCTACCAGACGGTCAGCCAGTTAATCCAGATAAACCCTGAACTGCTCTGTCCACGGATTTTGCTTATAAGACGTGGATGCTCAATACGAGCCAGTGTATTTACAGCCATGCCTTTTCATTTCTGCCTCCATGAAAGTTGCATCACACATGCAGAATGCACGAGTTGGCATGCCCACTATGCCTGCAGGGAGTGGAAGCAGAGTGCCACACATGAGACAGTGGCCCTCTCTCACATCCACTCTGCTCAAGGGAAATAAGTTTCTTATTAAAACTCTGCCACTCTTAAGGCACCAGCATGAAGGAAATGGGTTACAGTAACATTTTTCATGAAGAGGTTGACACTTTTTTTGTGATTTCTGTACCATTAAACACACCGTCACAGATTCATCGGTGCTTTTGAATCCCTCCAAACTGCATGTGAAGAACTGGTTTTGTTGATTAATTTCTCTGGGATGTCAGTATAAGAAACCATCAGAGGTGACTTTAGTCTTTATAATTAAATTTTCACACAGCTTCAGGGAAAATCCGGGCAAAGTAAAAGCTGTAGGAAGAGAAAATGTTGGAGTCTGGACTCTACACCTCGGCTAAATGACAAAACACCTCTCCTGAAGAATAAGTGCTTATTGTGTTACTCGGAGTTGCTGGAAATGGGAAAAACTCTGGGATGTTGTTGCCAGCGTTTACTGAAACACGTTCTGATAATTGGTGATATCGATCTGGTACTCTCTGCAACAGAAACCCCCGACCTTCAGCATTCAGTCCTGATGAAGACTATGCATGCACGGAAAGAAAATCCCATTATAACCCATACAAACTTTCTCCTTCACAGCCACACTATTCCTCCTGATTAGGCTATATGCTGTTAAGCTCTTTCCAGACCTGAAAAGGTCTGTCAACACTATCTGGGTGTGTGTGTGTGTGTGAGTGTGTGTGTCTCGGACCAGAACACAAAATTGGTTTGAAAGAAAAATAGAAAGAAAGCTCTCCCGGTTCACGAAGAACACAAAGAGGATAACAAATTTCAATTTAATCTGGACAAAGACATCATGTGCATATAGGAATGGGATGAGAACATATTGATCGTTTTATGTGCTCATCTTCCGCTTTGTGGAAAAAGATAAACGAAACATAAAAACAGTGCATGAATCCCTTGTAGTGACTCATATTCAGGACTATAAGAGGGTTTCAGCTGAGTGTGAGATATCAGGATTGATCTGACGCTGAGATTGTAATTACTGACAGAAAACAGGCTTGTCCCCCCCCCCCCCCATTCCTTCTCTCATTCGTATCTAAACAAGATAATCTCTTGTTTCAAACATGACATTACCACAGCCTGTGCAGATCCTCCAGTGATCTTCTATTCAGCTTTTAGAATTAAAATAAAGCTTAGAAGGCCAAGGGCTCCTGGTTCCTCAGTTTCCTTTTTCAATCTCTAATCCTTCTTTTACCTCCTTCTCAGCAGTCACACAGAGAACAAAGATGGTGGAAAGATAGACATTCTGACTTCTAAGAGTTATCTGTGACTATAAAAAGATTATCCAAGAAATTTTGAGCAAAAACCAAAATCCCACAGTTCAAAGCTAATCTGATTTGTTTTACCTTCAAAATTTAAAACACCAGAAAATATCATCTACCTTTTGGATTTCTGATCTTAAGTCTTATTACAAATTGGCAATAGTGGTCTCAAAATACAGCCACCATTGATCAGAAAAATATTCACAAAGGTCATGGCTTAGAAGAAAATTGCCCAAGCTGCTTTAGAGCAATCCAGATTAAATTCATTGAGACATCCGGTGCTATCTCCTGTACACACATGGTGACTTTGCTTGGCTTAGTGGAGTCTGGAAATCACTTTCTGCTGCTTGTGACTAACTTTAAGTGACTGACTTGCTTCCCTTTGGTGAGCGCAAAAAGAATGAGGAGAATTGCAGCTTGCAATTATATTTACACTGCCATGCACTGGTTAAATTTACATTATTGAGAACATTTTACTTGTTGAACCACCAGGTTGAACTAATCTCCTAAAGGCATTAACATCGTAACACTCAGTCAGATTAGCATAATGCATGTCTATGTTAAACCGAGAGCTATTTCAAAGAAAAATAACAGCTTTTCTAAAATAAAATAAAAAAAAACATCCTCAAGTTTAGCTTAGTGTGGGTAATAGATTGTTACAAATTCATCTGAATTTCTGAATTAAAAGAGCTGTAGATGACCGTAGACCCTGAGAGGGGGGTCCCAACTAAGTTAAGTAAAATGTATAGTTTTTGCCCTTCTAGTAAAACAAATTTGTATAAGTATTTATAGCCAAACGATGATGAAACCACAGACATTTCAACAAGCAAACAATATGCCAAACAATATTATTTTACAGCACATTTCTTCATACATGTCATGTCATGTTGGGGTGCATGTGGGCTCGACATTACTGTTCCTAATTCCTAAAAGAGGGCCCTGCAGAAAAAGTTGAGAAACCACTGTATTAGAAAGCTTTCATCCACTACCAATAACATCTCTTACAATGAATATTTTAGACAAGTGTTTCTCGCTGTATCTCAACTGACTGTTTATCAATTATTAAGTAATAATGCCTAAATATTTTGTATTTATGGCCCTTTTAGTCTTAAAAACTCAGAAATTCTAAACAAGGTAAACAAAAAGACTGGCATTAGTGAGTTTAAGGGATGCTCTTGAATAAAGAGACTTTGGTTTCATTGTGGACTCTGGTTAACTTTTGTAGCCTACAGAAAAGATACAAATATGTGTTCAACAGCTAAGAAAGTTGACTATATTTTAAGAATAAAATGTAATTTTTAGGTTACACATAAGAGGGAGTTAACAGAAAAAATATTGTACATATCAGCCAACGATCAGCTAATTCTTAGTGATGCAATAGAATTCCATGGAAATTCTCTACTGATGTAATGATGTTTATTTTCCTGACTCATCGTGTTACAGGAATGGATTGTTTTAACTTTATTATAGACAAAAAGACAGTTTGAGGAATAATTAGTGGATTATAATGACTCTTCAGCGGTGAGTACTACATCTCAAGAATGTGGCCTTTTCTGAACGAGATGACACTGATGTGTCTGTTAACATATTGTAGCAGCCAAATTCTGTCAGTCAAACAACTGATGGTCCACCACAGGCTGGTGAGCAAATAAGAGTAAGATAATTCACTTTTTAAAAAAAAATACACTATACGCTAGGTTTGTATTCATTTCTGTTTTTGGAATCGATGTTTTAAATGAATATTAAAGAACCCATATTATACTTTTTTTCAGCTATTTCACATGGGTGTAAGAGGTACAACAACATTGTTTTCCAAGTGTATTATCCTCAAATTCAGCCTTGGTCCTTCATTTCAGCCATTCCAAAAGTAGCTCTAGTGAGCTCTAATGAGATCAGGCTGTTTCTGTGTCTTAATCTTTAAATGGTCATGAGTGATGCCTGTCCACGCCCCTCTCCAGGAGAGGATCCGGCTTTCACTGGTGCCCAATCTGTGATTTTAGAGGGCAGTGTCAGCTAGCCGGGGGTTGCGGGTCAAAGTCAGTATCCACAACTGGGGGTAGTGGTTATTTTCTTTCGCAAAATGCTTGTGGCTGAAACACAAAAGTTTAAACTAATCAGCATCCAGCACTGGTTGCTATAGGTGGATTTTATGTGTAAAAACAACCAACTTCAACCAGTTCTGTAAGATGTTGTTTGGCTTAGGTGGTTGAAGTTTGCTCAAGCAATTATTTTTAAAATTCCTCCCCTTCTCCAAACAGTTTCAGCCCAGACGGTTCTGTGAATCAGACCATCATTGCCATATGTATTTACACATATTGCCATGTTTTCCTTTTGGAAGACAAAAAAGGTTTATATTCAACTTTCATGTTTTTATTAATAATGGTTTTTATATAGCAATCGAGGGGTGGAGAAGTATGTTCTTGTCCTAACAACATACAACATTTTAAAGCCTCAATCATGTTGTGAACTGTGATTAACAATAAAAAATTGAAATGTTATCAATTTAAAGACCGATATCTAATGTCGGAGTAGAAGCTCATCGAAATGAAATGGGACATGTGAAAATTAAACCAGACTCTCAGGATAACGACATAAAATAAGGCTGGAATATCCAACACTTTTTTTTTTTTGCCTTTAAATGAGCCAAATTCTCAACACCACCAAGGCCATAAAGTAAAAAACTCAAGAAGTGATGCCTGATGTGATGGTTTATGTTTTCCTCTGCTTGATATTCATCCAGACTTTCTGGACCAATAATGATTTTATTCTTTGCATGGTCCGCATGATAACTAAAAATAACATATATCCCTCAAGACTGATGTGTTTTCTGAGCTTTGCAGTTTCTAAAGACCTTAGTTTTTTAGGTTTTCAGTCCCACTTCTCCATCTGCAACTGCAAATGTGTTTAACTTTTTTTTTCCTGTTTTCTTTTAACATTGATTATTGTGTCAATGTGATGGCATTTTTGCCATTTCAGTTATAAATATCTATGTTTTGCTTTTTTGTTGTTTTTTGTTGTTTTTTGTGTGTTTGAAATAAAGAATTATTACAATAACAATGATAATCAGTATAAATAAATGATTGAGCTTAGAAAAGTTTCATTTTAAGAGTCGTGTTCACATTCAATAATGTATTTTCACAGGATGTTTGACTCAAAGCTCAGTATTATGTGGTGCATCCAGCTTATCTAATAAAGCAATAATCTGTCTGGTTCAAGATTGATGCTGAAGGAAGGCAAAGAGGGCCAAAGAGAATTTGATGGCCAAGCTTTCACCTCCAGCCTGACCTGGGAAACAGACAGATGACTGATTGCTTAGCAACGCACTAAAGTCACTTCTACTTTATCCCCTTGGTGGAAACTGGTTCAGTGTGAGAGGGTTTTGCATCACCGGCAGTGCAGGATGATATCATCGCATCTTGAAGGAGAGTATTTTTAAACGTGGCTTTAGCAAAGCAGATTTGCTCCTGCATAGGCTTGGGTTGGGATTTGATGTGGAAGCCAAAATGAAGCAGTGACTCAAAGCATGTAGGTGGGAGATCCTAATCAGAAACTTACCCTCCAGCTTCCTGAAGGGGGGCGTGTGGGAACAGGGGGGGTTGAACATTGCAACCACTTAAGAGCTGCTGTTAATGAACTTTAAAACTAACTTGACTATGTCAAAGACATGCAAACAGCATCATACAAAAAGCATTCAGCTGTAATTTATTGCATGATTTTGTAATGCTGATTGGTTCTATATATACAGCAGAGAGGATCCGCTGGGGCCCTCTGGGCTCTCAGAGTGACTAATGTATTTGAGAGATTATTTGTGGAACATCCAGAATTGTAATATAATGTAAATTCCTCATTTTAATGACAAAAAAGAAAGTTTGAGGCTGAATTAGTTGATTTAGTTTCTGCTGGAATGTGAAGTTTGAACCTAAAGAAGACAGTTTGTCAGATTATTTTCAGCTCTGGGTTTGACAGGAAGACAACGTTTTTAGGTCTGAGATTGGTCAGGCCACTTTCTAATCACAGATGGCAGCAAAAGAGAAATTTAAGGATCTATTTGAAATAACAGTGAAACTCACTAATAGTTTCTATCTCTGAAACCCAAGAATCACAGCTGGTTGACATTGGTGGGCGTCTTTGATAGTGAGAAGGACAATGTTGCTAATTTCTTAGCTGTGTCATTCTCAACATACATTCTCTAATGAAAAGGTGGAGGTAATGACCAGAGGAGACCCACAGTGGAATCCTTTTGGAAGTATTTTGATTCCAGCAGCTACAACATGGCCCTTTTGGAGGAGAGATTAATGCAAAAGCACTTTTAAAACTAGGACTGGATGCTATGGGCAGAGAGGGATCTTGGACCAGAGATGGGTTTTACGATTTAAGAAGCTTGTCCAAGTCAACCAATCAGTTTTAAAAAAAAAAAGAAAAACGGCACCATCAAATGGTAAAAAAAAAACAGACATATTCTGGACATTTCTGACAGGCAAGGCAGGTTTATTTGTTCAGCACAATTCAACGACAGGGTGATTCAAAGTGCTTTACAGAAACACTGAAACATCAGAAAACAAGAGGCATATTTTAAAATTTAAGAAAAATAACATTGGATAAAAACAGCAATAAAACATGATCAAGTTTAAAAATTTAAGTTTAAAAGAAACAGAAGCAGATTTGTACTATTAAATAAAAACTACTGAAAAGCAGTAGAGAACAGGTGGGTCTTTAACCTGGATTTGGGTACACTGACTTTCTGGGAGTTTGTTCCAGACATGTGGGGCATAGAAGCTGAATGCAGCTTCTCCATGTCTGGTGCTGACTCTGGGAACTGATAAGAAATTGGATCCAGATGACCTGAGGGTTCTGGTAGGTTCATACTGAGTCAAGGGGTCACTGATGTATTTTGGTCCTAAACCATTCAGAGCTTTATAGACCAGCTATACTGACAGCTAAATATAGGTCTCTACTCCTTTGTCACAGGTTGTTTGGTTGTTGTGCATTTTAAACCCTGGTTTGTTATCAGGACTCAGCACCATATTGCATGTACAGCTACTGGGATATGGGTTTTATTGGTTTATTGGAGGATTTACTTTACTTTTTCATGATTGCCCTTTCAGGGCATTGTCTTAATTCTTCACTATTGTGGTTATTTTTAGAGTTTGACAACTCCACTAGAGGACAATAACAAAACTAATATTGGTCAGAACAAGGTCAAGGTTCTGTATGCCATTCCAGTTTAAAGTCTCAAACCAATCCAGAATGGCTGGATAGGTGTATCTATGGTGACCACTTCACTCCAATAAGATGACCAAACATGTTCTGAGAGCTGAGAAGCACCAAGAAGCAACAAATTAACCAAGAAGAGTCAGTAAAATTACCTGGAACAGAGTCAAGTATTTCCAGTAAACAAAGCTTCAAAGATCCCTTCAGTACCAGCTCTTCAGAGGACAAGCAGTGAAGGCCTCTCTATCATTACCTGAGTGCAGCATATCTGTTCTGACCTTGAGATTTAATGACGTTCTCCTCCTGCTCAGGTTGAAAGAGTCTAAAAAGGTCAATCTTTCCTGAGTAGGGTCTAGTAATAATCTTGTGTGATATATCTTGACATACTGTCCCTGTATTCTCTGGCCAAGTACAAAGTGTGCAATTATTTCCATCAATTCTTTGGGCTAAAGGTATGTCAGCGTTCTATTAGCTTCTTGTGAGCTAATAATCAGATGTCTGGAGATGAAGAGGATGGTTGTTAAGACAAATAAATAGAGAGTAATGGGGAAGATGTGATCAAAGATGGAATTTGAATTAATACTTAAGGGTATAAAATGTGGGCATCAATCATTTGCATGATAACATTACCACTCTAAAAAGGTAACTGATTTTATGCTGAAAGATATTTCTGTCATTTCTTAAGAAAGCATGTTGCAAGCTGCAAACTTAAAAGACAGAAGAGCAAGAGAGACTGGTCAAGTTTTTTCTTCTTATACTGGTTTAATTTGATGTTTAAGCAATAAATGAGTCAACATATTGCTCACTGTGTGAAGTCACATTAGCTTGTTTATTTTTCAGTGCATGGAACCGCCTAGACGATGCTTTTTTTTTTTCCTTTGGCTACTCTTTCGCTCATTTTCAGTCGAGTCCTGACCATTTTCAGAGAATGGCTTGCTTTGTTTAAATTTAACCCCACTAAACACTGAAATATGTAACATTTAAGCAAAAATAAAACTTAACCGTTGTGGGAGCTAGTCTTACAAAACTTAACCAAAAAATATATATAAATCATTAAAATTGGGATCTTTAGACATTTAGCAGGACATCATATGTTCTCATTTCTATAGTAGCAGCTGCAAAACACAAAATCAAATTAAACAAAGATGAAAAGACATGAATTTGTATTTTTGCCATTACAATAACAGTATGTCGTGGTATTATAAAACATTTGAGGAAACTGGACAAGTAGGGGACAAAAAAAAAAAAAAGATCTACAGCTTTGCCCAGTTTCGACTAATCGATCAGTCGATTAGTCGTGCACATCTCTAGTTAACATAACTACTGACTACGGCCTATGGTCCCATAATTCCTACATTTTTATCGATCTCTCCGTTGGCATGCTGCATGTTTCGAATGTAAAGTCAGAAGTCTCCCAGGATGCCAAATGAACACAAGAACTGGATGCCCAATCACAGCAGATTTTATACAATATTGATTGTGTTCTTGTAATCTTTTGCCACATATGAAGCTCAGATTTGAATTAACCACTTTCATGAGCCATAAAACTTGACTGAGTCAGAGAGAACAAGAATGCTAAGTGAATTCTGGTGCTTTTCTAGGACCAACCACATTCATCTGTTCCCACGCACATTCAACACATTCAGAGCAAATCCCTATCATAGACGCGTTGACGAATGCAGAGTGGACAATGTCTGGTTCAGGGTCTCACCCAAGGACACTTGGACATTGACTGAAGAAGGCAGGGATCAGTCCTCCAACTTCACAGATTGGTGGACGATTCTTTTATCACCTAAGTCACAACCACTCACAAGCATGAGGTTTCTGAACTTAGAATAAGTTTGCATACTAATGTTAGTACAATCTTTTTACCTAGTTGTGAAGCAAAAAACATCCCCCGTGAAAATAACTTCCAAGAGAGCCACCATCTGCTGCAAGAGATACAGTCTGTCAGGATTTTCAAAGAGGTGATGAAGAAAATGCTATGAGACAGGACTGATTCATTTCTGTCTTCCATTTGCTGGAATTTCCTTATTTAGATATCATTTTAACCTCTCTGTTCCACTGTGACTGTGTGTGTCTGCTCATTGACAATCCCACTGTGGGTTTGCCTTATTTTAGAACACACAGATGAATTTGTCCACCTCATTCACTCTGTGTGGGAGAGCATACAGGAAAGAAAAAAAAATCTGGCATCATCAGGATGCATTACACCGTCCATGATAAGAGCATACGTGCCTCTTGGAATGGGTTTCAGCTGATAGTTGCTGATAGGGAAACATAGGGGTTGCAAGCAGAAGGAGGATATTAGACAACCTTCAGCTAATCAGCCGTAATACAGCAACAAGCAAAGCAGCCATTATAATAATAGCAAATAGGCCTCTGTCTGTTAGATGAGTTAGATGAATACACAAAAGGCGAGTGCTTGAGCCTTTGTTTTCGTGTGCTGCCTGAGACACTCAAGCGGAATAAAGTACGAATGTCGCCGGCTGGTGTCCACCTTCCCTCAGGGAACTACCAATGCACAGCCGTCCGAATAGCCGCAGGTTAGCCTAAAAGACAACATCTGTTTCAAACAGAATTCTTCATCGGCCTTGTTTGTGAGTTACTTCACATGCTGCAGTTATTTATGTATGCGTGTATGTAGTTATTTATAAATTTAGCGGGCTTTTTTTATCATTGTGAGAAAATGTGCTTTTAAAATTCAAAGGGAACATTGGGTGTCGAGATAAGTTATACTAACATACAGTAGTAAAAAAGAAAAAGAAGATAAAGAGAGAGAAAGAAAGAAAAACAAGCAAATAAACAGAGAAACATCTACATCTCATGCAATTGAAGGCTGATTTTATTTGGCCTGACATCTTTTATTGGCACTTGAGAACAGAGTGGAACTGGCAAATCGCCACAACAAATGACATGAGATTGCAGGTTACGCGCATTGTACTCGCATATTTAACGACCCGCACCGCCCACCTGAAATTAAAATGAAAATTTCTTGATCCAACCCACGGGCAACCCACAGAACCCGGGTATCACATAGAGTCCTTAACGGTGCAGCAGAAATAATGATATATAGTGGTAAAGATCGCAATAGCAATGACTTCAAATACCAAACATAGTTGAGAATGGACGGTGTCCATCAGTGGCCAAATTCTTCCAGATATGTTTTCATATGAGTGGATCCAGGGGTCTCAGGTGCAACAATGACTGCAGCAGGGGTAGCTATGTTAACACTGGGTACATATGCACTTCCTTCTCCTATGGTCCTTTTAAGGATTTACTTATTCCAAACGGTGCTCTAGCACCTGTCAAACAAAGCTGGTAATTTAGTTTTAACGCTCTGGTGGCTCTTACTTTACACGCATTGTTGTTTGTCCATTCAGAGACACTGTAGTAAAAATGGTGGCACAAATATGGCTGCTGTTCTGTATGAGAACACGGCAGCAGCCATGTATCTACTTGCCATGTAAGTAAATATTAACACGGCAAGTAGATACTGTATAAAGAAAGGAAAAAACAGAACAGTTACACTTAAGTAAAGTGATTAAATAAAAGCTTTTAATGATCTATTACAGTGTTTTGTTATTAACCTTTTATATGCACCACCTTTGTGACAGCAAAAAAGGAAATTAAAAACTAGGATAATTTAGACACTGGTAGTGTTTAAGATAGTGATACCAAGATAGTTATAGTGATAACAACAATACTACTAATAATAATAATACTTATAACATTGCAATAATAAGCCAGTCAAGCTCATTGGAGGAAGGTTAAATTAGCCAAGGAGGAAGTCACACTTCCTCAGCCCCACCCCTATCATGACACCTTAATCTCTAAATATATTATTTAGCCATTTTTATTTCTGAAATTTAATAGTTTATTTTCTTGTAATCATAAATTTATTCAACTTTGTGTTGTTTTTTTTTTTGTTTTTTTTTTTTGCCTGGGGAGCAAATGAATTCCAGGCTTCAACAAGCAATACGGATCAGAGATTTCCCTCTATATGTTCTTCTCTCAGATCATTTATCATCTCTGTGCTCTGGTAATCTATTGCACAAAACTTACAAAAGGTTGGAGCAACTCTGCATGTAAATACTGTGCATATGAGGAATGCAAAAAGAGACCCATCCATGCAATAAAGTACCAGTATTTAATAATTCTGCAAAGATTGTGATCAACTTGTTTTTGTTCTTTTAGTGCTCTCAGTCTGACTTGACTCATCTGTTACAAGGTCTGTCACAATTTCCATTTAATCACATGATTGCAATAATATGAGATAATTTGATTATATCTGCTCTATTGTCGAAATCATCTTCAGTGGCTTTTATGAAAACATAACATTTCATTATACCCAGTCTTTGTATTAGCTAAGTTCTTTTTTAATTTTGCTTTGAAAGCCTGAAAGGAAAAAAAAATAAAAAGATGTCTGATATTTTCATATCTGGGTTTCAGAATAAATAAATGCCCATTACTCTTTGTAATCTGAGTTATGGAATTATCATTATTAGGCTTTTGCAATAACAGACATAAAAACAGGAAAAATATCTTTATCTTTATATGAATATTAATTAACTCAAATTTTTATAATGGTTACATCCCATTTGTAACAAAAAGAAGTTTGTAAATGGGTTTTTAAGAAGATCAGCCTGTTTCACCATTGAAGATTTAAAATATCTGATGACAACCGAGCATAAGGTACATGTCTTTTTTCTTAAACCTTAAAACCTGATCGGCCCTTATAGTGGCTACAAAAATTCAGACATAATCACTGGCTATGAAAAAACAGCAAAACGGGACAACTGTGTTTAACTGTTGCTTTCATACTAAACATAATTTTGAACCAACTAACGTGCTCAAACTGGAAAACTTTGGTTTGAAACCTGAAGTGTCTTCTCAGCTGGCAACAGTGGTTCTTGGATGCAAACTTTGACATCAGTGGGCAAAAGATGGGTTCACCTGAACACCAGACCACATAATCAATAAGCCATCGACCGCCAAACCAGGTAATGGCCACAGAATTCATTCACAGCGATGGCCCCTGGGTTTTCCACAAATAAAGACATTAGGTTGAATACATACAGGTGAAAATTGGCAGATAAAGAAGATATGCAACTTTGCTTCCACATTTACTTCCGCAATGTAAAGTCCTCCAACTTTGGTTCCAGTTTAACTGGTGGGAATACAGGCCGGTTCAACAGGAAACACCAAGGTTCTGAGACTCCAGAACACAGACAACCAGCGTCGGAACAAGAGTGGAAGCCGAATCGAGAGCAGGAAACAGCCAGAACCAGAGCCGGACCCGGAGCTGGAGCCGGAGCTGGACCCGAAGCCAGGGTTTAGCCGTAGGAGCCAGAGCCAGACCTACAGCCAGAACTGTAGCAAGAGTGGAAGCAACAGCAGGAGCCAGAACAGTGTCTGTCTAAAAGCACTAGGTCAGACAAGACTAATGTTCACAAAACAAGACCAATGATGTACTTTAGTGCAAACAGTGTTTAGACATGATTTATTCAAGAAGCTGCTACAGGTGATCAATGACATCTGTGTGCATAGACTCATCAAGCAAAGACAGGTGAGGACTTTACTCAAATAATAATGGGGACTAAATTTATGACAGTGGGAATACATTCTCCGATCCCTACATGTCTCTAGACACAGAGAACATGCATATGAACCTTATTATTGTGGAACAATCCTTTTAATTACTTTGGGAACATCTTTTTAGTAATTTTTTCTCGGATGTAGTGCCAGAACTTAGCAGGTTAAGCAGTTTTTGCAGAAGATAAATGCAAGTTTCTGTAGATGCTGCTTTGTACTGCTTTGTTGGGAAATAAGTTTTTCTTGTCTCAACAATGATTTAAAATCAAAATAGTCATTATCAGCAGCAACAGGCATGCTGCATAAAGTATAAAAAGGTGCCCTGATGTGCTGTAGCACACCTGCCAGCAACAGTTCGACATATCACTCTGCAGAGAAAAGAAAAAAAATTTAATACTACTTGTTGAAATGCAAAGAAAAAGCTAGACTCACTAAATTCACTCAAATTGAAGCCTAAATTCAAGAGAAACTGACACATGAAATAATATTTGAGTTACTGCAGATAAATTCAATCTTTTTGACTGAAAAAGAAAGCAGATGAAAAGATGAAGCCACAGGCCAGCTGTCTTTTACGACTGATGTGTGAAGCAGATAATATGAAATATTACATGATGCCATCTGTTTGCTTTTACCTTTCGAGCCTGAGGCATAAGCTGCAGCAACTTTATTTTTCCAAGCTCTGCATAAACATAAGGGCAAAGTTTAATTACTATCTATAAAAGTTCAAAATTGAAGCTCTAGAATTATTTTCATTCATGTCTGCCCTCAAATTTTACATGGCTTTTGTTTCTTTTAACTAAGCATAAGGTCTAAATAAGTTCAATCAAAATGCAACTAACTCAATATTTTTAATTTCTGTTTGAAATAAAAGCTAAACAATCTGTTAATAATGTATAGATTAAATAATTTGGGAATCTAAAATTGTCACAATATGCAAGTGGAAGCAAAAAATATATATATTTTATAGAACGCTGAAACAACTATGCAGATCCTGGATTGTTTTTTAACATTCATTAACAAGTTTAATATTCTGAAAAACTCCTTCGTCCTTGTTTGGCATGAATTTGAAAGGAAGGCTAAAACCTTCATGTCTATGCATCTGATATGAAGCTGCAGCCACACTGTTATCCCTGCCCAGAGGAAATATAATCCACTCTTTGTCTTCAGCTTAGGACAGAGAATTGAGCCGGATCGCCTCCCCATCTTTTCGAATGTCAGTTGCTAAGCTAAGCTAATAGCTAGCTTGTTGTATCTTTATATAAGACAAGAAACACACTCAGAAAACACACTCAGCCCCTTTCAGACAAGAAATGTCTTTATTTTTATGTGATATGCAGTTAAATCAAGTTAACTTAAAAACGTTAAGTAAATACTTTGATAGTGAGCACACCAGAAAAATGTTAAAGATGAGCATTCATACTAACTCTTTCAGCCTTAAAGCACAACAGATTCTTACGTTTTTTGTGTTGTGACACCTAACACTATAAAATAAAGGTGATAGTTTAATTTTATACAGTTACATGTGGTGCAACTATGTTAATTTGACCAAAACTACCACCTTTCCCCAAGTTTTTGTTGCCTAAAGCCCAGATTGGAGTAAAATATGAACCCACATGTTTTAGCTAGTAGCATGCTCAACACAGCCAGGCTGTGGATTATCTGGCTTGACAAAACATTTCATAATTGAGTATACAGAAACTTATGAGAAATACATATGAGAAGAATGGGCAGATTAGTTGGGGCAATAGGTAATAGGGTAATAGGCAACAGAACAGTTACTTTAAGTAACAGCTGGTTGCAAACAGGGTGTACAGAACACCGTCTCTAAATACACATCAGGTAGAACCTTGAAGATTATAGGCTACAGCAGCTAAATAGAGTACCTTAGGGATGTGGTGAAACAAGAGATTCTCATCCTGGACATGCAGCTGACAAATCTGCAGCAACTATTTGACGCTATTAAGGCGGTTCTGAAGGCAAAAGGGGGTCCAACCCGACACTAGCAAGGCAGCCCTAATAAAGTGGCCGGTGAGTGTGCATCACCCAGGAATTTATTTGAACTGTGGTGCTTTTATCCAGCTGATTTAATAGAAAATTTTAAACATAACCTCCCCTGGAGGTTACCATGGTGATCTATCATGTGAAAAGCAAACCACTTTTGTGGCACTTTGTGGCAGCTAATATACCATCCAACAAAAATATATGAGAGAGGAGGTGCGAGTAAACATCCCTTACTGGTGTTTTGATCCTTCTCCTAAGATGACTCCAAGTAAGTCAAAGGAATAGCCCATGTGGAGCAGTTAGAGGATAATGTTTCCTACTGGGTTTGAAATAGGCGCTAGATGGCCAAAAAATAAGACAGGTCAAACGTATGAGACATGATAATGCTTTAAATTCTTGGCCGTGTCTTGTGAAAGAAAAGTTCATATAAAACTATGTTTTACTGAAAATATTTTCATTCACATCTTAACTCAGTTGTTAAATATTATTTACGTCAGTTAGAAGAAGCATGTGAGGAATACAGAAAGCACATCGTTAAAATAGTCAAATGTGAAGCTTTTCTGTTTGGCTGCTCTGTAAACCCCAACTGATTTAGGTTTTTCTGTTAGTTTTCAACATAACTAACTGCAAAGCCGTAATCCTGGAATCAGGTGGATGTCCAACAAGAAAACTGAAACTGAGAGAATCTCTGTGGGACAAAATGGTACTTTTCTCCTGAGATGATGCATCAAAGTTCAATCAGCAAATAAGTTTGTTTTAAATTTTTGTAACTTTTGTACATCAAGAAAAATTCGTCACATATTTTCAGTTCATTTCTTTTTATTTTATCCGGACTATTCTTTTCCACTGAACTGGTATTAACTGGATTAAACAATTTATTAAATTGACTGAGTTGGTCTATGATTTAATAAAATTTCATTTTAATTAATTGGAGTTCTATTAAAATTTGTCTGTACAGTGTTCTGATGGGACTTTTCCTTTAAACTGACATTATACAAATAAACCAAACCAGTTTGTCCTTACAGGAGTCTTAAATTATTTTGTATTCATGTTATGAATTTACATTCAAATATAGATTTCACTCAGATATGTGTTGGTAATGCTGTTATATCTCTTCCTGAATGACCAGCATAGAGTATGTCATACTCATACTCAGTATTGTTTCTATTATATCTGTTTTTATTCATACAACTATACTGACGCACATAGCAAAGAAAAAGTACTCAACCACATGACATTTTCAAGTTTGTTTCACTGAATATTGTTAACCAAACCCATTTACATAAATATGATACAACAGAGCTGCTTATTGTGGAAAGAAAGCCATGATTATGTGGACATGTGTTTCATGTTTATCCTTTAAGCTTATTCAACAAGTTATTTTTATTAGTGTAATTAATTCTTATGCAGCCAAAGCTAATTTCCATGTGTTGAAGTTACATTAAAACTGATGGTGATGTATACATGATGGCATATAGGATATTAACTAAAAACTACATATCAAAACAGTTTTTTTTCTCTCCATATTTATTGACTACACTGCTCCAGTACATTTTTTCAGACGTATAAAATATTAATGCACAGACAATATATTCAGTTAGTTAGTCCATGCAAAACATATTAAGCATCACTTGGAAGAACAAATACTGATTTATTACACTAACAACACAAGCTACATGGTTTAACACAAATGTGTGGCTCTTAAAGTCTGCAGAGCTACAAAATATCTGTATTTGCATGTATCATTGAGCTGCTTTTTCATTAGACAGGTTATTTTTGGTCCTACATCATTACATCATCATATATGGAGTCAGAGTTCATCCAGCAAAGATCTCACTGCTGCTAAAAGGTTTTCATTTATAGGCAAATAATAATAACTGCTGTCTGTAAGATTTGATAACACAGAAACAGAACGGACAAGGATCATTTGAACAACTTACAGTGATGTATAAGTTGTCAGTGCTACCATGAGGATGAAGTAGAGAGCATTTGTTTATTTAAACTAAACAAATCCAACATTCAAACTCACTAAAAATAAGCTCAAACAGTGGTGCATCCCAGCAGAGGCAGGAAAAGTCAGCATTTCTGCAGGCTCCCTGTTATTCAGAAGCAAGTTGTACGTTAAGAGCAGCGGAGCCTTGCAGAAAGACATCTGTCCTGATGATGTGGCATCTGTTTCACTTGGACATGTTGCACATTACAGTGAATCATTTTCTTAGTCTGGTGGATCAGCATCCTCCAACCAGTAGCAGAACTTTAAGTGGTGAGTAAAAGTCTTGACTAAATGTTTAAATATTCCTCACAAACAAAACAAGTGTAAACTGCTAAAAAACTGTCTGCAACTATTAATGTGATTCCACTTTAAGGTCTGTAAAACAGCTTTCACAAATCTAATAACTTGCAGCTGCTCATGTGTGATCAGTCATAAACAAGCAATATTTCTGCTCTGCTATTTCTATCTCAGTCTTACATCCTGATGTGAATCATGCAGCAGCTTTAATGAGCAAAACTAATCTAAAGCCATGCTCAGAAGTGTAATTCCATGATCAAATGTACAAGCTGCAGTTTTGATTCTCTTACAAACTTGCCTGTTAGCCAGGAGGAATTTGGGATTTTTCAAGCAGGAACCAGTGCACTTTAGTGGGTTACAGAAACCATGAAACCATGAGTAACAGGGCACATGTGTGTTTGGTCAATCACGTTTCGGGTGTCTACACTTCTTTAGACTTGTCTGAAGAAGCGCAGACACCCTATGGGTGATCCCCGCCACACGCCATCCTTACTTGAAATGAACTGATCACATGAGCCCCTAGGTCACGTCTGGGGACATGTAAATGCAAAAAAAGTGTTTCCATTACACTTCTGCAACCAGCTCATGAGAGCATAAAATCTTTTTAGCAATATTTTGAGAGTTTCGAAATTTAGGTGTTTCCATGACCAGTTTTTATTGCAATATTTAGGTTTTGGGCAATTCTTGTGGTTACGGAAACACGGCTATGAATAATTTATGGGAGCTTAGTTAGTTCTTTTTGAAAGTACTTTTTTAAACTTCATTAATTTGGTTGATCAGTAATTCAGATGACAGAAAAGTTTATAATGATTTCACCAAGAGGTAAAAGTAGAAAACCATACTGTATGTCGTGTCCATTCTCTAATCATACAAACTACAATGACTCAGTTTTTCTTGTTTATTTATTTATTGATTGATTTATTGATTTGTTTATTTATTTGTGTGTTTCTTTCTTTCTGTTATGATGAACAGGTTATTTAGGAATAATAAAATGCAAGGAAAAAAACATCACTTGAGTTTTACATTTAAAACACCCTGTGTGAGGATTTTTTCAGCAAAACAGAGACAAAAACCTTTTTCGGTTACCATATTGACTTAATATGTGCAGTAATCCACCTTTCACCATAGTTTCAGTGTAAAGACAACATGTTCTAGACATGGAAATACAGGTTACCTGTTGATTTTTAATTAATTTTGGTTGAAGTTACTGAGCATCTATGTAGTCTGACCACACCAGATTTCTCTTGCAAAGCATGAGCGATTTTGAATTAATCACTGCAGTAAGGTAGGGCTGGACGGCTAATCGAATTTTAATCACAATTATGATCTGGGTTTTTAACGATCATAAAAATTAAATGATTGACCTGATTATTTTTGTCCTTCGCAGTTTCCTCTTGTGCCGTTTTCAGTTGCAAATCGAGCGCCACTGGCATTGCAGCGCTGTGGTGCAGACTCCTCCGACAGCCCAACTGCTTTGGTTTTATTCAGCACGAGTTGCAAACACCTCGCCAGTTAAGGGCTGGACACACGGGAGGTGACGTTACACCTTCTCCATTTATTTTCTATGGAACTTGCGAGGTGAGGCGAAAACCGCTGCCCTACAAGCGACAGGCGACATCCGTGCATTTGAAATGTTGTGTTCGTTCACGCAGACGTGTACACGGGGGCTTGCGATGGGACAAAATAGAAAAATGTTAAATTTTTGTGAGTTGCGACTAAATAATCCACCAGCTCCCACACCATTTTAGTGACGTGAGTGTGGTGAGGGCAAAGGACGAGGCTACAGTCCAATGTTTCGCCACCACTTTGGATCTTGGTCAAGCCGCACCATAGAGTCATATATAAATGTTGCGCTTCATTTTATGGACATGGATTTCAACGTGAAAACAAAATGTCTCCAGACTCACTGTTTCCAGATCACACCGGGCAGAACGTAGCTGCTGGTCGGAGACAAATAATAGCTATGGGGACCTGGTGGAAAGAAACTAGTCTGTATTACAACAGAAAACGCTTCAGATATCACACCGGACACCGATTATCATTTTTCCCATAATGGAGCAGCCCTACAGTAAGGTAAACTTGAAATCATCATGTGTGTTCAAAATAAAAAGATTTTCTCTAAGATTCTAATTTATGTGTAATTTTCAAGTTACTTCCACTACTTAAAGTTGTACAATCCCGAATTATTCCAGTAAATTTTGCTCTCAAGTTAACAAACCCTTTTTCTTTTAGGCAACAAGTTTGTTTTTTCAGCAAAGCCAACCTGTTAGATTTTACAGTGTACCCGAAGGCAGAGGAGTGGGGGCAGTATTCACAACAAGTACCCAAGCAGACTAAAAATTACTTTGGTTTTGGAAAACCTCAATGGGGAAAAGGCACAAGACTGCCAGGCATATTGATGACCGGGTAATTTGCTAACTGGTTCACATTATTTGATTTTCCATAAACAACTATACAATACAAACAACCAACTCCATAAGGCCTGTAAACCCAATGAATCAAAAAATTATCATGCAGGAGGGGAAGGATTTCTCAAATCTGAGCAGACTCTTACGCCACCTCTGCTGCTTGATTTAGCACCCGACTTTTTTCTTTTTAACAAAAAAAAAAAATGAAAAATGAGAAAATCTAGTGAATTTATGGAAAAGCCTTATCTTTCTGTAGAGGACAGTCACAAGCACAGCCGGTTTGTCTTCCTCACTGCAGGCACGGAGAAGAAAACTCTGAAGTTGATGCATTTGTAAAAGAGGTCAGACTGTGGACACACTTCAGATTCAGAAGTTAAGTAGGTTAAATATGAAGATGCAGCAGCTGATGTAGACATGACACAGGGTGTGGAAACTGCAAAGTGAGACTAAACTGGCATATCCAAAACTAACAAGACAGCAGATACTGTACTAAAAATAAAAGTATAAAAGAAATGACTCCTTTCTCTTTTTGTTATCTCTCCAAGTGTTCTCAGAACAAAATGGCTGAAGTTTTTTGGGGTTTCTTTGTGGCTTTGAATTAAGCAACCTTGAATATTTTCTCTTAACTTTCTGCTTAAACAAAGCTAAATGACTTCATTACTAGAAAATCAAAAATGAATGAATCAGGGAGCTGTCTGAAAATGGCAATGATGTCAGAACCAAAGCATATTTTCAATTACATCATTAGTCCAAATGACTGAAGTCCCTGATGATTTATATGGCTTCCAGTCATGGCCTAAAGTCACGATGTTTCCCTGTAGATTCTCAGTCATCGAGGTACCGGCCATCTTAAAGCAACACTACAGATTTTCACAGTTTGGCTCCCCCTAATGAAAATTTACTTAGCATCTGTCTTGCATCGTGTCTCTTATCCGAGCCCCTTACAACCAGAAAAAGTCAGACAAATATTGACTTTTGTCTTATCACTTGCTATGTCACCTTCCTCAAGATTGAGTTTTAAAGCTTGAAAGTTATGTAGTATTACTTTAACCCTATAAGCCCCGTGCCCAACTTTTGGCCTTTGCTCAAAACTTGAATATGCATAAGGAAATGAGAATACATCTCTGCAACCAAAAGGTCTATTTCACTACTTTTGGAGTCATGATAAACAGAAAATGTGAGATTTGTTGACATATGTAAATATGAGTAAATATGTTACTGGTGACGGATAAATAAAGATGGCACATTTCACAAATGAAAAAGTTGTGGGCTTCCTTAAAGAAAAAAAACTTTCAGGATTATTATAAATATCTCTGACATGACACAGCTGTAAATAGACTTCTTTTGTTGTTGATGTTTCACCTCATCTGAAAAGCTTCCTCAATGTTAACAGAACAGTGCGACGGCAATCAAAAGGTAAGACTTCATGTTATGTTGGTTTTTTTTTTCCTAACAGAAGCAACAATATCATTATTCTATATAACGAGGTTATCTGAGAGATTTTTACCCTTTAAAGCCCAACCCAAATCACGATTCATGAGCCATGGATCAATTTAATTTCATAAATTACCTATTTTTTGTTGTTTTGTATTCATTGTAAAAAGAAAAAAACTGGCAAATGAAACAGTATTTTCTGTTTTTATAGAAATAATCTTGGTAAGTGCGTCACACGAAGGATGTCTCCTAGAGGAGCGTTCCTGCAGCCAATGTAATCAAACAGTTAAGTTCTTCGCAGCCTCTAAATGGATAAGGTTTACCTACAGGGCTGCCAGCTCTCAAAGATAACACAGAAAGAGCAGCACTGTGCAGCAGTTTTTCAAACCAATTCAAACTTTTAATTTCTTTGATGAATGCTTTTGCTAATTCAGCGTTTCCTCGTAATAGCTCTTTTAGACTGACTTTTTCTGTTTTCCATGAACTACTGAAATCTTATTTTTGCTTATTCTGATTTAAATATCTTACATTTTTTATATATGTAAACATTATATCATATGTCAGTTGCTTGTTAAGAGACCCAGAAATATAGTTTATTTCTCCTATCATGTATCTAAAATTTATGCATACTATACTTTGTGTATTTTTGCATGGTTAGACCATACAGTCTGAAATGTACAAAAATGAATGCTGACATTTTCTCTGGATATTTCCTTTATATCTCACTTGAACACAAAGGAAGACTTAGCAATCTGCCATATTGTTTTTCTGTCCTGCTCTATTTGAAATATTTAATTATTCGCAAACCCCAGAATGATGGGAGAATAAAGTTATTTCTTCATCAGCCTTTATAATCCAACAAACATACAATGAACATGGGAAGGCAATAAAAAAGGCTCTGAAATAATGGGACATAAAAATGGGATTTTGATTAATGAGAAACACTCAATTTTGTGTTGACCATTTAAAAGACTATTACGATTGCCACTCAAGCATTGAGCATTAATCATAAGGCACGCAGAAATAAGCTTCCATGAAATTTAATGAGCATTGTAAAGCATGGAGTAATGCGAGGAGCTCTGTACAGGATGCAAATGAAGTTCTGAAACAGGGAGACTTTACTTTTCTTGCCAGATCTGGTTTTAGTGCACTAATTATGACAGAAAAATACTCATCCGGTCTGTATTAGAATAAAATAATAATTAAAAAAAAGAAAAATGAGAGAAAGAAGCTATATAAAGAAAATGCAGTAAATTTTAGTTTACAAACTCTAAATCAGGGGTCTCCATCCTGCAACTCTGGAGCTGCAAGTGGCTCTCTGGACCTTCCACAATGCCTCTAAATACGTGGCTAAACTTTAAATCTATCTTTCTTGGTTGGAAACCATGGACTTTTTTTTTCTTTCACTTTACATCATTTTCCACAAATATCTACATCCCTTAGAAGAAAGTCTGTTTATCCTGTTTTTATAAAGGTTTTATGTTTTTCTTTATTTTAAAACCTAAAAATGGAAATAAAAATGTGGTTCTTCAAAAATAACAAATATCCTATGGTGGCTCTTCATTAAAAATATATCTATTAAGTTGCCTTTTTGCAGCTCTAAAGGAGTTTTATTTAGCTGGCTGAGGGAAAAATGGCTCCTTGGATTGGAAAGGTTGCAGACCCCTGCACTAAACACATAAACAGATTTAGCAGCAGTTTTGTCTTTAAACAGCAACAGTTAAAATATTTCTTCATGATAAATGGACTTGTACTTATACAGCGCTTTTCCAGCCAGTTTGACCACTCAAAGCGCTTTACACTACTTATCACATTCACCCATTCACACACACATTCACACCCGGATAGGCACATCGGGAGGCAACGTGGGGTTAAGTGTCTTGCCCAAGGACACTTCGGCATGTAGTCAGTGGAAGCCTGGAATGGATCCGCCTACCTACCAGTCGAAAGACGACTGCTCTTCCTCCTGACCTACAGCCGCCTATATATATTTATAAAATCAAATATTTATGAGAAAGAGGGATGAAATGCTCAGGATTTACTAACTAAAAAGTAAAAAGTCAGCAGGAAAAATTCTAAACACAGAAGGAACAATATGTGATGAATATCAGCATCAGGTGAACAGGCAGAAAGCAGGATTAGAATCTCACAGCTTCTAGATGGTGAGAAGAGAGAAATATTCACAATATGCACAATAACTTTCCATCCATGCACCTTCAGTGCTTCATTATCCAGATTTCTGGCCTATAATTTCTCTAAACTTTCATTTTTAGCTTGACTGCACCTGCACCCTTCACTACCAGGAGTTAAGGGGTTACATCTCATTTCCGGGTGTAGCGTCAGGTCTGTAGATGTAACTATAAACGTGTGTTATCCACAGAAACTCCAGAATCTCAGCTACCAGCTCAGCAAAACCATTTCTATGACCAACAAACACAGTTAGGACAACAAATAGTTCAAAAACCAGCTACACAAAATCCGAAAAATATGTAAACACAGATGATGTGTCCCCATGAACACGAACTAACGACTCCTCCACTGAAAGCTCACATCTCTCAGATTCCACAGCTGGAAGTTTCATCTCGTTATGACCAAGATTCACCGGACCAGAGGCAGAAAAAGGCCCAACTTAGACTTTACGTTTGTAAAAGTCGGAAAACATGTCTTACCTTCGCTGTCTTGCCTAAATTAAAACTGCATTTTTTAAAAAAATAAGAATAAATAAAAAGTTTCTCATTGTCTTTTGGGAGCAGTTTCCCATCCAAAAATCCCAATGTTCTGTCAATCTGCATGGGTTTTGACAGACAAAGGGAAACGTCGGTTCTTCTTCTTTAAGTTTCAGACAGAAAACGTCTCTTCATTTTAATAAACCCGCTCTCTCCTGATTACATCAGACACACCGCGGCAGCGGGGAAGGGAAACATGGACGTCACGTTTCTGTCATGAAAGCCAGCGGCCAGCAAAAATTAAAAAAAAAAAAAAATTACCGCGTGATTTAAAAAATTAACGGCGTTAACATGCCCAGCACTAATATATATAGATATATAGATATATAGATATATAGATATATAGATATATAGATATATCTATATATCGATAGATCGATAGATAGATGTGTAGGGATGCTCATTGCCCCCCGACTTGGCGCCTGTACGTTGGGGTTTACCCCGGTGGATGAAATGGTAGCCTCCCTCCGCCTTCAGGTGGGGGGACGGTTCCCGACTGTTGTTTGTGCTTATGCACCAAACAGCAGTTCAGAGTACCCACCCTTTTTGGAGTCCTTGGAGGGGGTGTTGGAGAGCACTCCTTCTGCTGGGGGACTTCAATGCACACGTGGGCAATGACAGCGAGACCTGGAGAGGTGTGACTGGGAGGAATGGCCCCCCTGATCTGAATCCTAGTGGTGTTTTGTTGTTGGACTTCTGTGCTCGTCTGTGCACTTGGCACTAGGACACTCTAGGCCCCAGTTCGATGATCGACTTTGTAGTCGTATCGTCGGACTTGCAGCCACATGTCTTGGATCAATTGATCACCACCTGGTGGTGAGTTGGCTCAGATGGTGGGGGAGGATGCCGGTCAGGCCTGGCAAACCCAAGCATGTTGTGAGGGTCTGCTGGGGACGTCTGGCGGAGTACCCTGTCAGCAAGAGTTTTAACTCCCATCTCCGGCAAAGCTTCAACCATGTCCCGGGTGAGGTGGGGGACATTGAGTCCGACTGGGCTGTGTCCCGTGCCTCTATTGCTGAGGCAGCCAGCCGCAACTGTGGCCGCAAGGTCGTCGGTGCCTGTCGTGGCGATAACCCCCAAACTTGTTGGTGGACACCAGCAGTAAGGGATGCTGTCAAGCTGAAACAATAGAGGCACGGAATAGAGGCAGCTGATGAGTATCGGCAGGCTAAGCAGAATGCAGCTTCAGCGGTCGCTAAGGCAAAAACTGGGGCATAGGAGGAGTTTAACAGGTGGCAGTCCCCCCCTCTCCAAAAAGGGGACCGAAGGGTGTGCTCCAACTACAGGGGGATCACACTCCTCAGCCTACCTGGTAAGGTCTGTTTAGGGGTGCTGGAGAGGAGGGTCCGTGTTGTTTCAGAGTGGGCTGTGTTCCATGCCTCTATTGTTGAGGCGGCCAACCGGAGTTGTGGCAGTAGGATCGTCTGTGCCTGTCGCGGCAGAAATTCCAGAACTTGTTGATGAACACCAGAGGTGGGTAGTAACGCGCTACATTTACTCCGTTACATTTACTTGAGTAACTTTTTAAAAAAAATTACTTCTATGAGTATTTTTAATGGCTTGTACTTTTTACTCTTACTTAAGTAAATTTATGAGCAAATAACGCTACTCTTACTCCACTACATTGGGCAAAAGTGGACTCGTTACTTCTCTTTATAACGTTTGTTTTTCTCCCGTGGATAACCATATGACCATGTTCCGCCAGTCAAATGTAGCACCAATAATCACATGACTCCGTCTGACCTATCAGACGTACCCATGCTGCAACTCGCACGGAAACAAAATATTAGCGGCAGAAAGTATTTTCTTCCGAAGACGAACTATGGCGAAAAACTAGTGAAAAATGGCAGCAGCAAATGTCTGAATTGAATAAGAGGACACAACAGAAGACGGCGAAGTTGGCGAACATCCCTGGCCTCATATTCAAAGCATGTTTCGCTTGCGCAAAACGCAAAAGAACAGCTGTGTAATGCGGTGTCTTCTGTGCCTACCAAAACAAACCGACATTTCAGCATTCAAAAACTCGACGTCTAATTTGAGGAAACACGTTGCGGTAAGTATAACGTTATTTTTTTTTTTTTACATATCATTATCATTAGCCTACATATCAGTCATAATTCATCCAACAGTTCTTTCATCTGGGCTGCATCTAACGTTAAGGTTAGTACATCTAATAACCACATTAACAATAATAAAAAAGGCACCCATCACTAATGTTTTAAAAGTGTTATTGTTCTCATTGTATACTATTCGTGCACAAGAAATATTGTAAGTTAAACCTTTTTTCAGAGGCGTAAATTCAGCACCAGTACATAAATCACACAACTAAAGTGCAACTACAACACACTATTTACCACTCTTCCCGTATATAAAACTTTATGACTTAATATGTTATACTTTGAAGCCTCATTTATATTTTTCTGTCAACAGAGGGTTCACACCAACAGCATGAAGAAATACACAGACCTAATTGAGTCCCACAGAAAACGAAGGTCCTTCACTACAAGTGAACCACCTGCAAAAAGTGCAAAGCTCTCAGGCCCCTTCTCAAGCCCACAACGAGTATCCAAGGCAACATTTGATCATCTTGTAATCAGATTTGTCTGTGAGGCCAACTTACCTTTTTCTGTGGTGGAGACACCATCGTTTAAGACTATGATGGGAACAATACTGCCTAAGCATACAGTAATGACAAGAAAAACATTGTGCTCAAAAATACAGGAAGCTGCCAAAACAATGAAGAACACTATTATAAAAACGCTCAGTACTGTTAACTATGTTGCAACAACCACAGACTGCTGGTCAGCCCGACAGCGCAGCTACTTAGGAGTGACCTGCCACTGGATTCATGACAGCACCTTAGAAAGGCACGCTGCTGCACTGGCTTGTAGGCCTCTTAAAGGCTCACACACCTTTGATGTGCTTGCAGCAGCATTAGAAGAGATACATTCTGAATATCAAATAAGAGATAAGGTGACAAGGACAACCACTGACAGTGGTTCCAACTTTCTGAAAGCTTTTCGAATATATGGCGAAGATGAAGAAGTCACCAATGAAGAGGAGGAGATGGACATCACCAATGATGAGGCATCAGAGGATGAGTGTGAGTCGGAGGTGGAGATCCAGGATGTCTCTGCTGTGTTGAATGATAATACAGGCCTTGAATACCAACTTCCGAGGCACCAAAAGTGTGCCTGCCATCTCCTAAACCTGATGTCTACAGTAGACGCTGCCGCCACGGCAGCGACCAATGACACATACAAAAGGCTGTCTCGATCTGCTTTTGCAAAGTGTTCTGCTCTATGGAACAAAACCAGTAGGTCAACCATGGCCTTTGAAATAGTGGAACGTGAATGGAAGCTGCAGTTCCTCCAACCAACTCAAACACGTTGGAGCTCCCTGTTCCTGGCTGTGGAGAGAGTTGTAAGCATTCAGAAAGAGCAAGGAGAGGCAGCAATTCAGAATGTCTGCACAGCACTGAAGATAAAGATGTAAGTTGACTTATGACATGTTTTAAACACAATTATGCATACAACCCATGGTTAATTCCACTGTTAATCCATTTAAACTGGTTTAGTCTGAGTTTAGTTTTAGTTTAATTCTGGTTTAGTACTGGTTTATTCTAGATTTAGTTTTGCATTCAATAAACTAGTTTGTGGAGAGCAAACTATTTCTGAGGTGGTCCTCTGTGTGAACAGTTTGAAAACCACTAAACTAATTTAATTTCTGATCTGTGTGGGTTTTTTCTTTTAGGTTTAATCCTGCTGAATTTGGATTTTTGGCTGAGTACACTGCTGTCATGAAACCTGTTGCCATGGCCCTCAACATACTTCAAGGGGAAACGTCTGTGCACATGGGATTTTTGCTGCCAACACTTTACCAGTTGCAGGAGAAGCTAAACAGGCTGGAGTTATCCTGCAAAGTCTGAAGATCTCTAGTAGATGCCCTGCTCAATGGGATTCAGAAACGTTTTGGAGGCGCCATGGAGGACCCTGAGCTGATTCCAGCAGCAATACTCTTACCTCTTATACTCTTAAGATTTCGAACATTGTGGACAACAAAGGAGTGCATCTTAAAAGCTGGTATCTATCTATATTTTTTGTTAATTTAAATTTGAGCTTGTAAACTCTGACTTGTCAGCTTTTGAAGTCCATGGTTAAGAATTGTATGCTGACCTATTTATTTTAAACAATTTCCGCAGGACTTGACTTCATTAGAAATCACCTAGACACAGACTCCGATGATGGCAGCACAAACAGCAGTCCCTCTGATGAAGATGACTTCTTTGCATCCATGAAATCAGGAAAACCACAAGCAGGAGAGCTGGAGAGGTACCTTTCATGTCCATCCTCTGAAGGTATGGATCTACTGCACACCTTTCCTCACATCAAGAAGCTATCACTGAAACTCAACACTGGTCTTCCTGCATCTGCAGCCTGCGAGAGACTTTTCAGTCATGCAGGACTTATGTTTACTGCTAAACGATCACAGCTTCACAGCAAGAATCTTGAGAGCCAGCTACTGTTGAAGCTTAACCGTCAGTTCACTGAGTGATTCTAAGGGACAGAACAAGCACCACACATGCACAGACTCAAAAGTGGCATGTACAACAAAAACACTCCCCCTAGCACACACACAGTGTCTTCTGTCATGTCCTCTTCTTCATATCAGACATTTGCCATAACAGTGTTGTTTTAATGTTATTTTCTGGTTGTGAAGCATGCTGAGCCATTTGGAGGGCAAAAGTTAATCAGAAGTTTGTTTTGTGACTTGGAATAGTTTGCAGGGTTCTCACATACAGTACATACAATATGTTGTATGTTTTTTGTTGCTGTTAAAAAGCTTTTGTTTGAAGGCTTGTACAAGTTATTTATAAAGATGTCATTTATTTTGTTTTTTACTGATTGTTTAGTTTATTTTTGAAAATACAAGAATTTGCACATTTTATTTATTTTATTGTCTGATTTTATAAATACAAAGAAATAAATCCGATGTTACATTTAAACAGTTACTCAGTACTTGAGTAGTTTTTTCAATAAGTAATTTTTTACTCTTACTTGAGTAATTTTTTTAGGTCTACTTTTTACTTTTACTTGAGTAAAAATATTTTGAAGTAACTGTACTCTTACTTGAGTAAAATGTTTGGCTACTCTACCCACCTCTGATGAACACCAGCAGTGAGGGATGCCGTCAAGCTAAAGAAGGAGTCCTATCGCGCCTTTTTGGCCTGTAGGACTCTGGAGGAAGCTGATGGGTATCGCCATGCTAAGCGGAATGTGGCTTTAGCAGTCACTGAGGCAAAAACTTGATAGGAGTTTGGAGAGGCCATGGAGAATGGCTTCTGGACGGCCTCGAGGAGATTCTGGTCCACCATCTGACATGTCTTGTTTTTTTTATACCCATGGGTGGCATTCCCAGCTTACACTGGGAATGAGCCATTATACTCCCTGGACAGGTCATCAGTTCATAATAAATCACACAAACAACAAACAACACTGCTCCCACTCACGTGGCAAAATTAGAAACAATAATTTACATGCATGCATGTTTCTCGACTGTGGGAGGAAACCAGAGGTCCAGAAGAAAGCCCGACACATGCAGTCCGCACAGGAAGGCACCATCAGACCAGCAGGTTATGAACTCTAGTTTTTGTAGCGCTGACCACAGCACATTAATAAAAAAAAGAATAAATAAATAGAAAGGAAAAGCAAACTACAAAAAGAGAGTCAGGAAAGAAAATAAAAAGTCAGTGTTTACAGTGAAGTTTATGGTTAATTCCTGTAAATAACGTGGCACCCTTAACATGTTTTCCCTTTTGCTACCATTCACGATATGACATTGTACAAGAATGACAATAATCCAGGACAATCAGTTTTCCAGAAATTCTACATTCATTAAAAATTGCACCCTATTTATATTATTTACAAAATCGCCCCCAAAATTGTCCTTTATCTTTTTAATACTGTCATATATGTGTAATAGAATGGAAAATACTGCAACATCATTGTCATGCGATGCTTCTTTAAGCTCATAACTCCTCTCTGCTGTCTTTCTTTATCAGGTCTTTGTGACACTGCCAGAGCCTGTAGGTCCTTTCGGAGATGATTAAAGTTTTATCAGCTGAATTTGATCTGTTAACTTTGCATTCATCAATTACAAGGTTAGATGGATGATTCAGATGGCTTGGTCTTCCTTCAGAAAGTTAATGCCTCTGTCTTAATTCAGACTCCTTCTGTTGGGAAGACTGTCACCTTCAAAGGCAGCTCATCACATACCAGGAGAAAGTAAGATAATCAGACGATAAGCTGCTCACAGGTCTGAAATTGGTCAGATATCTTTGCACTTCCAGTATTAGGCTTTACAAGAAGAAAAAAAATATATGACTAAATCTTTAATAGAGATTTTTGCTCCTAGAAGGCTTAACTGCTTCCTATTAACACTAGCACAAAGGCATCTGCCAAGACGCTGCCAGCACCATCAACGAAGGCAGTAATTGAAATATTATCTCATGTGCTTTACTGAAATGCCCAGGCAAGCCCCCAGTAATATCACACAGATTATTCCTCATACCATGTGCTTGCTAACACCAACTCTGCCATCTGCCCCAAAATTACAACCACACAACTGCATTAATTAAGCACCTCCAGTGCGCACCAACTCCCCGACCGTGAGGTTTCTTTTGCAGTCGATGCACAAGGGCAGGCCAACTCTCATGTGACCTCCTTATCACAGTGTTGGTGTCAGGGATCCGGGCAGGTGGTGACGTATGATTGATATCTGCGTCTACTGCCTGTCTAGCTGAATTAGATCTATTTCCCTCTCTGGACACTTTGAACACGTTAAAATAAAAATAAACAGATGGGAGATATAAGAAATTATTAAGCTGTGAATGATCCTGCAAAGCAAGGAAGGATCTGCAACCAAGTAGGTTAGAACAAGTTACAAAAATAGGTGAGATTTTTCCTTGATCTAGACACAAGGACAGCAGGTAAGCTGATTATGAGACAATGGATTGACTAGTCAATGGTAAGGTCATCCTGAGCATTACAAACATGAGAGGAAACAGTCATTTGAATTGGAAGGCCAGACAAAAAGCTGCTTTTGTTCATCAAATGATTCATGTTGGGGATTTTCTCTGCTATTTTGACTGCATCCACTTTGTTTTATGTTAAATGAGTTGCTTTTACAACCAGCTTAATTATCCACTGGCTACCAAATCAAACTCTGGATTCTTGATTGTTTCTTGTAATTGTATTGTATAAATTGTGTTGTCTTGTTGGCTTTAGCTTGCTGAGGGACTAAAGATGGAAATTAGCTTTGGCTATAATCTTGCATGTTTACATGTACTACATGTTAATCAATGTGCATTGTCTGTTTATATATAAGTAAATACAAATCAATGTGGCTCAATTTATCATTTCACTCTTAACCTAAAGTTTCATATGCAAATTCCCACAGTTCAAATACAAGAAATAACTTCAATCACTGTATGAAACAGGACTACAGAGGCTCCAGTGTTTAGCTAGCGCTACAGCACTGTGGCTTGAGCTGCATGTGATCCATAATGAGTTCATTTTTGGTCTTGCTGACACAGACAGCAGCCCTTAATGCCATGGCCATTCACACAGAATCATAAAAGAATAATAAAATCCCCTGAAAATGCACTGAGAAGTTTTCACTGAGTGTGAGGGATTTGTGTTTAAGTCATGTGTTGTGCTCTTCTACTGACTTCAGACTGTAGGTCATTTCTTGAAGCCACCTGCTAACTCGCTAACAGCCGACTACTTGCTGCAGAAATAAAATGAGGAATAAGGATCTCTTAGCTGATTGTACTTGCTGCTATAGTTGGAACTGATCCGATCCAAAGATTAGTGTCAGGCTCCGATACTAAACACATTCTCAGATATTGGGCTTACATCCCCAGTCTTTGTCACCAATTCACATACTGATAATTATATATATGTGGATGTATAAGCTTAATCCATCCAACAGTTCCCCAGTAGTGCTGTACAATCACATAAATATGCCTGCCAACCTGTTGCCATAGGGAAATGGTCTGTTTGCTACAAAGAAAGCTCAGCATGTATTCATTTGGAGATATTTTATGGTAGAAACATAATGCATTTGCTTGTGAGGCAAATGTTACAAAGTTTTGGATGTTGTGTTGAACAGCACTAACTTCCAAGAAAACACTAACAGCAGATGCCGATGCTTTCGAGGCAGCGATGACCTTCAGCAAACAGCACAAACACTAAATGGATTGTACAAAAGTTGCTTTATGTCATCACAATGAAGATCAACCACAATCTGTCGTGGATAACATTGGATATTTGCAGATTAGTGGAAATCTTTGAGCCTTTGTTTACCATCAGGAAATAACCAATCTGTACAACAAGCATTGTTGCTGTTAGCTTTTACTTTAAAATATATTTAGAGAGCTTAAAAATGTCAAAACCAGGTTTTTTTTTTTTTGTTTGTTTTTTTACTATACAAAATAGCAACTTAACACTATATCTTTCATGCACATGTAATATCGCCCACACTCTTTATACACACCAGAGCAATTAAACATGCATGGGAAAAAGGTCTTCAGCATTTTTCTGTTTAATTTAGTTTCTTTTCAGATCATTTCAACACATTTTCTTAAACAAACCACCTAGTGCAACTCTTAGAAACTTTCTTTCTACAGCTTTGATTTGATATGAAAGTTTAATTGAGCATAAAGGGGAAAAAACAAGTTAAGGAAGCCAAAAACAAGAATTACTCAAAAGGAGTGGAAATATAGATACTATAATCACATTTTTATCAATAAACACTGCAACATCATAATATACATAATATGCATTATTATTATTATTATTAGTAGGAGTAGTAGTAGTAGTAGTAGTAGTATTAATAATAATAATAATAATAATAATAATAATAATAATAATATAATAATAGTGGAAATAATTTGGTATACATGGTATGGTATAATGTAATTATATGTATAAATATAAATATTGCCATTACAGTCATTGTGCATAACTTTCATTCATTATTAGCATTTGTTATTAGTAATAATTGTTCTTGGAGCTCTACAGTGGTGCCAAAGAAATTATTTTAAAATGTTGCTGCCACTGTGAAAGGCTCTGATTGGTTCTGGTCCAAATATTTAACTGATCTGCTGACGCCATCAGAGACGCCAAGATTTTTTAAGATCAAGTTTGTTTTCCGGAGATAAAACTACAAAAAGAGAATCAGCGTTAAGTTTTTATTTTCATGATATCTGGAACAAATGAGATTTCTTTAAATTCAGAAATTAGGTCTGTTTGCCACCACTTTTAATAAAGAAAAATTTTCAAGAAAGAAAATAAATAAATAAAAATGGCCTTTTGTTATCTTTTGAATTATATTTTCTCTCTATGTAGATTGACAATGATGATGATGCTGATGATGCTGATGATGACGACATCGGTTTGTATGTACCCACTATTCTGTTCTGTATGCGTTTTTACTTGAGCTTGTTTGCTTTAATTCTTCTACTTTTAATTAACTTCTTGTTTCTTTCGCCCCTATTTTTTGGTGTAAAGCTTTTGGTTGTTTTATGTAAAGCTGATGAAATGTGCTATTAAAATAAACCATCTTGTCTAATTACTGGGAATCTTACAATATATCATATCACATATACGGTAAAAATAACATTAATGATGATAATTATAAGTTTAAGTCTAAATTTAACAAAACAAAAACACTGCTAACCATACTAACCTGTAGAATAACTAGTCTTCACCTTTGAGTCATTTCCTCTTTATTCCAGCTTCTCTGAACTCTTCAGAAATATTCCTTCTGTGTCAAAAGTCAAAAACCTTAGAAAAAGTTTTGAATGCTTCATGTAACTCTGCCAAACAGCCTTTGGCAGTCATTCTCCTCCAGAGGACGACGTACATATCCTGCACACATCCTGCAGCGTTTCCATGAAGCTGTTAACACAGAAACAAATAGTGCAGAGTGCAAACTGTGAGTCTCTAAAGGAGGCATTCCTCAGACACGACAGCCTGGTGAATGGACTCAATCTGAAGTCACCATCCCTGTTGCTTATTAATCAGCCAACTCTGGCAAGGTCCCCTGTGACCACCGCGTCACGTGACCACCTCCCTGTGACTTGGCAAGCTTTGTGGGAGAGGAAAAAGCTTTTCAATAACCTAAACTTAGCTTTGCTTTTGTTGCAGCTGCAGGCATTGCTTTGATATTTAGGAAATGAAAGTGAAGCCAGACGTGCTTCATGCATTTCTAAAACTTACAGAATGAAAGATTAAGACTGAGACCAGTTGCATTTCAGCCCCGGTCAACAGATTTTCCAAGAAACCTCAATCTATTTGTCCGTTAACACCTCTCCACATGGGCCACTCGTCATGTTATGCTGCAGGCATAAAAAGGGAGCGCACGGTAAAAATTTTATTCCAATTAAGTTCAAGAAATGTCTTTTCCTGAGTTTCCCCTGAGATTTATTGTTTCCCTTTCTCTGTCTGCTGAATTCTCAGTGTTGTGCACTTGCAGCCTCAGTACTAAAAGCCCTTGATGAAATTCCAGCACAGAAAATTGATTGTCAAACAAAACTCAGTGTGAGGAAATCAATCAGGTTTTCATTAAACTTGTACAACAATCTTTCTTAAAACCTCAGCATAATGAAACTGAAGAAATGGCCATTACGCGTAAAAATGAAAACTTGGAGCTTATCATACAACTAGAAAGTGATAGGAAATTGCTTTCTACCACAGGAAGGAAAGAAGCAACTGGTAAACAATTACTACCAATTTGCAATTTTAGGGCCTCTCATTGTTTCCATAAAACAGGCAAATTGTCCATTTTATCTTCTGGTAAAACAAATTCTGAGTCACACTCATCTCATAATAAATTTTCTTATTATATTTTGAAGAAAATTGGAATTTCTTTAAAAAAAATCCAATTTAAAGTTTTTATGTATCAAGACATAACAGACAAAAAAGAAATATTACCGGTCTGTGCCTGGTCTTAAAATTAGATAATTACAATCTTAGCTAAACAACAACACAACTCATTGAACAAAAGCAAAGCTCAAATGCCAAGGCAGTGTTTAAAATACATCCCATCCTATGAATGTGCAGCTTGTAGAACCAACTGTAGCAGCAAAGACCGCCATGCTGATGGGCTGTGTTTTCACCAAATGTTCTGTTGAAATTATAACCACGTCTCTACTTGGGTCTGCTCTGTCCAGAGGACATAGTTATAGAACTCCTGTAATTTGCTCAGATGCAACTTTGCAAATATTTTTATAGAGGAGCTTTCTCCAGCATCCCTTGCAAACCAGCCATACTTGTTCTGTTCTTTTCTAATTGTGGCATCATGAACTTTAACATTTAACATGATAATTGAGGTCTGTAGGGTCTGATGAATTCCCTGGGTTTTCTTCACTTTCTTTGAGTGATGTATTGTAATGGCATTTAGGTGATCTTGCTGGAAAGTTGGCATCAGGCCCTGACATGTAAAATCTTATAAGTAAACAGGGTATACTTTATTTTTCACATGACAGTAAGTTTTATAGTGCAATTCTATAGCTACATCTCAGAATTCTCACTTTATTTAACACCATTGTTATAAAAAGCTGACTTTAGATGTGGACTCTGTAGTCATCATTCTGTAAATTCTATTTCTATAATAGTCATAGTCTGTTTTCTACCTTAGTTGTGGAAAAAGTGCCAGAAATAAATTAAACTCTAGTGAAGTGGTTCCCAACCTGGGGTCCCTAACCCCCTTAGGTTGTCCCCAAAGATCACATGGGGTCTTGCAAGGTTTTGACTGTACCTGTGCAATTGTTAAATTTAATGCATTGCCAACACAAAGATAAGTTGAGGTGTATCTGTCTTAGTTTTTATCAATTAAACATGGAACTGGTGTTTTGGAGCCTGAAAATAATACAGTTTTAAACCAGGTCCCAAAGTGAATACATGGGGGGGCTGGCTACTTATTTCTTGGGTATCCGATCGATTTTCATCCATGTGTTGTGTGGTTTATGAAGCTTCCTGTCCCCATTAAAAATAACAACAGTAAGGCTATGTGTCGATAATTACCTTAACTTTGGTTAGGACTCAGCCTGAATGTAGCCTGTGTTGTGAGAAGCTCGTTACAGAAATCATAAAGCCAGGCATGGTTGGTTTCAGCACAAGACAGATGGGGGGTGAGGGTCCACAGCTTTTTTGGTAGCTGCATGGAAGGGTTACTCAGGAAAAGTAGGTTGGGAACCACTGCTAGTCATTGTGGTGTTCTTCCAAAAAACTTATCAGCAGCGTGACTAAAGGATCCAGGATTTAGAGTTTGTAGCCTCAATCCAACATTTATACCCCATCCCCTTTTATGTTTGGTTTTTATATATTTCCTTCATATGTGTATGTCTTAGTAAAGTTATACCTGTCACAAATAAGACACATTAAAATTACTTCAACATAGAAACTTAACTACCAACTAGTATCTGTCCACTTACTGTATGCTCACTAGTTACAGTGAGGAGGGCTAAATTGTTAATTGCTGTATGCGAAGGGTGCTAACTGGGGTAGGGTAGGGAGGTTAATCACCGTCTGCAGTAAAAATAGAAAAAGGCAGGTTGAGGCAGAGTGAAACAGTACTTTACAATACTTCATTTTCAAATATGCAGCATTAACATGAGGAAGTCTGAGGGTGGGTTTCATGCAGAAGCCACCAACACGGCTTTCTTTGATCCCATTTAAATATCACAGCACTGTGCACAGGTGGCAGCATCTACCTGTCTTTGTGGGCCATCTGTCTGCTCTCTCTGCACATGCGAATGTGGACTGCATACGGGGAGAAGAGGCACTAACATTTTTTTACAGCAACGACTCTTCCTCCTCTGGCTCGACATCCCTACAGAGTAGCTGGGGTCCTGCGATAAGAACACACTCTACCCATCAACAATGATCTCAATGTCTTCAACAAAAGGCTGCAAACAACAAGCATAACACGGCTCCTCACCACCACCTCTATTTCTGTCCTTTCTCAGCTGGTCATTCAGTAACAGCTGTTGCTCCAAATTTCGCTCAGACCGGCTATAACTCTCATCTGTGTCTGACACAGGTTGATGGAAGAAGGAAAAAAAGGCCACAGTGCAGTCCTGCAAGAGTCTAAGCCAAACTAACCTTAGGAGTTTGTGTTGAATCCTGGCAACGCAGCCGGCAGTGCCTTCTCCCAACCACATACAGAGAAAAAGGAGGGAGGGAGCCCGCTCAAACAATGAGGCTGCCTATTACCAGCATTTATCTTAAGCTGGATTAATACTCCAGAAGGAAACGTTCTTATTCTCTGTGTCAGAAAATAAACATGCCCTGCATCTTTTGGGGCAGTTTGAAATTCCAGTGTTTTTCCTCCATCTTCTTCTTGTTGCTGGTAAATGTTCTATTGTTAGTCTGGTTCTTTTGCAACTGTATTTTTCTCGCATACAAAATCAACATCTCTTTGTGAACAACTGATAACTTAATATTCCTACTATCCTATATATATGTAAATGTTGGAATTCTGATGACTTGCAAGATGATCCTCAGTTAGAGGTCAGATCATTCCCAGTTTAGGGAAATAAAGTTTGCATGTTCAATCAACAGACATAGACAGCGAAGAAAATCAGATCTTTTTAAAAGCAACAAAAGGAAAAATCTGTCATTTCCAGAACTGATTTGAAGTACAACAAATCATAGTTAGTGTCACCACAAGGTGGTGGTATAGGCTACATCAATCATGGCTGCAATACTGTAAGTACTTGTCCGAAATGGAAACAAACCTGGTGAAGGAAGAAAAATACGGGAATAGCTGATGGACAACCACCATTTTTTAGCCTCTTGAAATACGTACTCAAAATAAATTAATTTCATCATATATATATATATATATATATATATATATATATATATATATATATGTGTGTGTGTGTGTGTGTACGTCTGTATGGTTGAGACGTGAGATTATTACAGAACTGACTGTCTGAGTCAATTCACCTGGAACACTGTAGAAATAAAACATTTTATACTTGCCTAAAAACATAAAAGGTAAAATAAATAAATAAATAAAAACCTTTGTATAATGAGATAGCAGAATTAGTAAATTATTATCTAATGAGTATAACTGTGTAAAACATGACCTAAACAAAAGTGAACCTGGGCAGTTTTAACACAGGTATATCCAGGCGGGAAACCTAGAAGTGTGCCATTTGACCTTTCTCAGGGACCAGACTAGTGTTGTCAATAAAATCGATTCTCAGATACTAATCGATTCTAAATCGATTAGTATCGAGTTAGATATTAGTTAGGTAGGTAGTTAGGTATCGATACTTAAATGCCACTTTGCTGTCTGCAGGGTTCATGGAAAAAACAAGCTGCCTCTACCCATTTTAAACAGGCACTGCAGTGGGCAGCCCCATCCCTACAGCATCTCCCCTGCAGGACCCACATTGTTGCCAACTTAGCAACTTGTCACCATAATTAGCCAGTTTTTAGACCTTTTTTAGTTGCAATTTTTTTTTTTTAAAGTGACTAGTGACAAATTTAGCAGTTTTTTGTTTTTTTTTTTTGTTTTTTTTGTTTTTGCTTGTTTGTTTTGTTTTTTTTATGTTATTAGATACTTTGAGACTGATGTGAAAACACTTATCGTTTCCTCTTCCTAATGAGTTGCGGACGCTACCGCAGGCCCCTCTACCCTCTAGAAGCGCTCACAGGAGGTTCGCGCTTGAGCTGCAGGAAGAGCAGAGTTGTCTTCTGCTCCATAACCAGCCTGAAAATGAACTGCACGAAGCTGCTACTGGCTGATCAAGCCCTGCTGTGACCAGTCAGAAAACAGCAAAATGTAAAATGTACTTTATGGCTTTGTTTTTTGCCCCTCTACCTGCTAGCTCACCCACTTTTTGTCCCATAGTGATAAAACAGGCACCTTTGTAATCAGCAGATGCTCTGCTTTTACATTATGTCTTGTGTGGTTTGCTTAAAGCTGACAAATTAGCTGAGGCTATACAGAGGACAGTGCATTATATTTTTATAAGATTGCTTGGGGTTTTAATTGTATTTTGTTTGGATGACAATGCTTACTAGGGTCTTTTAGCTGAGTTTCTCCCCATCAGTTTGGTATGCTACATGTTAGGATTGCTGCTTCCTAGTGTGTGCAATGATTGTTTATGCTGCTCAGATCTCACTCGGCCCCTATACAGGGGAAAAGGTTATCTGTGAGGACACCTATCAGTCACATGAGTTTTTTCATTTTATCACTCAGAATGGAAAAAGTTGGTGAGTCATCATTGTAGAGGCCAATTTTACTCTTGCATATGGATCCATCTATGTAACCCTCAGCACCCACAGACAGAGGGATTCTGGGTAATCTTTCAACACAAACAGATGGACATGCAGTCCTTCAAAAAGTAAACAACACAGAGCTAGCAAAGGTGACAGTACACATTGATTGTATGCTGATTGTTTGAAAGTTACCTCCAGCTAGAAAGGTCTGACTCTGGTCAACAACAACCACTTTCATAATACACAGGATGAAGCACAATAATAGACATTTTTTTCATTTTTTGCTGTTTCCGTTCACCATTTCTATTTCATATCTTTTAAGTGCAAATTGAGCACAGCTTGTAAAAGCTGTTGTAGAGAAGCAGAGGCGCTCTTTGTGCTCCAACCTCCAGTTATGGCAACACAAGAATCACTTCAAACACCTTCTTTGTACTACAACTTGTCTAGGATGAATAACTTCCATCATGGGCAGCTCACACAATTGTCCGTGGCAAATATATTTGATGGTACAACATGACCTCCATATTCAGTGGAGGGCGCTGTGAAGCCGACCTTGACATATTCCCACATGTTTTCCCATTGTGCATGAGACAGCCAAAGGAGAGCACAACACTCTGATGTATTGTAAAAGATTGTTTGGTCTCCTTGAGTTTATTACTGGTGGGAAGAACAGAAAGAAAGAAAAAAAAAACAAAGTATTGCCACGGGAAACTGAACTCATGTCTACCAAGGACAAAGCCTCTCACCCTCATTGAGCTGTCACAGCCCCACAACAATTCTAGCCTGTGGTTCATCCCCTCAAGGTGCCCAAAGAAGCACATCAAGTACTTATTGGTGTCAGCTGCCATCCAGTTGTACACTACTCCCTGCCACTGCTACTACATCCTCAGCCAGCTAGCTCTAACCTGAGCACTTCTTTCTGTCTCTAGAAATCAGTGCAAATTCTTTTCATCTGCTCTTCTTTCACATCAACCTTTCCAAAATTCCCTCCTGACTGATCACAACGTGCACAGGCTGCTTCCTTATTGATTACAGTCAGATCAGGTAACACAAGCTCCTGTACCAACTTAATTCTGTATTAAAAATTGCTACACAGCCTTGCCTGACTAAATAATCATAAAAGCTACTTGGCAGGTTTATCAGGGTAATGGGGAAAGTACATATATTGAATTATTTAAAATCAACATTCCTGAAAGAAAAAACACTAAATATTGAGTCAGAAAAAGGAATTCATTCAATCCTGCTTAATGACTCACTAGAAGTGTACGGTGGTGCTATTTCTGCTTATTATTCACTTGTTTAATCTATGAGGGGATTCTTACCACCCCTTGTGAATCAAATCAGTTTGTTAGGTCAAAGTCTGGCTCGTCTGAGGAGACGTAAACTCTGATCCACTTGAAAACATAGGCCTCGGTTTGCTCCATGTGAACCAAATGCAACAACTCATGTGAAAACTTGTCCAATAGATGGACGAGTTTTCTTCAGTAATTCGTGATACAGTGGAAGGAAGGTAATGCATTATTAGAAAGTTTCAGTTTGATTAAGGGCCCATTCACACCAGCCTTTTTGATTGGAATCCAAGTCTGTTTGCTCGGAAAGTCTGCTTTGTTTGCGGTATTGTGAACACGCAAATTAATTCTGATTCGGATCAAAGAAGTGGACTCAGTCCGCCTACAAACGCAGGTCTCGGCCCGCTTCAAGCGCACCAAATACAGGAAGCGGACTAGAAAATAAAGTGTATTGTGGGTTCAGCGCACAGCACTGTAGGTAAACACAACCATGTGGCAATGGCCGGCTCTGGACGGGAGAAGAAGCTCGCAGTCAGACATGGAACAATTCTTTAAAAGTTCTGATCGACCCAAAATCACTAAGATCTGATGCAGCTCCATATTTATCTGTTATGTTGTAGAAATAGCAGTTCTACATAAATCAAGAGAGGAGTTTTCTTCTTCATTGTGTCCCGTTTCCTCTTTCAGTAATTATTGGTGCAGCGCCACCTCAGGCGGAGAGTGGAACACATTCTTTCAAAAGGTCCAATTTGTTTAAAAAAATGCAGTGTGAATGCAATCTCAGTTCAGGAGAAAACTGCACCCCCAAACTGAATCGAGTTCTCAATCGGACCGAGTGTAGTGGACTGTCCTGGTGTGAATGCACACCAAGTGAAATGTGAAAACAAAAATCAGACCAGAAGAATTCTGCAGCCAAACGTACCAAGTATGAGCGACTTTCTTCTTGTCCTGATGTTTTACTCTGAATGTCACCGTTCCATCCAGGCATCTTTGTTTCTCATTCACATCAAAGTAACTTTGTGGGCATAAAGCCTAAATACCTTGTTAGGGACAGGAAATAAAATAATGGTTAATTACTGAACATCAAGTATTTGGTCGCGGTTTGAGAAATATGGGTTATGCTGTATCAAATTCCAGCTAGCTTGCAATGAAAGGAAGCAAATACCTATCCATGTTTTTAAAAAAGCATGAAATAGTTTCGTACTGTATGAATCAGAACAAAATTGCACACTTTTCTTTGAAAGGATTTTTATTTAATATATTAAGTGTGAGTATTTGATTGTGAATTGCCACTAAATAAATAAAAGTGAAGTTAAATTAGTTTAATCAGAATCTTTATTTTAGCTACACATGCTTACATGTGTTAAGTTTAGTAAGTTAAAGATACTCAGTGGAAGACTATAAACCTACAGTTAGCTTAAATAAATCTGTTCATGTGTAAGCTATCACTCCCGTTTCCAACATACTCTTCCACCCATCAACCTGCCTGCCTTTACTCACTCACTTGTGTTCTTTGGCCCTGTTTTCTAGATTTCTTGTCAAAAAATGTTTGTATAAGCAAATAAATCCAACGTACATCATCTGCATCATCCGTATTCGTGCTCTACTCTGATGCAGCAAAGACCCAATTTCCCCATGGGAACTATTTAAGTTCCATCTAATCTTATCAAGCACACCTCTGATTTTGTTGGAGATCTGCTGATATGCAAATGTTTTGAGCACAATTTTAGTACTTGTCTGGAGAATGGATTGGACTTGAAATGAAAAGAAGGGGTGGTGGAATTATTTATGTGTATTAAAAGCACAAGCATCCTGGCAATATGACATTAAACAAAACACTGTCTCCTCTTGCAGCTTGTTCCAGCTATTATTTGTGTATTTTTCAGAATGTTATCAGGTATTCACAGGGTTTGCCTCACTTGACATTATTCCTGCAAAATAATGACTGTACTCGTCAACATAAGTGATAAACGGTTTTAGTGGCTACAAAATGTGCTGAATATCATTAAGTAGGGGATAAAACAAGCTTCTTTTGGTCCTCTAAACCACGCTCAGTGATTAATTTATTCATTTCATATACCACGGATAGATCTAAAATACACAATTGGTTGGAATTGAAGAGTCTTTAGACACATCATAAAGCATTTCTACTTGATACCAGTATGGTATAAAAATCTGTGGTCTCTCATAAAAAGAATAAAAATATGTAGAGTGCCTGGTAAAGAGCTTGGTATTGGATAGCAAAAATCATCATCAGAGAAGAAAAAATTTATTAATTTAAATTAAATAATGTTTGTTGGAGTAGAAATAAATAATTTTCTTTCCTTCAAAAATATTCAGCCATTTCATGTTAAATCTTGTGTTGATGTGTGAAGTAGGCAACTTGGTAGGAAAATATGCTTTAGAGAAAAAACCTTTATCTTTCACCAACTCAGCTTCCATAACAATTTCAGTTATGATTTTGTGTGTTTTTATTGATAATCATTACTAACTTTAATTCTAAAATGGTAAGAGAAAAAATAAGAGTAATGTTTGGGACACAAAAAGGAACAGAAATCTTTTTTTTTTATTATTATTATTATTATTTTGTATTAATGGAAAACGTTCTCACATAAATCATCAATTACTGATGAGGACAGTAATCACTACCAGTCCTTTTTTCACTTTATCAAGGCAACACACCAAATGGTTGCGGTAAAATCACCGGACGGGGCACCATCCTCAACGTACACAGAGTTAAACGCTACACAAAAACATACACTAATCACACGTAATAACTTTGCCCTTTTATGAGAACAGCTGCTCAGGCAGGTTTGGTGTAATCACATGCACAGGTCCTGACAGCACACCCTTTATTTGCCAAACAGCAGCCAGACGGAGATGCTTGGACCTACATATGTCTCTGCCAGGACCTGTCTGCGGGTGCATCCTGGTATTAACAAGAATTTAAACTCTTTTTGAGTCTGAGTATGCAGGACTGCAGATTTTTATATTAATTCTATGTGGAATTGAATTTTGATGCCCAAACTGACCAAATAGCTTTTAATCCTCACCCTAAATCTGGCCATGTGAAAAAAAAGGGAAAGGATGAATATAGTAAAGGAAAAAAAGAAGAAATTGTATCGTCATATAAAATTGCTCTGGCTCCATGGTGATTTCATCTCAGTGGAACAAAGTTACGGTTTATCAGTTTACATTCAACTGCCACAGGAACAGGAAACGGCCGAGCTTACATGAAGCACCACAGAAGAAGACTACTTACATGATCGCTCTAACATGACGTTACAGCTGGGTACTGTGATTGGTGAAGTGAAGGAAAGTGATTTAAGTAGACACGTTGGATTCATGAGATCTTATAAGAAAAGAAAGGCACACTTGAAGTCATTGTGAAAAATTTACCTCAGAAAATTGCATTATCCTTAATAAGCTAACTAAAAATGGAGAAGCATGTTAGCTTTCTCCCTGACCTTCACCACAAGTTAAAAAAGCTTCGGCAGAAACAACTCTGAGCTGGAAGAAAATCAGCTTTCATAGCTGAGTACAGATACATACACCCCTACAAAGTAAAGCCTGGTTAAAGGACTTTGAAAATATCTAAGTCAAAAGCAGAGATGTCAAGTGAAAAAGTACAAATACTTCAATCCCTTACTTAAGTAGAAACATTGGGTATCTAAACTTTACTGGAATAATTGTTTTTCACCCCAATTTTACTTCTACTCCTTACATTTTCATGCAATTATCTGTACTTTCTACTCCTTCCATCTTAAAAATAGCCTCATTTCTCCTATTTTCTTCTGGCTTGAAGTCGTTCAAAAAGCAAACTATCCAAATAAATCACATCAATGAGATGGAGTGAATTTTATTGTGGTTGGATGAGAAGTATAAACATATACCATTCCACCGCCCTATTGGTTTGTGTGCAATCCATCACACCTGCACATGAAATAAATCATGTCGCAGTCCAGTGAGGACGTAGCAGACATACGTACCCTACTACAAATATGTCGGTGGCACGGACTTAAGAGCACAGGTAGCATCCCAAAATTAACATTTCAATATAAAATTGTAGTTATTGTAGAGCCAGTGGCTCCCAATAAAATACCGAATCAACTACAAGTTACTGGTCCTCACTTTCAAAGGTATTCACAATCTGGCCCCTCCTTATCTGTCTGATCTCCTCCATATTGCCACTCCCTCCCATGCTCTTAGGTCATCCTCCTTCGTTCACCTTACTGTTCCCCCGGCCCGTCTCTCTACCATGGGGAGCAGAGCGACTGAAGGCTCTGCTCCCCAGCTCTGGAACTCACTCCCATCCGAGATTCAGAACATCGATTCTCTTCCATCATTCACATCTGCACTCAAAACCCACCTGTTTAAACTGCTCCTACTCCCTATAAATCATGTCACTGATTGTTTTATGTCATTTTTATATCAATGTCTTTTAATCTATTTTTAACTTATGTTATTTGTTTATTTATTTTTCCTTTTGTGTACAATGACCTTGGGTGTAGAAAGGCGCCAAGAAATAAAATGTATTATTATTATTATTATTATTATTATGATGATGATCTTTAGAATAATGTCTTTTTGGGGAGGTGGGGTGGTGCACTATAGACACCTGTGGAGCACCTAAGTTTTTGTCCTTAATGGCATTACTTTCCATTACTTTTACTTTTATACTTTTAGTTTTGAAACCAGTACTTTTACACTTTTACTTCAGTAAAAACCTTGACTAGATACTTCAGCTTCTACATCTTTGTAAACCCTAGTATCTATACTTCTACCCGAGTAATGAATGGAAATACTTTTGACACCTCTGATCAAAAGATTAAGTTTTTTATTTAAAACCACTCAAATAAGGCCACTCATCCACTGATCCTGAAATATGCTACAAAAGCCGCTAACTGTTTTTCCAAACACGCAATATAAAAAGGGATTTCAGACAGCATAGTATAAAGGTCTTGAGTCACCGTTCATTTCTTCACATACCACAAGGCAAATCTGGCTCGTTGCTAAATTGTCTGTTTTATGCAGACGCAACACTGGTTGTGGTTCCTTGAGATAGCTGCCTTTTTATGCCTACATGAATCAGGTTAATGTTAAGAGGCTTAAACAAAAAACATTCCTCTGAAAATGGTCAGGTACAAGGATTGGGCAGAAGATGAGTGGAAAAGGCTGCCAACATCCAAAGAAAAACCTGAGGAACTATTGCTCAAGAGCACTTTAAAAAGATTACAAGAAAGTATGGCTGCTTGGAGGAAAAATATAAAGAGAAGAGAGGTGGCTCAAGACTTTTGCCAAGATGCATCTTTAGATGAGGTGATGGAGAGTGGAGCACTACTTCAGCTCCTCATGCAAAAAAAAAAAAAAAAATCAGTCAGTCATCTTTGATTAAGCTGTGCAAGAGTTTGATTCATCACAAGAGTGAAAATGATACTTTTAGCATCTCAAGAGGCATATACATGAGCCACCTGCCAAAAAGATGTGGTCTGCAGACTTGGTTTATTTATTTTATGCAACATGAGTGGTCATTTGATTCTGCCTTTTTAAGGGTAATTATCAGAAGGACAAGGAGGATTTAGAGAATTAATCTTTCCTGAGTCCCAGCCTCATTGTACACTGACGATGGAGCTTAAAAAGAAAAAAAAAAAATAGTAAAAAATTTTTTTAATTTGGATTGGTTAAGGAGCACTTTGATAACTGGTCTTTATGTGCTGATTTTAAGAGAAAGCTCCATATGTATCTCGAGCTTTGATACCAGGTGTAAACAAGGTTAGAAAAAGCCTGAGCTGCTCCTCCTCTCCAACGTGAAGCTCTACTGCCTGTCCGGAGAATATATGGCTTAACTTCTATGACCTGACCGCGCAGTCAATGTGGATTAAGAACTAATTCTTAATAAACTTCGCAGCAGAGACCTCCAGTCCGGGAGATTTCCAATGCGTCAAGATGATCCGCGGGCAGCAGGAGCCACAAGCGCAAAGGGGGAAAAAGGACAACTGCACAGAGCAGGTGCATTACGCTACAGAGCTGAATGACTGAAGCCTCAAGCTCCCTTTTCCCCCTCTTTTTTAGACGCAAAAAATACAAAAACAAAGCCAAACTTGGCTACAAAATAGCAGCCCCAGCAGGATTAAACTTTCACAGACGAGATAAAGCTGAAGCCGAACATAACCAGAGTAAAAATACACTCCAAGCAAACCGCTCCAGTACTTGAAGACAAGCCGTTGGCACAAAGCGCGCTCGGCTGCACTTCACTAATCGCTTAATTTAAGCTGCGGCTTAGATAACAAGCACCCTGGCGTCAAATGTTGGGGGGCAAACACCGTCTGCGACATGAATAAGGCACTTAAGCCAAACTCACCAACACGGGGGTCGAAGGTGGCAATAACAAGTGCTCAAAGGATGTCCAAATAAATGTACAAAAAGATGCATCACTTACCTTGCTCCATCAACAGGATGGTCAGTCCGATCAGCATAGCCCAGTACAGAGGATTCTTCATGTTTATCGATCTGTTGTGTCTCGGTGTTGAGCCAGAAATGAGTCTGCGAGTCTCTGAAATTCCGAAAAGTGCTTTTCTCCAAGTCCCCGGTTCCTCTGGTGTGACTGTAAAGCATCCACCAACGCAGCGCACAGCCAAGTCCCACCTTCAACTGTGAGGATATTGGTGACAGCGGAAAGCTAGCGGCAACGATAACATGTTTTTCCGGTTATGTTCTTTTCAAATAAAAGTGCCTGCTAATAATTACATGTTCGTACAGTAACATTAACTTCTGCTGCTTTTATTTTGGAGCTGATCTCAACCTACATCCGGTATAAATCCTGTGAAACTTTTGTAAAGAAGTAATTAGCGGCTGCTGCTTGTGGCGGCGCTGCGTCCAGTTGGTGTTTCGCTGATTAAAACCGTCTGATTTACTCCTTTATCTTCTGTCCTTGTTACCTGTCCCCAGATGATCGCTGGTGTCGCTTTGTTCGGGTCTGTCTCTGTTTTTATGTGTGGGAAAATATATTCAATGAGTCGTGCTGTCACCGGAACTACGGGCGCTTTTGAGTGTTGTGGCAGGTGTTTTATTGTCTGTGGTCAGACTGCTACTGTTGACATGATGGCACTGCAAGAAGCCGGACTGGAAAACTGTTTATAGAGCGTCAGATTATGTATTATGACATGTCTGCATAATAAGGATTCAATATGTTCATGCAACGCATTAAAAAGCAGGTTGCGAGGCTGCTGGAGTGAATACATCATTACTTTGTAAACCAGAATATGTATAAAAAATTATAAAAGAAAAAAAAACTCTCTTGAACCAGATGCTATTTATTTAATTTCTATTCCATCTTTTAAACGTGCTCCGATATAAAGTTCTCCAGATTTTCTAAAGGTTTTTCAATTTAATTTTTTCATTAGGCAAATTTTAAAACAAAATTTTCATTAAGAAGAATGGGTTCTTTGTTAAGCTACCTGCCACTAACCTGTGAATCATTCAAGCATTTAAACTCACCTAATTCAAAAGATGAACAGGTGTTGTGTCAAACTGATCATTTAACAGAGAACAAATTATAAGATTGACAAAGTTTGAGAGAAAATAGAATTTTTACAGCTACAAGGAGCTGTTAGCTGAAAATGTGGCACAGCTCAGCATGGTGTGCAGGAACTGGACAAGTAGAGTACAAAAGTAGAATCAGGACAAAAAAATATATCTACAACAGATGATCAGAATACAGAAGTGATGCCGAATGGAGCAAACATAGCTAAACAAGGATTTTTCAACCCCGTCCTCTGTTATAAAAGAACCATGTTTGTTTTGTAATCTTTCATTAAAGTTGTCATGAACCCAATTTTTTGAATTATATCTTTAGGCACTTTGCACAAAGATGCGTAGTTTATTCCCAGTTCTTTAGCTGCATCTTTGTAGAACAGCAAAGACAACACAGTTTGACAGACAGAAAATAGGATTTTTTTCAGCAACAAGGTGATTCTCAAAGAGCTCAGCTGGAAACTTGACATGTCTCAGCATGGTGTGCAGTGTGTCCTTAAAATAAACTAAGCAAACTCTGGAGGAAAAGTGTGAGACCTTAAAAACTATATACAGCAGATGAATAGTATATTTTCTGGGGAAAAAACTGCAGCAAAGAACTGACACAGGACATCTGGACGATCTGTTGATCCATGTTGGCAGAAGCCTCATCAGAAATAGTCTCCATGGAAACGTGGTTGTCAAGAAGCCATTCTTCATAGGAAACGGGGAGAAAAGGCTGAGGAGGGTCACATGACACAAGAACTGGACTGAAAATCAGAGGAAACAGGTCTGATGGAGGGATGGATCCTCCCCAGAACCTGGACCTCAGCGTGGGATCATCTTCAAGGCAGAAGTATCCAAAGAAGAAATTTTAAAAGACCTTTACAAAGTCTGGAGAACTATTCAACTACTTAAAGAAATAACAGAAAGCTTCTCTGGACAGGGCTCAAGTTATTTGACGTATATTGCATTGATACAAAAGATTTCAGAAAATGTATTAAATATTGAACATACAGCCTTTAAAGGTTGAATATATAATATGTAAAGAAATGATGAGTTTCTCAACACTTTGGCAAAGTGCTATAATTCTCCTACAACTGTCATATTTTTTTCAGCCCTTTCCAGATGGCAGAAGGATGATCAGGCTGTATCTGGGGATAGTTTTTCCTTTTAATGGGTTATTCTTTGGGGTCTGTGCAAACATCTCACTAACATAACAGCTTTTCCAGTGTGTGCACTCAAAACAGTCCATGCAAGAGCTTAGATATCTGAGACTTAGAACCATCAGAGCTGAAGAAGAATTAGGATAAGAGAATGATAATAAAGGGAAAAGGCCAACTGGGGACCAGTCCCAACAAATTTCTGGCTTCCATTCAAGACGTATTAACTCTTTAATTTTTTGTTTCCTTTTTTTTAGATTGGGTGGCTTGTCTTGTTTACATTCTTTAAAGTTTTAGTTAACAATTATATAAAAATAAAATAATAAATACAGTAAAGAAAAAAATATTTTTTAAAGACCAGAATAAAATACATTCAAATATTAAATGAATAATTACTAAATAGAAATTACTTAAATACTATTTAAAAATACATAGAGTCAACAAAAACAAATGATTAGAAGAAAACAATACATTAAAGGGCCAGAAGTCCTTCGTACCAGATTAGCAACAACAGGTGTGCAGGAGTTAACTTGATGCTTTCTTTGCTTGGTTTTGGGGAGAATTTCATTTGGGTAATAAAGTTGCATTGATGAAAGGTTACCATGAAGAGGGTGTTGTACACTTAAAGAGAATAAAAGTCTGAAATTTGACCAAAATCTTCAGAGATGTAAGTAGGAAGCAAACATACAGGTACAATTTAAGTTAAAGGAAATCAAAGCAGATATTAAGTTGAGCTCAAGCAGTTCCTGAGGTGCTTTTTTTTTCTAGTTTCCATGTGCAGGACTGTAAACAGCAGTAAGACACTGGTTCTTTGGAGATATAACCTAGTCTGCAACTTAACATCGAAATTTTATCATGCAGGAACCGTTGTCCATCCACGACTCTGAGCACCAAACACCATTTGATGTAAACAGAGAACCCCCCTGCTCTCACCTTATCAGTCAGTCAGCATGAAACAGTGTGTTCACAAAGTGGGATCCAGAACGCTTTGATGTGAACGCACCTCTGTTAAAAAATAAAGGAAAAAACATTTCTGATTTCCCAGTCTGCGCTGTTGTGCAGCATAAACCATAGGTGTTTCTACACCTGTGGATGAAGTATTTAATCTCTTTGTGTTCATTGAACTGGAATTTAAACAAGTGCTCTAACTAAAACAGTCTTAGACTGTAGGTTGTTGACTCATCCCCCCACCATATGTGCCTTAACCACATCTGCAGTGAAGCACTGCCTCCTATCGGTAAAGCTCTGTTACAAATTTCCCAAAAGGAGATAAGATGGAGGTTGGATGACATAATATCATTCAGTGCCTTCAAACATTCACACGTTTGAATTGCTACCACAAGTTTCTGACTTTAAAACGGCTTCTGGCAGGTTTTGCTGCCACACTGACGTTCATTACACACATTCCTGGAGCCATCGTTGCCCTGCAGATTCCCGAGGTTGAAGAACACCATTTTTTTCTGTCCTTTATGGAGCATCACATGAAAGCTGCATTGTGCTTTATGGCACCATGTCACGCGGTAGCAACTGGATATCAACACACTGGCGGAAGTCGATTCAGTAAAGAAGCCAAACACTACATTGTTGAAGGAAGTGAGATGAAGTAAGAGAAGAAGTGACAGAGCAAGATATGACAAGACTCTCCATCAGACTGACTTTCACTGGCTAGAGAGATCTCAGAGTGGTGACAGGATTAAAGATACAAGGATACATGGAAAACCTGCTGGAAGGCGGCTCTCGTGGAACCGATTTGAGTAGCCCTGTCTTATAGGATAATCTTATAAGACTTAAGATCATCGGACATTTACCACCCTTGATCAGGAAGGGGAAAAATCAGGGCAAAAAGCAATCCGATAAAATCTACCAAAATTCAGCTTTTAGTGCAACTTTAACACCAACAGTTTGTTATGATTGGTTAAAAACACAAAAACAACTTACAAAACATTTCTTGCCACTTTCTAATTTGAAAAAAATCTAAACTAATTGGCTAGGGTAACAATAAAACTATCGTTCTGACTATGCATGACTATCGCTCCCCTGGACACCATATGCCTTAAACACGCACGACAAGGCTTTGTCATTTTCCGATTGGGTTTAGCTAAAAAACCTAATTTGTTCAGGATTAGAAAGTGATCATGGTCAGGACTGTGTTGCAGTTTTTCCAACATGACCATCATCCATATGGTCATTGTTTATCTACCTGCGGTGTTACAATTAAATGCAACATGTTACAATGAGACTTCCTCACTTCCTGGTTTGGTTTAGCCAAAAATGTAATTTGGTTAAAATTAGAAATAAAAACTACCTAATAAAGGTTAGAAAATTTTCATAATTAAGACTAAAATATATCATTTTTATAATGCTACAACTATCTCAATAGATGGCATCTTAACAATTCACATGCAATTGCTGCCGTGGCCACTAGAGGTCGCATTTTAAGTACACATAATTATAAGTATTCTGGTCTTTATGAACAAATGAGATATGGGAGGAAAACATCAGACACTGACCAGGCAGATCATTGGCCTCACATACATGACATAGCTAACCTGTTAACCCAGGACTCTTCTCTCCATTTCTGAACTGGGCTTCCAGGTATTGTTTGGAAGCTACATAGGACAGATTAAATCCCTGCACTTACCTGTTTCTTTTATTTAAAGAGTAGTTTTTGATCACATGTCACCAAATGAAGAAATAAAAATTAAAAATTGATGTGGTATAACCCACAGCTACTAATTAAAGGTCCATTAGATCCTTTTTTTTTAAAAAAAATCTGCATGTATACCAGTGATTCCAGCTGGATTCAGCAGTCTAAAGTCAAGGATCTGTTATCAGCTACAGCAAAAGTGTGCACCTTTAAAAAAATAACTGCTGTATTTTTAACATTTAACGCAACAAAACAAATCCCCAAGCACTGATATTGTCACTCTTTGATTATTGCCCAGCAGGTCCTGTGCTTCCAGTCCAGTTCAGAATCGAGCAGCAGGCGCAACACTAGGATGTAATTATATGGCAGGGAATTTACATAGGTTATTTATTAAAGATAAATTAGTTTATTCATTGTTAGTATTTCTTTAGGAACATAACTGTAACTAAAACCCATAATAAATTAAATCTGAATTGAGAACTTGGCAAAGATAAACTATCACATGGTGAGGCATGCAGAAGCCAATAGCTTGACTTTACCGATTGTAAAAAGTCATTTTATTAAAATAAGTTTTATTTAGAGGAAAGTATGAATGGAATGCACTTCCCATACAGTTTTAATCTACTAGCACTAAATTTCAGATTTGTACTTAAAAGATACTTTTTAATGTCCCAATAAATTACAAGATAATAAATTATGATAATTTGCTGTTAGTTTATATGGATTTGTTTTAGCTCTGTTATCATTATTATTATATTATTATTATTATTATAGACATCACTATTTTTGTAAGTTACTGTACTGATGCTAGTTCTATGTGTATGCTGCTAAAATATCTCCAAGGCTGCTGTTGTCTTTATTATTATTATTATTATTATTATTATCTGTAGATAGCACCTATATTAACTGCTTTTGAATCATCATAAGTCTTTACATTACATGTGTTTTTGGATTATTATCTGTTTTTAAACATGATGTGACCACAAGAAGAATAGCTGCAGCTTCCTGTTGTTGCTAATGGGGATCCTAATAAAAAGGGGAATAAAAAGAAAGAAACTATGGAAAACACTGCAGCTCCTCTGTGCCTCTCTGCAGCTTCCTACATCTTTAAAGTAATCAAAAGTGACTTTAAGAAGAAAAAGCACTATGCTGTTCAAACACAATAAAGTTTGATGTACTCTTCATTTAAGCTCTTTTTCTGATTTAAAACAGCTACTGGCAGCCTTACAGGATAAAAGAATAACACAAATTCCCAACTCAGCCAATCTCCCCAACATGTCGTCTTTCTCTCTCTAACAGGATCAGTTCATAAACAAGAAGACACACTTTACTGTAATGTTTTATATTTATAAATTTACATTTAGTTTCCTATCTAATATAAAACAAATACAGTTTCAATTTTATCAAAAGATGTTGCATTAAACTCAGAATGTACTGAATTTTTTATTTATATTACACACACCTTTTTTATTTATTGTAAACAAACAATTTGCTTCTCAGGCTAGTTTGGGTCCTTGTTGTGTGTTATCAGGTAGGATTGCATCCTGGTGGTTATATTGCTGCTACAGACTTTATCAAATCTATCTTGTCCCACTGAGCAATCTTCTAGCTCTTCTCATTTCTATTTTTTGTGCCACGTCATTTCCTCTCCATTCCCCCTCCTGCCTGTGACAAGGACGTTCATCTTAGCACGACACCTTGAATGATGTCTCAATTCCTGAAGAGCAGGAGCTTGTGCCAGAAGAGTGATAAGCAAGGATGGATCTACAGGTGTATTTTGTACAGGAGCCGTTTTTTACCCCCTTTTTAGCACACGACCACCCCAGAGCAGGACGAAGAATAGAACTCAGTTAATGACTGAACTTAACCATGTTCTTTGATGACATTCCACCTACGTGAATGGGACTTTGTTAATACGTTTAGCGAACAGAGGAGTCTGGCATCGTTATATTGTATTTGAAAACAATATTTTTTCTATCTTGTGTAGCAAGGAACAGGTCAGTTTTGCAGGATGATGGACTTTTTTTTCTCAAAATTTTAGCATAAGTTTTCATATGGATTGAGATCCAATAGAAAATTTGCAGAGAAAAAATTTGAATGCTCTTTGCTCTGTGATAAGATGCATTATTACCCCGAAGAACAACTTCATCATAATCAAACCTACTTTTATTGATGGAAAGAAAAAAAAATTCCAAATGTGCATTTACTGTAGAGATAATAATGGCCATCTTCATCAGTTTTTCCCTGACATCACCCTCATATCTTCAAATCTCTTTCCTTCAGACAGTCCTCTTTAGACGTTCTGACATACACCAAAAAAGAAAAAAGTCCCAGCATCACTTCCTTGCCTGATGTACATCAGTGATTCATCACTACTTTTCCTTTTCTCCTCTTTAACACACTGGAACTTTGTTTTGGCTTTCCTGGAAGTGAACTCTATTTTCTTCATCTGGGTTCATAGCGTTCAGTCACAAACACTGACTTCTGTTTCTGTGCATAGTTTTGTTTTAATCAATCAACCAATCAATCAAACTACATTTTTATATAACACTTTTCATGCAATTTTACAATTAATTTTACATAAAAAGAAAAAAACCAAAGTCTCTGTCACTCACAAACACACACATACACACACACGCACACACGCACACATACACAGAAATCTTCTGTTTTAAACCCACACTATCATGTTAACTGAGGAAACTGGAGATGAGATAAATAAGATAAAAAAAAAGTAAAAAAGGCTAAATAGGATTTTTTTTAACTAAAAGGAAATAGAAAATAAAGAAAAGAAATTAGATTAAACTGAAATAAACAAATGAAAATAGAATAAAAAAATAATGATGTTAAAAAGCCAAAAGCCTAAAAAGCTGAGTTAAAAAGGTGAGTGTTTAGTTTTTATCCTGTCCTGAGCCAGTTGTTCAACAGATTTAATCCAGATAAAAGTTTCACAGATTGGATCAAGTCTTGAAAACCAGTTGTTCAAAGGAAAAAAGGATTCTGCAATTCAATTAGATTTCAGAAAACTGGTGGTTTGATCCAGATTTATATTTAATCTGGATCAAACCACCAGTTTTCTTCAAAACTTTTTGGTAAAATTGTGACACATTTGATCTAAAAAAGCTGGATTATTCTGATCCCAGGGGAAGGGTGGATTCAATGTGGAACAGAAAATGTAAGAAAATGAACTTAAAACCACATAATTTCTTGTATCATGTAGTGTTTATATACACTTTCAGTTTTAATTTGCTATTGGTTTGTTCAGCCATTACAAAGACTCATTAGATAGAGAAAGAAGGCCTGAAAGTCAGTTGTCAAGGCAACAGGAGCTCAGAAAAGAGGCTCAAAGAGTTCTTTACCAACCGGACAGGATGATGACGCCCACAAGTTGCTTCCTACACGAGAAACTGGAAGAGTAGAAGTCCAGATTCGTCTAGCAGAGGAACAAATCGCTCATTAAGCTACAGTTTCAGAATACAGCTGTCGTCATGAATGAAGAGTTTTAAATCTACTTTATCTTCTATCTATTGGACATTTGTCATTTGTTGTAATTACAAGACACACAAATTATAAATATATCTGTAAAAAAAATAACTTCATTTTTATTGGGTCAGATGACTGTTTAAAAGAAGTGTTTGAGTTTTCTCTCTTTTCAACTAAAATCTTAGTGACTCCATATTAGTCTCCCTGTTATTCTTATGGAATATTTAGTCTCATTTAGAGCACTTTTTATCTGGATTTGGTATTCCTGGAACGTCTGTATCTGGATCAGAGTTGTCCAGTCCAATGTTGCTTGGAACGACCAGGGTAAAATAAGATGGATTACGTGATCCTCCATCATGTAAAATGGGATTCCCTTTTATCTGGATTAAATCTTGTGACCAACCAGGTCTTCAGGAAGGTTTCTCCACAAATGTGGACTACAAGAAGAGAAAGCTCTGTCCACATGGATTTTAGTTTTTACAGCTTTGGCACCTTCCTGGGTCCACCAAAGCTGACTGGGAACAGCCAACATCTCTGGCCCACCTGAGTTTAATTAGCTTCGTGAAGGAGTTTTCTACAGTAATCCTTTCTGTTGTCTCCACTGACAGCTCTCATCAGTTTCCTGTCAATCACTCTAGTGCAACAGTTTACAGAGTACAATTTCATGTCAGTTTAGCACATTTTTAAATCTGAAGTACTTATGAGTAGTGTAAGTCTGCTGAATACAAAGAGTCTAAACATAATAATTTGAATTTAATACCTAACTAGTAAAAATACATACAGCTGCCAATTCCTGTAAGCAGGAGTCAAACTTGGACTATTCAGTCCTTAAATTCCTGCTATGAGACACTTTAACTATAATATTACAGCTAATGTTACAATAAAATAGGAATATTTTCCAGCAACATTCACATGGTTGAAAATATTTGCTTCTGAAATGAGATTTTTCTTTTTAGTAATGTATTGTCAGACAATATTTTTCTTTAAAAATAATCATCCTCATCAATTATTCAGCCTTTATCCATTTTATCCAATATGTTTTTTATTTGCGTTATAAACAGAGAAGGACGGCTAAGCCTCCATAGAAAGAAGTGATAATGCATGAACCGGATGTACAAAGAGGGTGTGGGTGGTAGTAAAAATGGCTTTATTCAGAAATGGGAACACTTAAAATAGGACAGTCTTAAGTGTTGAAGGGTGACGCATGCAGTTATTTGGAAGTTAATCCTGCAGTTGTGTTTGCATGAGAACTTTCTGCCTGTCTAAAGCAGAACATTTAGAAGTATGAGGAGCTGCTATGCTGTAAATGCATTGGAACTGGGATTACAATGGACATGCTTCAAACCAACATCAAACACATATTACATCATAAATGACAGATGCCGTCATAATGAGGTCTGAGTGCTTCAAAGCTAAGATTTTGAGATTTCAATGTAGATGAAAACAGAAATATACTAAGACTGAGTGGGTATCTGTAGACTTTTACAGAAAGTATTGTGTAATTGTTAATGAACCATTAATAAATGTTATAAACTACATATCACCATGATGAGCCTACTCATCTTACTTTTGAAATTTCAAAAGGGCCTTTATTGATAACCTTCGTCTTAAACGCACCATCATCCAAACACCAATTAGATTTGAAGCGCAGTTTTGTAATTGAACCCATTTTTTTAAATAACATCCTGAGTAGCTTATTATGTTAGAATGAGCATAATTGATTAATGCTTCCAAGCTCCTCTGCCTCTGTTTTCAGATGGAGCGCGCAGTGCTGTGCAGTCACTGTTTGGCTCTGTAATACATCATCAGTCTTAGGTTAATGTACAAGGCATGGGGCTCTGTTTCTATTACTTTCAAAACCTAAAACAGGCTGCCTGGCTGCCTTAGGAGCATAACAGCAATCCCTTAGTTGTAGAGGAGTGGAGATCCAGCAGAAGCATAAATAAGAATCTCACCATTGATGTATTGTTAAAAGAATTCTGTTGTGGGATTTGCTTTTGCTCGTTTATTTGTGTCCTATAATTAACTTTGTGCTTGTTTAGTTGCTGCTTGTCTAAATGTAAAGGACAGATATTAGATCTTAAAAACACTCAGTTAACTAAAATGACTGAATCATTATTTGTTTCTATGTAAATAACCCCTTAATGAAAATTAATATTAATGACCTAGGTGCAACTTAGCTGTAACTGTAGGTGTTTTGAGGAATCTTTGGGGGGAAATGCAGGTTTAGCTGCACCCGTCTCCTCTGAGAATCATTAGTCCTGCTCACATTATAACTTTACAGCAACAAGGAAGCTGAGGCAGACACAATGATAGTCATTGCTGGAGGAAGTTATGACATTTCAATCAAAAACAAAACCTAAATTGTAGCTTCAGAGTGGCAATGCATTTTTTTTACTTCAGCAAATTAACATTTATCTGAAAAAAAGCAACAGTCTGCAGAGCACTTACAAATTGATCAGATATATCCTCTTCTTGTTATGCATGTGTCTGCTTTGGTCAACTCCTCTTTGTGTTTCTGTTGTTCCCTAAAAATTAAAAATTAAAAGGAAAAGAAAAAGAAAAGGCAGAGATGTTGCAAGACATCCATATGTTGCTAGGGAAAATCCTCTGAGGTCACGGCCCTGCATGCATGATGTAGAAAACAACTCACTTAGAAGCTTTCTCAAGCTGAACTGCAGTAAAGTCCAATACCAGAGAAAATGAGAAGAAACAAGCACAAAACAACAGCTGAAACAAGTGCACATAGATAATATTCACCTCCCATTTGCTTGTGTTAGCACATCGCTAATAATTTGTTACATAAATGTTACTTTAGTTTCATCCCCAATGGCTGCAAATCATCCTCTAAAGTTTCTCATATTTGTTGGGTATGAAAGTCTGACAGTTTAATTCTGGGATTTTGAGACTGTTTTTATTTACAACCCGTAATTTAAATTACTATGCCTTGGGATTTTAATGTAATGGAGCACAAGAAAATACTCCAAACTGATGAAGCAAAATTAAAAGAGAAAAACAAGTCTGGAAAGATAAAAGTAAACAAAATAAAAACTATTTAAATAAACTGAGATGATATACATTTGTATCGTTTCCTCTCAAGCCCTAAATTATGACCTTATGCTTCTAATTACCTTCTGAAGTCACATAATTAGGTCAGCTGAGTCTACTTTTGTGTAATTTAAGTGTCACAATTATACACACTTCTTTTAAGAGACCCCAGAGTCAGGGACTCCACAAAGAACACAATGAACACCAGGGAGAGCTCTCCAAATAGATCAAAGTTCTGAACAAGCAAACTTTAGTTTTGAACTATAAAACAAAAAGAAAAATACTTGAACATCCCAGGAATGCTAAGAAATGACAGACTAGCAACACTGATAGAAGATGCATGGAAAGCAGTCATCAGAGGGGTGTCTATGGCAGCCCACTACATGTGTGGGATGCACAGGATTTATCGATTGGTCAATAAATCAGAACCTTTTTTGGTACCAATTCAGCAGTAATTGTTTGGTAGAGGCTTTTAGCAGAGTTACTCTGAAGCATTTTGGAATGCTACATGATAAGATTGGTGCTTCTTAGCATGCACATAGATTGTACCACAGTCAGCCAGGTCCTCTGGATGCAACCTAGGTGCAGCAACTTTTTCGCTCACCTGGTGGAGCACACATCGTATACACCGCTCCTTAGCTTAGCCAGTCCTGGTTAGAATCTTAGCTTTCAGCTGCATGCCACCAACTGGTCTCTAAAGGCCACCAGACCCACAAAATCATTTTTAAAAAGTACCACAATTACTTGGATTTGGCAACTTCTGCAAAACCTGAGGTGAAAAAGAACCATCAAACACAGAGCTCACACTGACGTAATGTGATTCATGTGCAGCAGAATCATCGATTTCTATTGGACGGTTGTGATAAATAAGATCTACTTGGGTTTTCATGTTGCTAAGCACTGCATATGTCATTTCTCTTCAATAAAATATTTATTTTTATTTATTAATTAGTTTATTTGATAGAGACAGTGTATTAATGAACACCTATAAAAACAGATGTAAACATTATTGCTGCCAAGCTAATTTGCATCTGCAGTCTGTAGGGAGGTGATAAGAGAATACACAACACAATAAAAAAAAAATAAAATAAAATGTTGGTACAATGATCTGAGCAACCACTCAGTGCGAATGTAGCCTTAAAGGTAGGGGGAGCTCTAGCTTAATAAAGGTTGAGAGGCACTGGTTTAGAAAGTATAACGAGCTTCACAAGTACCGATCTTTTTAAAATTATGTAGGTTCAATTTTACTGTTCTTGACACCCTTTTAACATGATTCCTAAAGTTTAATGTTGGGTCCA